>NC_133027.1:95334558-95641470 GCF_048771995.1 Taeniopygia guttata | reverse complement strand
GCTAAACTCCTGCAGCCTCCAAAACAAGGTATCTGCATCCAAACTGCCAACTGGGAATAATCTGCAGCCTTTGTCAGTCCCCAAACCATGCACAGGCATTGTCTGGAAGAACATCTGAAAACCAGAACCAGGGCTGTGCTGGCAGCTTCACAGCACAGGAACCAACAGAAACACCTGTTCCAAATCTGTGTCCAGGCCTAGGCTTTGTATTCTTTGGGTAAGGTGTAAATCGTGCTTTGCTCCTTAACTTTTCTTCAGTGTGATTCTTGGAGTTAAAAAAGAGGTTCAAGATGCCTCTCCCAAGCTTCCTGCTCTGGGAATGATGGTAAGGGGTGTTTCCATTACTGCCATGAGATATGACTGGGCTTTTTGGTACTGTGATAGAAGGCAGACATGGCAGTGGTATCTAAAATGTTTTATAACACTGTTTTTCTAGTCATCCTTTCCTGCAGCTTATGTCAGCCATATTTTGTAAAATTTTATCTGAAGTTCTTCAATCACACATAAAAATTAGAGAATGGCAATTATATTGGCCTGGTTAAAAAATATTACAATACTGTGGCTTGGAATGCTTACTTTTTCCAGGCTTCATAGAAAAGGCATATTTGGTATCAAGTAAGCCTCTTTCACTGTCTCCAGGAAATCATATCTTGGCCAAATAATAAACTCTGACTAATTTTAATTTGAACACCCTCAGTAGAAGCTTGTTCTCTTGGCAGCTAAATTCCTGGCTGTGACATCTGCAGTGTCAGCCCTCCAGCTTCTCCCTGCCAGCTCATCTGCTTCTGTGCAGCTCCATGCTGAAGCCCAGGGCTGGCACCTTCTCCTCTGGAGAATGGAGCACTACAGGGTGTGGAGTGGGGAGCAGGGCCAGCAGGAGTGAAAGCTGGACGCTTGGACTTAATATTATAGGGAGGAAGGAGCTGTGAGGAAGGTGCGTAAGCAGAGAGAAAGCAGAACCAGCATCCATACAGATTTTTATGTCTGTTCTTTCTCATCCAACACTGAAACAATCCAAGGCTTTCTGGAACCTCCATGTTTATTTGTTGGCAAGTGTCTGTATTATCTGGTGATGAAGGATGTACCCTACATCCCTCAAATTTGTTGATTGAGTTTTTACCTCATGCAACTGATCCCTCTGGATGATAACAGACATCTACTGCTACCAATTACTTATTAGCACATGAGGTAGAGATCTGTACTTCAGACCTAATAGGTTTCAGTTCCATTTGGAGGTCACTAGGGTTTCATATAATATAATTTCATTTCAATTATCATGGGAAGTGACTTGGTAATTCCAGTAAATGACTAGGTACTTAAAGCAAACCTGTCTGGAAATACAGATTTCTGTCCAGCTGGAAGTTTTAACAATTGACTTTTTACTTGAGACAAAACAGAAAAAAAGTTACTGCATTTTCGTGATAGAGTATTAAAACAAATGCCCTTCTAAGTTTTCTCAGTGAGTTATGTCCTCAAAGGGTTAACATGAAGAAAATAGGGTGATCAAAGATTTTATGGAAGGATGACTTTGAGCTCATAGATGGTATAAGGTAGGACTTAATCCAAAATTACCATGCTGTGTGGATTAATTAAAGGAAACAAATGTGAGAAAGCTTGTTCTACTCTTGAACAGCTCATTTAGCTTGTCTTTAATGCAAATTGTCAATGATGTTCCTGTCATGAAAATAAATCTCATTAAAAATACATCACTTGTTCACACACATATAAACCAAGGAAAGAGTGTGCTCCTACCAGATGAAATTGATGTTACTCAGCTGCAGAGTGAAGGTGATGTGGGTTTCAAAATGCAGACACTCTTGCTCTTGTCTGGGTTTACGTTTTCTGAAAGATCTTTCTATTTCCCTCAGTGGGCTATTGGAGTCCTTAATGAAGATGGAAGAAGAGCAAGAAGAGCTTGAAACCCTCATTCCCTCTTTACTAGTGGACTCATATTGCCAAAGGTTATATGTCCTTAGGCTACAACTTCCCTGAGATTTTCTATAACTTTCCATTGAATAGAAGTTCAGATAAAATGAAACTGTGAAAGCAAATACTATTTGAAACTGTATAAAAATGTAAAAAATTATATTTGGCTTATAAATCATGACATCATATTATTATTATTCTCTTGGAGCAGTTTATGGAGCAGTAAAGCTAGAATGCTGTACAGAGATGAAAGTCAATATCTATCTCCATCCCTACACCAACATTAGTAGGAAATATTACTAGACATTGCAAACTAGGAAAGAAATAAGAAGAATATTAACAAGAGCCTTTTTTCCATATTATAGTCCCATATTAAAAACCAAGCACGTATGTAGTCTTTCTTTGTATACTTACAGAATTTCTTCCCTACAGAGCAATAAAGAGGCAGAGATTCCCGAACGTTTGGTTGGATGAGGCCTGACAATTGAAACATCAGGGATACCTGGAGAGGCAGTGATCTCCCCTCCACTGTAAGGTGAGAATCTCTACAGCTACACATTTGTATGGGAAACAGACACAGAAAGAATTCTAGTGTTTTCACTGCGTATTAAAACATATGTGTGAAGGTCACAGCAAAGCCTTTGTTTCATATTTATGGTCCCAAAGGCTTTATCCATTCATTCTGCATACGCTTTCCAGGCTGAGGTCACAGCTTGGTCACCTCAGCGAACCTCAGGTCAGGCCCCTGACCAGGAAGCAAGTAAGATACGAAGCAGGCTGTTTGGCACCTTAAATTCTAGTCGGTGTCTGGTATGGCCAGGAGGTGGCAGGGCAAGTCTGATTTACCACGTCTGAGTGTCAGACTCTGGGTATTTTCCAATCTTGACTCTGTGGAAACATGGTGAGTTCCTGCAGTTTTCCCATTTGCACCGTTTAGTGGCAACTGCCTGCATACCACTCACAGCATTTGCAAGGCTATAAAGAGGCTTCCAGCAAACTTGCAGAGCTCTCTAGGAAATGATGGCTGGTATTGTTTTTCCTTTTTTTTTTTTTTTTCTTTTTTAATTATAATTTTGCACTGCTGACTCAACTCTGCTGTTCACTGGCAGTTTGGCCAACACATCCTTTCAGAGTCAAGAATGAGTCTTCCTTGTGTGCACATCCTTGCAAGCAAGTGACACTGACCTTGCCCACAACAGCACAGAGCGACAAAAGCACATCATTCAAGCAATGACACAGAAATGTGTAATACATAAATGTTAATACAGCTGCCTCATCTTTCTCTTCTTGTTACTCCTTCACATAGTAAGTGACCCACGTGATAACCAGAGAGAAACCATTTGGGATGGCAGAGCAGATGAACGGAGACAAAGCAAATAGAGAGTGACAAACTGGCCAATATCAGCTGGGGTACTTTTTCTATCCATTTCACCTGCAGTCAGCTCTGGGTTGGGTCAGTAGATGATGGGGGTTACTGAAGGAAAGAAACCAGACATTGCACCAAAGTGCTGCCAATAATTTGGTAATCTAAATTGTATCTGATTGTAAATTACTCTATTTAAAAAGCAATAGGCTTCAGCAAAACCTGTCTTTTTCTTAAGAGCTACTGGTGCTGGTTAGTAACAAACCCCCAAAGTTTATTAACAGAAAGCAACCCCAAAATCTCTCTGTGTTAGGTTTAATGGGCTGCAGCAACCCCAGGATAGATACTGGTGCCTTCACAAAATAAGGCATTTACTGTCTTCTGCCTCTTGTGCAGATTTTTTGTATGTCTGTGTCCCTGGAGCAGCTGTGAGAGAAGAGATAGATGGAAGGGCAAGAAGAGAAGGTAATAATAATTTTCTTAGGTTTGATCACTTCTGAGAAAACACAGGATCACTTTTGGTCTTGCTGTTTTAAGGGACTCAAAATGGGTAGCAATGGAGATAGAGAGAAGAAGCTCCTTTAGTTAGGACTGCAAGAGAAATTGATGATGCAGAGGTTTTTGTGCACAGGGTTGGATACAAAGTCAAGAGAACCATGCATGAGAGAAACAGGCAATGAGGAGAGGTGAACAGAGGATTCTTTGCACTGAAAGTACTGGAGTTATTATGCTCTAAATTCTGCATTTATTGTCTGCTGGCTTCAAAGCAGCAATGTACGATAGAATCTGACCCTAAATGGATGTAGTTGTCAGAATCAACAATAGGAAGCACAGATAGAAAGAGATTTGATATCTTCTCTACAATCCTGCCTCTGGTAATAGTTACTGCTAGAACTCAGAACTCCCTCAGAGGAGGGAGGGAAACTGTATTTCTTCCAATACCTCTGCTAACAGCTCTGTTGTTTTTTAAATTCTAAGAAAGGACCAACTATATAGCTGGGAAGAAATCACACAAAAACCCCCAGTACTGCTGGGGTTTTCCCCAACCTTCTAACTATTTTAGCAAAGTACAGATAAGATCTGAACACTAACGGAGACAGTGTCCCCAGACAGACAGACTCAGATCTGGACAGAACTGCTTGGATAGGAGAAAAGGTCACCTACCATGGCCTATGTGGCCCCTGCTAATACCAGATGCAGAGATGGCCTCTGGAAGACCAACTTATGGCCACAGGCAACTGAAATGGAAGCAATTAGCACCAGTAGACAGACAGAATGTGGAGGTCCTTGAATTTTCTCCTCACCACGCTGGAGTTGAACAGGCATCTACTACTGAAAAGCTAAATATCCTGTGGTTCCTTCTCTGAGTTTTGTAAACATCTCTGTGCATGTTACTGCAATCCCTTTCACATCAAACCTGGGGCTGTGGCTGCCATGCATTGCTTTAAGGATCCAGGTCCAAATTTTACATCTAAAACAATGATGTTTGGATCAGAAATGCTGTTTCAATCATTCTCTTTTTTTAGTTGCCCTGGCCTTGAGGATGATGGCTTAGAATAGCTGAAATATTTAAAAACTCTGCCAAGCACTGTGCTGACAAAACAGTGATTTGTATGTGCTCTGTATTTCTGGCTAATCTCAGCAGAGAGTTCAGATGCTGAATGAATCTTCTTTTCTCTCATCATTCAGTGTATTAACTTGAGGTCATGCTCCATTGACACTTGCAAACAGCACCCGCCTCTGTCAGTCACAGACACACTTAGAAGGAGTCTGCAAGGAATTAACTCTGTCTAATAAACATCCCTGGCTTGCACACAGACCCTCAGGATGGGAGCGATAGCAAACTGGGACTGATGGCAAGCTCTTGGAGGAGGGAGTAGGGTTTAGCCTACAGAAATGGAAATGCTCCCATTTGCAATGGTATCACAAATGCATAATGTCACAGATATTTCACTTAGGGCTTGCTTTCAGGCATCTACAAAATCCAGAAGTCATGGCAAAGCCAGCTGCCTTTGTTGTCTGTGGTTACAGTTAAAAGACGCCAAATGACACTTTGCAGCCCTGTGATCCAGAGCACAGTGCCCTGAATCACTTCAGGAGAAAGAAGCGGTGACAGGATTTAGTTCAAGGCTGTAAGAAAATGGAGAGAAGAGAACAATAATACCAGCAGTTAAAAAACTTTATTTCTTAAGGGAAAATTAATTCAGCAGCAATAAATAAAGGTGCTGCTCACAAGAAAAACCTCATATTGCCAATGTGCAACATCACATAAATGTGAGGTTAGGAGATGTGAGAACATCTGTGCAATTGTTATCTCAGGGCAGATCAATTCTTCTCCTTTCCTCTGTTTTTTTCTTTCCCATTTCATTCCAGAAGCTTCAGGAGACTTCTTCCTCTGGTACCAAACAAACTATTTTGGGAGTGGGAGCAATAATTTATATTCTCATCCAGAATCACCAGGTACTTCACTGAAAGTTTGATAAGGCCTTACTCTGAACATGTTATAGGAAAAAAAATTATTTGTATTTTGTGCTCTGACAAGAAAGTGAGGCTGTTGAAAGAGCTACTGAAGATCCCCATAGGCAATAGTTCAACCTAGGAGAGGAACTCAGTACTTCTCCTTTTGTACTCTTTTCCCTAAATAATGCTTTCTCACAAATGAGAAAATCTGTCCAGGGCAAAAAGGTTAGGAGTATTCCATCTGAAAGAAGAACACTTGGATGCTCTGGTTTGTTTTGCCTCCCTTTATACCCAGAATATGTTACTAGAGTGGTTGGAAGGAAGTGACCAACTCTTCTGTCTTATTAATGTTATTTATTTGTCAATAAGACTATCAAGAACTGTCTTAGAAAAATATTAAAGCTGAGTCATATACCAATAAAAACAGACAAATTCACTCTGGCAGTTGCAATAGTGAATTTAGCTTACTTTTGCTGTGCCTCAGCAGCGTGGCATATGGTTCTATGGTGATTTCATTTCATTTCAGACTTTCTTTTTGACATAAGATGAAGTCTAATAACGTCTCAAATGGAGTTACAGGAAGAGCAAAGGCAACTCTTTTTATTATAAACAAGGAATTCTGTGCATCTTCCTGCCACATGTAAAGGCACCTATGACTCTTTCTAGAGAAGTGAACAGCTGTTCTAAACATCTAATTTCGATCTGTGCAAAGACCTCTGCATCTCTAATGTGCACAGGCAAGCAAGCAGTGGTTGAAGCAGGAGTTGTGTGTACATCTCCTCCTGACACTGTTTTGATCAAAAGCTCAGGGTGTGAAAAACACTAGTGTTGCTTCAATTCTCCTATTTATCAGCGAGATACAGCCTATGATTGATAACTATGAGATTCCAAAATGAAAAGTGACATGTTAAGCAGGTGATAAAATATTTGCTGACTGAAATCACAAGTTAAAATATTATCTTTTCCTTTTGACAAAATATGCCGATTTTTGAGGCTACAGACACCAAAAAGAATGGTGATTTGTAGCAGCCAGAATGCAAACTATTAAATGGCACAGTATTCCTATGGATCCTGAAAAATGAGATGTTGATTATTTCAGTAAGTGCACAATACTGACTCTCTGACTATGATTAAGTTGCTATTGCTCAGCTGGGGTGTTGTTCACAGTAATCTGGGTCTTGCTCATGCTGACTCACATCTCCTGCGTTCTCAGCAGGGATTTGTGTTTGTTACCATTCTGGCCTCCAAGGTACTGAGCCTCCTGTATCTTGATGAGTGTGGGGGTGCTGGGATCAAACATCAGGGAGCAGGAGCAGTTACTGCTAAAGTTTTCTGATATGAAAATGTCAGACAATGCCCAGATTTTGGGATCCAGCATGGATTTTTCCTCTTGAGAGGAGGGCAATGGGAAGAAGCTAGAATGTGAGTCAGAAAGGTATAACACTGTACTTAGAAAAGGATGGCCTTTTCAGTTAGTTTCGTTGTTTTATTTAACTGCTCTGCATCCTATTTTATATAATCACAGGGAACCAATCAGGCCTTGACCATCAAGGATAGCAGAAAGTGATCACCTGTGGAAGTGATGTAAGCAGGTTTTAAGACAGTGTGATGGGTGACCTCCACCTCCATGGGCAGCATTTCCAATGTTTAACCCCCCTTTCAGTGGAAGAATTCTTCCTGATATCCAATGGGAACCTCTCCTGGTACAACTTGAGGCATTTCCACTGGTTGCCTGGGAGAAGAAACTGACACCCACCTGGCTACAATCTCCTTTCTGGTGGCTGGAGGGAGTGATAAGTTCACCCCCAGTCTCCTTTTTTCCAGGCTAAACATCCCCAGCTCCCTCAGCTGTTCCTCATTAGACTTGTGCTCCAAGCTCCACTTTTCCAGGCTAAACATCCCCAGCTCCACTTGCCGTTCTCTGGAGTCTCTCCAGAACCTTAATGTCTTTCCTATAGTGAGGGGCCCAGAACTCAACACAGGATTTGAGGTGTGGCCTCATGAGTGCCAAGTATAGAGGGACAAGCACTGCCCTGGTCCTGCTGGCCACATTCTTGCTGATACAGGCCAGGTGCCATTGGCCTGCTTGGCCACTTGGGCACACGCTGGCTCATGTTCAGTGCTGTCAACCAGTGCCCCCAGGCCCTTTTCTGCTGGGCAGTTTTTCAGCCACTCTGTGCCCAGCCTGTTGCACTGAACGGGGTTGTTGTGACTGAAATGACAAGTGGAGCCAGACAAAGAGAGTCAGTTTGCAGGAGGTGAAAGAAAAAAATGTGACAGCAGAGCACAGAGGATTAAACAAGTCATTAAGAGTATGTAAGAGTGACGTGCAAGGGGTGATGTGTTTTTCTACCATTCTGCATGCCTCTTACTGCAACTGAACAACACAAAATTTCATAGGACATGCAAAATTCTAATCCTGAGTCCTCTGGCCTCATTATTGTCTCTGTTGTAAGGGCCCCATCTGCACCTCATCAAAGTCCTCATAAATTTCTGGATGGGTTTGGGATAGATGACTAGATTATTGCTCTAATTTATCCACATATACTATCAGTAGTTACCTACTTGTTCTTTTAATGAGGCTAAAATTTGCCAAAGCATATGAAAAATTGCTTATCCCATTGAAAACAGCTGAAAGCTCACAGCCCATTCTTCAACTTTTGCATAAATATTTTTATTGTATATTTTTATGTTCTGCATTAAAAGTGTGTCACTGGGGACATGTGCTGGTTGTGAATGCTGTACTTCCCACCAGCACCTGCTTCTTGAGCAGGCTAAATGTGGAAACATATTGTAATAGCTTAGCTGTGCAGACAGTTTATTCTCTGTTCTGCAGCAGCATGGGTAAAGCAGGAAAATTTGTATCTGTCCGAGCTGACCCAGAGGGAAATCTGACCAAGAGGCTTCAGCTTTGAACTGAATTCAGTTGTGTGTTGCAGGGAGACCTCGTTTGTTTTAGCTTCTGAAGAGTAAAGTGTGACTGAATTTAGCCTTGAAAGATCCCACTGGGATGAAAAATAAAAGGATTTATATCGGAAAATGTCAAAATCAAAACTAGCAATTTCCTCCTCACTCTTTTCTCCTTTTTCTCCCCTTTTTGCCAGTCATAAATGATTGTCCCAAATGTATTCAGGCTTCCCTGATGGCCTGGGTTATGCCATGGCATTGCATTCTTCTGTAAATCAGCTCCTCATCCCAGGTTTGTGTCTTGGCTGTTGAGGATGGGCCTAGAGCAGTACAGCATGGGCTGGAGGGAGAGGAGTTGTGGAGTGTGTGACACTGCAACCCTGCAGGCAAAGGAAAAAAAGTCAAACTCTGGTAGCAGTGGGATAAAACTGCTTAGAAACCCTCAGCTATGGACTGTCTTTTTGACCTGCTGATCCAGCAAGTAGGTTTGTCTAATTAAATAGGAAAAAAGAGGTGAATTAATTGAACTTAAATTCTTGGATGATGAAATTGACCTAAACTTCCAAATACTTGTGCAACAGCTCTCCTTCTGCACATGATATACAAAGAAATGCCATATTTCCCAATTCGAAAATCCTTGCAGTGTTCCAGTTGTGTTTACCCTGACAGCCCATGCTGACAGCATGCTTAGGTATTGCTGCCACTAATCCTTTATAGCCCAGCAAAAAGGCACTGCATATTTGAAGTCCATCTCTCTGAGAGCTGCCTCAGCCAGAGGCTGAGTGTGTTTGCCAGCTGATCGAAGATCTGCCAAGGCAGCCATTGATTGAGCCAGCGGCTCCTCTCCTCAGGATATTCTCAGTGAAGAAACATTTCTGTGAGAGACAAGGTTTGAATAAAACTTGCTATAAGGAGTGCAAAAGGAGGCTAAATTTCCTTTATTTTCATCACACACTTATTTATTTTTGGATTTTACTAAGGTTATCTTATCAAAAACAGGCATAACCTAGAATATGCAGGAAGGAAGCAGCTTCACTGCAAACAAGTTGGTTTCCATCTGGGATCTTTGAGAAGTGGTCTCTTTTCCCCACTTCTTTTGAACTGGCTAATTAAACACACTGACCACTGATGCCACAGATATTTTTTTTTTACACTTACCCATCTTAGAAGGAATTTTTTTGTAAACGAAGCTAAAGCAAGATTTCTGTGAATTGGAGGAGGTCTCATTTGCAAAGTCAAATTAGTGAAGAATAGAAGAGCAATATTAAACATTTTTATGTCAAAATAATGCCTGATGGTTATTTTGGTGAACTATGGCTATTTGCATTGATATTGGAATCTGTGGTGAGATTCTCCTCTAGGCTAAATGTACACTCAGTATCACATCCCCAGGAGGGCCTTTGAGAGACACTGTGCAGACTGAAACCTCTTTCTCCACAGAGATGGTATGGGATAGCCTCACACTGTTCCTTTTGTCCAGTTCCCATCTCTTCTCACAGCAAAATTCCTCCTTGGAGGGAGAAAGTTAATCCTTAGTGGTCTGTGGAGTGAGAGCAAAATTTGTTAGAGAAATTCTGGACAAAAAATACCTTGAATAGATTGAAAACCACTACTTCACATATTGCTCAATTTATCACAACTCTAAGACTATAAAAAAGACATTAGATCATGACCCATGTAGCTCTATGTTCATTACCCACATAGCCATGGGGCAGATTCTTTCATGTGCCAGATCTGGCATCTTTCATTGTCAGATTGTTCCTTTGTTGGGAGGGAGGCCAGAATTGCTTTAGTTCTGATGTTGTATGTTCACAGAAAAATGTATGTTGAATTCTGAATTAAAAAAAAAAAATAGGAAAAAAGCATAGGTATTTCAATGGCTGCGCCACACTCACAAACAGGGACATCACAAAACTACAGCATAATAGGACAGACGTTTTTATCAAAAGCAAAATTGACCAATTAAGCCACCAAGAACACTTTTTTGAAAGTGCTCAGACCAAGCAAGAACTGCCCATCTGAGCTCACTATTTGTGACAGTCCCGCTATGACATCTGGGTGTGGCTATGGCAATAACCTCTAGAAGAAGATACAATGCTTGGGCGCTTCAGAGAGCAGCAGCATACAGAGGGCACTGTGGCAGAACAGAAACATTTGGGAAATGCTCCCGTCACTACCCATGGTTTCATGTCTCTGCAGAACCCTTCTGTCGTACGTGAGCTGAAAACATACTTCAAACATAGATCAGCACCTTTCCATTCATTAAGGTATTTATGTAGGGGTAGGATCTGCACTTGAGTCTACCTTGAGGGTGTAATTGTGTGTTGCTAATGTAATGGCTAGAGCTGGTGATCCAAACGGCAGCATATGAAAGGTCAATGTGCAGAATCCAAGGTTGTGCAGAGCAATTGGAGGAAGAATGGAGTCTGATTTAACAGAGGAAGAAGGAAGAGGGAGGGCAAGGGCAGTGAATGAGAGAGTGATAAGATGACTTCTAAAAATGGGCCCTGCAGAAGTGAAAATAAAAGCATTAAATCAATCAGTTATATCCAATGAATGTCTTGAAAGGAAAGATTATAGATAAAGGAAGAAAGACACAAAACCCAGGAACAGAGCTGGCCATTTAAATGATGTGCATGCAGATGTCAGAGGAGCTGTTTCCACATATATAATCATCATCATCATTGTATTCATTATGTGTATGTCCTCATGGATGCTCTTAAAACATCATAGGCAATGGTATGCCTTAAAAGGCAAGTCACAATATAATATTCTGATCTTATATACCTTAGTGAATGTCCAAAAGTGGTTTCTACCCAGAGTCTGCATGGCACAAATGAAAGCAGAACTTAACTCCTACATTTGTGTCATGTTTGCCACGGTACTTTGCATTTTCTCACGTGCCATCTGACAAATCCATTTTTGTATTGTCAATTCTTTGGAATTGAGATTTTTGGAATCTCAATTCTCCCAACAATCAGAAAATGTCAGAACCCAGTGCAGCATTATTACAGGGATTTATTTATTTATTTATTTATTTATTTATTTTCCACATATTAAAAATAGTATCATAACTTAAAAAAAAAAATTCAGGCCAATCACATGGGCCCATGAGATTGGCCAAGTGCAAGATGCTGCACCTCAGGTTAGGGGCAATCCCAGACATGAGGACAGACAGGGAGAAGAACTCTTTGAGAGCAGCCTACAAAGAAGGACTTGGGGGCTCTTGTAGATGAAAAGGTGGACGTGAATCAGCAGTGTGTACTCCCAATCCAGAAAGCCAAACTCATCCTGGAAGGTGATTCTGCTCATGTGAACCCACTGGGAGTGCTGCATCAAGGCCTGGGGTCCTCAACACAAGATGTGAACTTGCAGGAATGGGTCCAGAGGAGGGCCAGGAAGATGGTTGGAGGGCTGGATCACTTCTTCTGTGATGACAGGCTGTGAGAGTTGATGTTGTTTAGTCTGGAAAAACACAGGCCCCAGAAAAGCCTCACTGTGGCCTTCCCTTGCTTAAAAAAGGCTTATAAAAAAGTGAGAAACTTTTTATATGGGCAGATAATGATAGGACATGGGGGAACATTTTTAGACTAAAGGAGGAAATATTTAGATTAGATGTTAGGAAGAAATTGTTTACTGGGAGCATGGTGAGATAGTGGTTCAGGTTGCTCAGAGAAGCTGCGGATACCACATCCCTAGAAGTGTTCAAGGCCTGGTTGAATGGGGCTTTTAGCAACATGGTCTAGAGGTTTGCATCCCTGCTTATTCAAGGGAAGTAGGAACTAGGTGATCTTTTAAGTTTTTTCCAACCCAGGCCATTGTATGACTCCATGATTAATTTTCTAGTGGTCACTTTTGTGCTTCTATCACTGGTTTGAGGTGCTGTCATTCACTTTAATGTACAATGGCTTGGACATGCTTATAAGGGTTATTTCAGTTTCTGATTAAATATTTCAGTTGCCACATAGCTCTTATCCTCATAGTCTTTGGATGAGTACATCACTTGTTTAGGGCCAACTCCACTAGAATAAAGAATTAGAATCTCATTAAAATTATGCAACCAAAAAACCAAAAAAGGATCATTTATTTTCTTTGTTGGTTGTTCCCTTGCTTTTCTGCAGATGTAAAAACTCAAATTTGGAAAAGAAAAACTCTAACAGCATTAACCTGATACAACAACAGCTGTTATATTATACAGTCACAAATCTGTGTATTGTGTACTCCAAATTGACTTGAGTTCTGTATCCTTGCAATGAGACTAAGGAATGCCATGGGTCCATGACCGTGATAATACCATAACCAAGGAATAGGCAAGGGAGAGAAATACAACTTTGACACTCTCTCCTCGTGAATGACACTCCTAATCTTGTCTATTTCCAGTTACAAATGGCCTGAAAACAAGGTTACCACACCAGTTTGTCAGATGAAGATCTGGTCTAGTGTATTACCAGGGATTTCATTGTTGCCAGACCCTGCCATAGCCTCAGAAGGGCTGGCAGGAGGTGTTTCCATGGACATGGAGTTTTCTGAAGTACTCTGAGTTTCCTCGGGTCACGGTTTTAACTGCTGCTGCATAAACCTGTATCTCAGGAGGGAGGCAATTCACAGCAATTATAAGGAAATCAAGGTAAAGATGTCAAGCTAAATTCTTGGCATGCCTTGATCAAATGGAAGTAGTTCTCAGAAAGCCCTATTTCCCTCACAGTTGCATTGTTGTGGTTTCCAGTTAGGAAATTTGATCTTGGAAGAGACTGTTGCTACAGTGATTCTAAGGAGCGTTCCAGGAAATACGGGCTGCGGATGTGTTCAGAGGGATCACAGGTCACCTCAGGGATTCATCACCTGGGAGGCTGGGCCAGTCTGTCCTCTCAGAGCCAGAGACCTGATGCTCATGACAGTCTATTTATTGTATTTTCTTCATGTGCCTCATCTGATGGACAGCCTTACTGAAGTCTCTGTTCCAAACACTCAGCCAGAGTGCACAGCTGTCAATTCTATTACAAAGTTACCTTTTTACTTGGAAGAACAATTTCCGACCAAAAATGTGTGTGGCTTGGATCCATTAAGAGCTCCAGTTAACCCTCCTCACTTTGGACTATCTGACAGGTGAAGATGGCAGAGTAGAGTCTTCAACTGGGCTCTCCTTACAGCCCCTCATTTTCCAGGGGGATGTTTCTTGCATGCACCAAGATTGTTTTAAGGATGAGAGAAAGCATGAAAAGTATTTTTCAAAGCAAAGAAATGAAACAAATTCTGACTGGTCTCTTTATCCTTTATCTGGAAGCCACTTCTTCTAAGGGAATCTCATCCAAAAGAGAGTAATCATAGCTGTGACACTGAGAGCAAAACAACAAGCAATTTCCTGTACTTTTGTCTTTCTCATTTTCCACAAGTGCAAATAGCTTCAATTACTTCCTCAAAGTTTGATGAGTTCCACAGTGGGGCCAGTGATTAACTGCAAGGGGAATTTTTACTTTGCCTGCTGAACTTCTGCTTTTTTGGTAACCACTGAGCCATTCCACAGCAGCACTGAACGTCAGTCCTAACTAATCACCTGGATGGAAATACAAGGGGAAAGAAAGAGGTGGTGGCAGGAGCAGCCCAGCCAAAACATTGCAGATGAAAGACTTCCCATGTGGCCCTTGAGTGTCATGCGTTGGGAACGAGTTGAGTCATGCTCTGAACACCAGAGCATGAGTAAGAAAGCTCAGCCCCCTCTGAAGCTTGGTTTTATTGATGGGCTGACATCAGTTCCTGTTGCCAGCCAAGCTCCCCTGAGCTGAGTCTCTGCGACTTCCTCTACACTGGTCCTCTCTGCCAAAATAGATATTCTCACCCACCTTCAGCCAGGGCCAGCCAGAGCCACAGTGACTCAGCAGACCAAAGAAAGGTCTTTGCAGGAGTTCTGCCTCACCTTCTCATACAGCATTGCCATAATATGGAAATAAAGACTGACTTCAGGAGCAGTGGAACAAGAGTAAAGGAAGGTTTTGTGTGTGCTGGTCCTAGTTTTCATGCTGAACTCGTACTGCTGGTTGAAGGCCTTTATCTGAGGCCTGGTGCTGACTGGTAAACTGGCTCAGGTAACTTGAGAATGACCATGACATAAAATACCCTTAGAAGGTTTTCAAAGGAGGTGGATTCCTGATGAATACTGGGCAGTGGGTGCCCTGACACTCACAGCAGGTTGCAGGTTGGCTGGAGGGAGGAGGCAAACACTGGCCCAAGGTGTGGCTTTCCTATCAAGCCCTGAGTGCTGCTGCTCTGCACCAGGTGGATCTCCAATGCAGATGAAAAGCACCCAGTCCACTCTACATCTTCTAAGTATGCTGGCACAGGGAACCCTTGGCTCATGTGCTAATGTTCCTGTAAAGAAGGTGACTGTTTTTCATCAGAGAGTTAGCATTTCTTCAGTCAGTGTAGAAAGAAGACCACCTATCTAATCCATACTGATTTACACTGCTCTACATGACATCTTTGTCAACAAACTCCACTGGGAAAGAATAGCAAATGGGGCATGTTCAGTCAGTAGTTTAGAACAAGAGTGAGAAAGGATTGCAAGATTCACGAACCAAAGAGAAGGCAGTGTTTCCTGAGTTTATTTGCTGAGAACAAATGTAAAGTGAGGGAAGTGAGGGAAAGGTGATGAGGCCAAATAGACAGGCATCTACTGAGTGCCAGGGGGATGGCAGCAGGTGCTGCAGGCACTCTTCCAGCTTGCTTGACAGCTCGAGGGCCCTAACAAGGGGACCCTGGAGTAAAAACAGCATTGTTACAGACCATGAAAACTTATCCATCCATACCACCAGCGTATGGAAATTCTTTCCTCCTTGGTCTAGAGGTGAATTCTTTCTTAACAGCTCACGTAGCCACTGACTTTTTTGCTGGCACTGTTGGGCAGCAGTTGCTAGACTGCATGCTAGGCTTGTGAGGCAGGGGTTTGGTCAAGGATCTCTTTGCCACTCTGTCCCCTTGCCAACCCCCTAAGTTAAAAAGTTTCTCTAAATGGGGAACTGAGGAGCAGACAATGAGAGTGTTACCTCTAAACCTCCCCATCCCATTCCCTTCTGTATGGGTTTACTGAATGGGTGAGGAAAATGCAGATGCACTAGCGATTTTCCTTGACCTAGTGACCCTCTAGGAACTGCTGCAAGCCTTCAGGCTTCCCTGAGCTATTTGGAGTATGAGAACAACAGAAAAATGGTACAAGATCTCACCCACAGCTCTCCCTCTGCAATGCTTTCATTACTTTCTTGCAAAACATGCATGCCAAGACCTGGGCTAGAACTTTACACAGAACACCCTTTAGAGGTGCATCAGTACATGATGCAGATTTCTTTAAAAGATATTTTATTGCACCACTGTCAGTTGCCTGGCACAGTAATAAAATTAGGTGAATATTCACCTGCCCTGGAACATTGCTGATTTAAATGCAGTTTCAACTGAATAGAAAGTTCTACACTTCTTGGCCAAATTATTCTGCAGAGTCACTTGCTCTGCAGCTGCTGCATCCTCCTGCTCCTACATGGCAGCATTTCAGCAGTATTTGGAAGGGAAGCATCTGCCTGTCACAGCATTACACCGAGCTTTGGGATTCTCCCAAGTGGCACTCATTATATCCGTGCATGGGGATATTATTAGTGTATTTTCATCCAGCAACAGTCAATGTCAGATTGCTTCACGATGACTTCAACAGGCATCAACATTGCAAAAAAACACCAGACAAATGTCTTTTAACTTGACCTCTTTCATGCAGTCATAGATCATTTGCGTGTTTTACATCTCTCAAAACCTCGATGCGTGTGTGCTTACAAAACAGATATCTTTTCACTCCTTATTTTCCTCCTTCAAGTGCCATGAGAAATTATTTAAGGAAGTTTTAATGAAATGCATCTGTCACTTATGAAGATAAATAGCCATAGTATGGCTTTCCATTACTGGAAATGGCAGAATTAAATTAGAAAATTACAATCCTCAGCATCTTCCCTGACTTGTTTCTGCATAATGTGTTAGAAAATATGCCCACATAGGCAGAATGCTGCAATTCCAATGGAGCATGTCATAAAACAAGACCCCTTTTTATGGTTGTTTTGTTAGTTTGCATTAAGGAATTTTCTCCCATGGATGAATTTTGGTCCTGTTTCTGGGCAAGGAAGCCAAATTAGTAAAGGGAACCTAACTAGAGTGGCAAACAGATAAAAGTTTCCCTCTCTTCCCTCTCTTCCAAAATCTAAGTTCTGGAATGGTTCTGTATTTGCTCCCAAGCCAAATGGGAAGACCACAGTAGAGCATATTATCCAGACTGTATAATTCCTCATTTCCCATTTAAAAGGCATCTCCATTACATGGAATAAAATTAGTGTAACCATTAAAATCCTTGTGGCAACACTTTGGACAGTAGGAATAAATATTGTACTCTGAGTCTTCATAGATAAAATATGGCTATTAAAGGAGACACTTTAATGGACAGTGGGATGGTGTGTGTCTCTTATAGTAGAATGGCCACCTCTTAGACCCTCATTAGCAAGCTGGTCTTTTTGTCCTCAGAAGAAGGTTGTTGGTAATTGGTTTTGTCTTTTTATGTGAAGAGTTAGACTCCTTAGAGTTTAGCCCAGTTAGAGTGAGCCAGAATATGATTTGTGGCTTTTAGTCCTGCCAGTCCTGGATGCAAAGAAGCAGCAATTGAAATAAGCACATAATAGGACACCTCTCCTGTTTCTCACCTGTGCTTCCAAGTAGTAATGAAGGATGTTTCCAGAATACTGGTGTCCCTCAGCCCTCACACCCACTGCACACCAGCAGGGTATGCTCCTGTTTCCCTGCTCCACTGGCCTCTGACTCACCCAGAACCCTTCCACTCATCCTCCTGGTGTTTCTCTCTTTCTGTTTTTAGAGTGTGTGAATTTTGCATTTTTTGTGGCACCAGAGATAACGTCAGCAAAAACAGGAGTAAATTGTCCTTGCCCACTACTCAAACTCAAATTTCTTTCTAGGTATATTCCTAAAGAGCCCTCTTCCCTAAGTTCCTGAATAAATACTGTAACTACTGTGCATTTATTCCAAACTGGTCACCAATGCTGCAGTGCCCTCACCAGCTGGTGTATGGCTGTTCTGCTGCCATCCCCACCGAGCCCAGCGCTGCCTGTGCATGTCAGGAGTGTTCAGCCAGGAATCCTGCAGAAATGAGGCAGCACTGCCTTGCTTCAGGTCTTGGGGTTAGCCAAATGCAGATGAAAAAGTGAGAGCAGAGAACGTCCTTGTAACTAATGAATTGTATCGTATCATGTCATATCATATCACAGAATGGTTTGGATGATCAGGTTTAAAAGGGAGAGAAGGAATTTCCCTATCCTACACTAAAAATTATGCTTATTTATTTCCAAATTAAATTATTAGTAATTTTTGCTGTTCCTGGTTATTTCAACCAGCTAAATGCCTGTAACATTGCAATGATTCCTGTGAGGATGGGCAGTGTGTTTGTGTGTGCGTGTGTGTGTGTGTCTGTGCATTAACTGAAAGTCTCAATATATTAAATACATTTTGGGGAATCCCAGGGCTCTCTGAGAGCAGGAGGGAAGCAGATAAAACATATGGGGCACGAAGATGGGCTCGTTGTGAGAAGAGAGCTTTTAAAGCCCCAGCTGCTTTCCTTTCAGCCTCATCTTAATTGAACTGCTCAGATAATAGTAAACCTGCAAGAAGTAAATGCTGGTTATCCCAGCTTTGACCTTCAGTAATCCTGCAGGAGTGTGGATAGGGAGGCACAACACTTTGCTGTCTCCCTGACTATGTAAAGGAAGAAATATTCAGATTTGAATACCCAGATAAAGAGGAACAGCATAATTGCTAAGTATAAACAGCACCAAGGTCACAGAGAAACAGCATAAGCACTGACCAGTGTGGCAAGTGTCTGTTCTCTAGCAGGGATCACTATTTGGTTCTTGCAGATGGGAACATACCCCTGTAATGTAACACTCCCAGTTAGTGGTGGGATTTTGTTTGAGCATTTACATCCCAAGGTTAGCATGTCTTTCTTGGTGGCTTATCCTAGGAAGCTTTGAAATATGATCACCTCCAAGTTACTTGACACTGCTCTGCCTGTTATTAATAATCCCGCATTGACCAAACTCTTATAAAAATCCAGCCATATTATTTAGCTCTTTGAATTTCTCTGCAGCATATTCTACAGATTCACTGCATCCAGTGCAGAGACGCCTTTTTTTTTCCTATTTGTAATGCCATTTAGTTTCATCAAGTTTTGCTTTTCTCTGCCCCTTCATGCTATCTGACCAAAGGTGGGATAAACAGCTTCTCCTCTATTCCTCCTGTCATCCAGAAAAGCCTCGCTACTATTTTTCTGCTCTGGTGGCTTTCCATCTCATTCCAAGTCTCAGCTGAAAACTCCTCCCATCTCCCTTACTTCTGTCTTTCTGCTCTTATTTATCTCAGAAGCCACATTAGTGCTTTCTGTGAAGTGATTGAGAGATGGACGATGCATGATGGACAGAATTCAAAGACTTAATCCTTTAACCTTTACTTACTAAGACATGTGCCTGTAGTTGAGACAATGGAGTCAGAAGAATCTTCAGGATCAAGGCTATCTGCAGACCAAGTGGACTTTCTCCTTGAACACAGAGAAGAGGAAAGAGTTAAGATTTTATTTAGAGCATTCCCTAGAGCATCAACTCTCATGGGCTACAGGGATACTGCACCAAAGTACGCCCCAGCATGACCTGGGAGCCAGCTGGCCCTGTATAATTACCAGGTCAGGAAGATAAATTACCAGTTATGAGCTGTAGGAGGCCACATACAGGTCGTAGGATGGAAATGGTCTTTCATGTCAGATCCTGACACAGGTCAGGTTAGATGGAAGGAGAGGCTGGCAGTAGTACCCAGAATGGGCTGAAAATACAAGGGTTTTTCAGAGGGAGAGGCAGGACTGAGTCCTGTCTAGGCTGATTTTAAAACTCTGCCTTGCAAGAAGCTTCAACATGATGGTATTGGTTTGGAAAATGATGCTGGCAGCCTTACAAAAAGGCTGGCAAGTAAGGAAAGGAAAATGCTATGGAAAACTGACCCTTAAGTATGGATGTGGGCTTCCTTTGCACTTCAGCCTTCACAGGTGATCTTAGAGGGGAAGTGCCTGGCTGACTAGTGATGATGCAGAATGGTTACTGCTTTGACAAAATGCTGATTCTTTCCATGTCTCACCAGGCTGAAAACCTTCAGGACTTTGGTTCAGGTTTGGATGCAAGGAACAGGAAACAGCACCACACAATGTGACATGCTGCTCTTTGGCCATAAGGCAAAAAGGATAAAATGAATGCTGGGCAAGAAGCATTCTTGTAGCACTATCAACATCAGTTTATCATCTTTTGTGTTTCAAAGTGTCAGGACTCACAGGAGGACCTGTATCCTGATTACTCGGCCTGAGCACTGTGAAATGACTACTTGGTCTTACTCCACCAGCCTGACACAGAACACTTTTCATGCCCTATCAGGAGTCTTAGACTGTCATCAAAGTTTTTCAGCTGCAGCCATCATCTAGGATAAGAAGAAAGCAATAGATTGACTTTGTCAATAATATTTTGCATAGAATAATATTCAGGATATGTTAGATTAAATTCTCAGATGGTCTTTGGTGGTGCACAGCTCCTGAGTAAAAACTGAACTAGAGAAAATTAGCCATTGACATTAGATCAGTAGAAACTCAGGCATGTGGACAATTATATCATCAAAGCCACCTGGAAGCTTTTAATGTGTGTGCATCTACCTCTGCTTCCTCCTGATACTTAGGGCAAAGAAGGAAAAAAGCTCATGTCATGGTTTAAACCCAGCAGGCAACTGAGCACCACAAAAGTGCTCACTCACTCCACCTGTCCCCCACAGGGTGGGGAATTGGAAAAAAAGATTCAAATCTTGTGAGTTAGGAGCAGTTTAATAATTGAAACAAAAATCCCCATAATAATAAAACATAATAAAAACCATAATAATAACAAATAGTAATAATAATTGTAATATTACCGCCAACAATAACAATAACAACAACAACAATAATAATGGAAAAGAGAAGCAGAGAAAGATAAAACCCAGGAGAAACAAGTGATGCCCAACACAATTGCTCACCACCCCCTGACCAATGCCCAGCTCATCCCCTGGCAGCAATTGATCCCTCCTGACCCAACTTCTCCCAGTTTATACACTGAGCATGACATTCAATGTTATGGAATATCCCTGTGGCCAGTTTTTGTCAGCTGTCCTGGCTGTTCTCCCTCCCAGCTTCTTGTTCTCCTCACTGGCAGAGCACAGGAAACTGTAAACTCCTTGATTTTTAGAATTAGACTTCCTAGCAACAACTAAAACATCAGTGTGTTATCAACATTACCCTCATCCTAAATCCAAAACAGCACTCATAAGCTACGAAGCAGAAAATTAACTCTATCCCAGCCAAAATCAGTACAGCCTTAGAATCAAAATTATGTATGAAATGGAAACAATTCTTTCTGTTCCTGGCAGGTAATCAGTAGAAGCTCCAGAGCATGGAATAAATTTTATGTAAACATATAATGTGGCAACACCTTTTTTTTTCAAACCCACTTGGTGTTTCAAGGACTCATATCACAAGTTTAAATTGAAGTTTCTGCCCATCACCACTCTATTTGAAAGGCTATTCCAGGATGTCATTCTTCTGATGGTTGGAAAACTTCCCAATTTCCAGTCAAAATTTATTCATGACCAATTTACATCCATTTGATCTTGTTCCAGCATTATCCTTTAGGTTAAATAGTCCTCCTCCCTCCCCAATACTTACTCCTCGATATATCTATACAGAGTCATTTTCTCCCATCTCCGGTCTTGTTTCACTAGGCCAAGCAAGCCAAGTTATTTTTTTCTCTTTTTGTAAGATAGATCTTCTGTTGCTGAGGAAAGAACTCTTTCTCTTCACCCCTTCTACCTTCAGATTCTCTGCTTGGAACAGAGGTGGCAGGAACTGTGGTATCAGAAACGAGGCCTCACCAATGCTGTGGGTGGTGTTGTTTCCCTGTGTCCACCAACAAAGCCTGGCCTGATGCACCTGAGATTCAGAGTGGCTTTTCACCACCACTGTGCCTCACTCCCACCTCCCCATCATCTGGCACTGGGATAGAAGCACAGCTTTTCAACATTGGCAACGTATTATTTCTGTGCAATTTGCTTGGATGTCAAAGAATATGTGTATTAGGAAGATGAAAGTTGCACTTTCTTCCATGGCAAATTTGTTCTTTTATGCAGAACTGTTCCCAACTGAAACATTCTAAGGAAAATTCTTAGAGTGGAAATTTCCATTCTCCCTTCACATGAATACAATGTGCTCTTAAATTGGAAGCCTAACTCCTAGGAGGACCTAGTAAGCAAACACAGAGACAAGGCTATTTTGGACCTTGCTGTGGAGAAATGTGGGATTTTCTGACTTGTTTCATTTTAATTAAAGTAACTTTAGAGAAAGATGAAAAACAAAGACTTGTAAGTCTGAAGTGAATGGAAAGAAAACAGTCTCAGAAGTCCTAATCTCCAAGGGCCTTGTCTCAGCTTCAGGAGGCAGCTGAGCTTGCTCTGCACCTCTCTGGATTAGAGCCTGAGAAAAGCAAGTGCAGAATGCAACAGAAGCTTAAATTGCTTTAAAACAAGCAAATATGATAGCAAAGTATATGATGATTTGTTTGGGATAGTAAGAGAAATAACTGTGTAGGGAAGCAGGTTTCCTTCTGTTGTTGTTTGGGGGTTTTTGGTTGGTCTCTGTTGTTAATATGATAAAGCAATCAGGAAGGGATGCACCGAAATGGTGCAATTCAACATGCAATTAAAATAGAGTTATTTCTTGTTTCAACTGGATTTTATTGTTTTCTTGCTTGGATGCCTACACAAACATTCAGTAGAGTTTGCCTTAATAGTGGATGTGGTTAACAAATGTTCAAGAAGTTCCCAGCACTTCTAATAAACTGTGTGAGCATTCTGCATGGCTAGACTTTGCACTGACCTGTGAAAATAAACTTTTTCACACTGGTTGTACTCAAGTTTAATGCATAGATGACATAGAATTGAATCTCTTGTTCATGCTAAATGTTTGGAAAAGAGGGAACAGATCTCATTCAGAGGCCAGAGAGAAGCTGCCAGTTTAGGGTTGGACACTTTTCTGTTTGAATATTGCACTTCTTGAAAAATGCAGATTTAGGTCAGTCAAAATCTGATTATGAACCGATGTTAATAAGTGATTTGTTAGCAACAGACATTTCTGACTGAAGGTTAAAATTATTTGTTTGCTGTTTCCCCGAAGAGAATGTTTCACTAAAATATTTACCCTTATGGTTTGATATAGAAGGACAAAGAAAACCAACCTAAAAACAACGTGACATTTTATTTGGTTGAAATGATTGATGAGAGGAAATGGAAGAGGGGAATAAGGGAGTACTTCATACTGGAAAACTGTTCTCCTTTCTTTACCTGTTTGTTTCAGTCTGAATAAATCAAACCATTTTTTGATGTTTTGGTTTGGCCAGTGCTCTTTATCCTCAGGGCTGTCAGTCAGTCTCAGAGGACCTGCAGAATGATTTCCTGGGGTCACACTTATCTGTGCCCAAAGCTGATGTCTGAGGGGTTCTGAGGAAGCCACAACTTTCTTTTTAATTGACCTGGATGCATTTTTCTGACATCAGTTTTTTCACCCTTTGAATCCAGCTAAGCTTTTCACATCTTTGCAAAGTATGATACAAATTAGTACTTGCAACAGTATCTCAACTGTATGCCAGGCATACAACAGTGATCTCAGCTCATTTTCAAGTCAGATAATTAAGATTCAGTAAGAATAAATGACTGACCCATTGTTACTTTAACAATTCATTTGTGAAGTGCAAATGATTAATTGGAAGCTCTTGCCTTCCTTTCACCTGGCCAGAATGATTCTATCACAATGTAGGGAATAGACCATAAACAAACCTCTCCATCAGAAATCTGTAATCTTTTGTTGATGGCTTGCTTGGCAGGCTCTGTGGATACTCTGGGATGTCTTCCAAGCAGGGCCCAAAGAAATTAATTGTATCCTAACCCGTTTTGAAATATAGGTCAGCCTTTCATGGCTTTGCTAAAGCAAAGGCAACCTTAATCATCTAAGGCAGTAAAACCTGGAAAAGGTGGAGGTTTTCAGGCTCTCCCATTGAGGATCTTCCAGGACAAACATTCTGACTGCCCTGAAGATAGCCTTACTGTACTAAGGAAAGGGAAAGGGAAAGGGAAAGGGAAAGGGAAAGGGAAAGGGAAAGGGAAAGTTGTCCTAGAGCCTGGAACTTATTTTGACAGTTTTTTCTACTCTTTCAGTTTCTCTCTTCCTAGCCACCTTTCAATTCCCAGAGCATGTAGCCAGTTTTTAAAACTGGAAACTGAAGCAGAAATGTTAAGTGACTCAATCAGAGAAAAAGTAACATGGAGCTCAAAAAGTCTGGACTTGCTTTCCAACACTGGAATCACCAAATAGCTCCCCTCTGGAGTGATTAAGTCATCAGATGGGATGATGAAGCAGACTCATGTGGGAGGCTGTTGACGTGGTTCTGATGAAATTTGCTCCTCAGCCCCTTCTGAGACTATTGATCCTTCTGGCCCCAGCATGCTGCCTGTGCTCTGCAGGGGAAGCAAAGCCATCCCTGTGGGGCACAATATTTCCCTGCTAAGTTCTTAAAGAGCTGGTTGGCCTCAGCCCAGAGACACTGTCTACCAGTGGCTTTCCCACTTAGGCCAGTCACGTGTATGAACATGAATATTTGTCTGCTTGGCTTATTTGCAGAGCATTTTGTAGTGAATTTGCTTCTTAGAACACATTCTTTGTCGTATCAGGGAAATAACGAGTTAATTTTTAACCTTTCCCCACTGAGAGATTAAGTAATTCTTTATCTCCTTGATGCAAATTTGCAGTACCAGTGTCAGAAAAGATGATCATCAGCACTTATTTCCTGGATGACTACAGAAATATCAAGACAAACTGCACTTACTTAAGGGTACATTTCTCAGTACTCTCAAGCTTTCCTGCTGTCTTAACATCAGCAGCCATTTAAGCACTCTCCAAGCTTCCAGTATTTTTCCCAACTTGGTGTAAGCAAATATTGATTGTGACTAAGATAGTAACTGAGTTCATTCATGATAATAGATGGTCCATTGGCTGCACCCATTAAAGCTCCTTTAAAAGCAAGAAACAACTTTAATTGCCTGGAGAGACATGGAATGATATTGCAGCAGATTGAAACCTATTAATAACAGTAAATTCAAGGTTTACCCTAGCTAGTTTATGCTTGTTACTATTAAAGCTTCCCATGGAATAGAAATATGACTAAAAGGGTCATTTCAGACAGAATACCAGCCTGATTATGCAGATTTTATAAAACACCCTCTTTAATCACTAAGAATGTCATCATACAAAGCTGCAGTACTTTCTTGAAAAGACTCAGTTCTCTATTAAATGGGCTTTTTCTGCATTACCTGAAAGATCTGTGTATATTTGTCATTTGTTTTATGCCCTATCATTTTGTTTGCCATAGGAAAAGAGAACCAGAGGGCATCACTGAATTCCTAGGAATTACTACAGAGGATGGATGCACAGTTTTTTAACTTCTAGCATCTGTGCCTATTTAAATACCAGAAGCAATTGCAAATATGTCTGCATGTCTCAATGGATGATTCTAGAGGCTTTTTTAAGCCAAGACCTTGAAGATATTAACAAAATGCTGCTTCAAGCAAATACTAGTGCCTGGCAGATGTACCTCAGGAACTCTTAGACTTCAGTAAACCTCAGTTCATGTCGTACACAGGCAATGAGTTTCATTTTTGTAGACACTCAAGCAGAAGAAATTTTAGCCAAGAAAGGATAAGTAATCTAAGGATGAGGGCAGGATTCCTTTATCATATATTATTCCAGAACCACATGGTCTTCCTTCAGTTCTCAGAATCACCAGTGCTTCAAGCAGAAGAGCTGCTGAACTTCCTCAGCTTTGTCTCGGAGATCTGTGGCCCTGCTAGCACAGTTCCTCCTGTACATGTGTCAAAGCACCTGTGAAACAATACCAAATCAGCACGGTGGGGCTTCATAGCCATGCTGCACCAAGAGAAACAGTGAAACAGATCTCTGCCTTCTTCAACCTATTATCTCCCGGAAATCTTTCCACAAGCATGTCTGTATGTTTTATCTCCCCTGGGAGATAATATATTTCTAATTTATCTGAAACCAACTGCTTCATTAAAATTGGCAGGCTTTTGAAGAGGACTCCTGAGGACAGTTTCCATTACACTCTGCAATATACAGAACTTTGATTTTTTTTCGGAATTTACAATGGAATTAAATACTATATTTACAATTAGGTCATTCCATAATTTTTGAGGTTTTTAATAAAAAACCCTCCTGTGTTTGGAAGGGTGCCTAAAGCTGACATCAGCAACATCTGGGAGCGCAGAGTAGCACCTCACAGATGCTGAGCAACAATCTCACTGAAGCTAATGGCAAAGACATTTGTTCATTGCATACAAAAATTAGGCCCCCAGCCAACATTTTCCCATTTGAAGATAGGCACTGCAGTCACTACTGAGTAACACAAACATGTTCCAATGCAACAGCATTGCATTTTTCAGAAATGAAAGAAAATCATCTGCAGTTGAGTATTACTGCCCTTTTCATACAACCTAAAAAGTTTAGAGCAAAGGCAAATGGAAATTTGACAGATCTGTCACACAGAAAGGCAATATGACTACTTATTTTCCAATAATTCTTTACACTACCATGCCTTGCCACCTGCCAACAGCTGAGGTTGGCTACAGTCCCTACAGTCACCCCCTCTTGGGCAGTTACTGAGTTTTGGAGAAGGAGTACATTTGAAAATTAATGAGGAAAAGCAACTCCTAAGTGCAGTGGGTTCATCATTTTTTAAGCACTTTGCTGATTCTGCTGTCAGCCCTAAATGCCACCTTATCAGCAAACTGAGAAGTCCACTCCCTAAAGTTTCTTGCATATGCACTTACTGCTCATTACTTCTCTCACAGTGCTCGACTCAGCATTAAATTAGCCTCACAGACAGAAGGTAAATAACTGTGAGTATTTTTTGCTTTGAAATTGGAAAAATCATGTTTCTTTGATAACACAACAAACATCAAATGAAATGGTCAGTTGTATACACCAGCTGAATTTAAGGTCACCTCTCAGAAAATGTCTTTTTCACTCAATTTGCAATAAGTTAAGATGTGACCTGTGTTCCTAACATAATAATCCAAAGACCTCCAGTGAACTTATTCCATTTCCAGAGAATAAGATACAGGAGCCCTACTGCCTATAAGGAATTCAAAAATTGTTTCAAACCCCACTGAGGTGTCATGCCATGAGCCTAGAAAGCAGAAAGCAATTTTGGGGCGAGCATGTCTGTGTACTAAGAAGGTGGTTTGGCTGATGCTCTGAAACAGCAAAAGCACAAATACCTGGGACATATGTGATATGCATTCCAATGTATCATGGGCACAGAGTGGGCTGTTCACAATCCCAGACAGGTGGTTCAAAGTCAGTAGAAGCCTTGAAAACCACAAAGCACAACAACCTGTACAAAATGGAGAAGAAATTCAGGCATATGAAATTTAGACAGGAAGGAGGAAGGCAGCATGTCCTTCTTGAGAGGAGGACTAGCTAACAGAGAAGGGATATAGCTACTCAAGGAAGGCAGTTTCTGTGTTTCAGAGGAAAAGCCATGACCTCAAGAGGACTCCTGAGCATATCAAACACCTGAGAACCTATGAGAACAGTAAGGGAAGAGAGACAGAAAAATGTGTACAGTATTTTATTATTTCCTTGTACTGAAAGTAAAAGGAGGTTGTGCTTCGAAATCTTTCCACAAGCATGTCTGTATGTTTTAGCTAGATGTTCAACTAAAACCCTAAAAAAGTGTATTATAAATCCAGAGCACCTACAGGGAAAATCCCCTAAGCAATAAAGTGATTTAGTACCAGATCTGATAAGTCACGGAAGCTGAGCTACAGGTTGCTTTTCCTCTGCAGGATCCAGAGACAGGGATCCTGTGTCCAAAACTTCATTGGTTCTGCAATCTGTTCTGATAAATGTCTTTGGGAGAAGACAAGACCCAGTTTGGAGCTGCCTCAAGAGTATCTGAGCAGCAAAAGCTCTTGGCAGTGCAGAAGCAAAGCCTCACCAAGAGCTTTCCAGCAAGGCTCTGTTTCCATGAACTGCAGTTTGTGTCAGTCAGTACAGGACCAGGCTCCACACTGGGACATTACATGATGATGGAACACTTTCCTTTTCACAATATAGTTCTTTTGAATTAATGTGATCAGCTGAGTCCTCTTGGAGAAACTCCTTCCCAGATACAGAATTCCACTGCAAGATCCTTTGGTATCTGTGAAACAGGAATGTTTTAGCTAGCTTGACTGCTTTTGAAATCTCAACCATCACTTCAAATGCCATAAAATTGGCCTGTTCCCTCGTGTAAGCACAATTCACTTGAGGGCACTGAAGCAAGGCAAGATTGTATTTGTGCCTGTGTATTGCTCATTCAGGTGATCAGGGAAAAAGATCACACTCTGTTGGTGATGTGTTGGATCCTGCAAGGTATGAAAATCACAACACACTCTGCACAAATGTGTGTTGCTTCCAGCATACTTCTTACACATGAACTTTATAAACTTTCTTGTGCACACCAGTATCCAAACTTGCAAACTGGTGCAGATTTAGGAGCAGATCCCTTCATTTATGCAAGGTGGGGCAAGCAGAATTACAGGACAAGTAATGCTCTCAAATGTCCCCATGCTGTTCTACTTAGTGCCAAATATAAGTAGTTCTATGTAGTGCCAAGATGGAATAATATACATACATATATATATATATATATAAATGAGAATGGCATTTCCCCCATTATGAACACAGTAATTAATCTTATTCATTTTTGTCCCCAGTCCTGCTTTATAGGATGAGGTTTCCCATTTTATAACCTGACACTCAGCCTTGATTTGTTTGTTTTTCTTAATGGGCAAAACAGTTGTAGTGATGCACCCTGGTGCTGGGTGATATTAACAATCAGTGGTTCATGGCTGACACTTGAAAGCAGGAGCTTTCAGTGATGGATTAAACTTGTCATTCAGAAGCTCCATTCTACTTTTATCTGTGGCATGCTCTGTCCTTGATAAAGATTCTCACCAAATAAGAAAAAATGCTCAGGGTGCTCAATAACAAAAGAGGAAAGATGAATCTGAATGAAAGTGAGAAAATATTTCATATAAGTGGTGACTCATCTATTTTTATTTTCCATGCATAATTCCAGGGATCTGTATATAGCTGTGGCTAGGGAATAACCTATGAAAAAGAAGCAGCTTTACTGGAATTGAGAACCAAATTTACAATCAGGCACTTAATTAGAACACAAACACTGTCAAATAGTAACATTATCACCTATAATTGGTCCAACAGAAAGAAACACTAATTGTGACATTAGAGGATAGAATGCTTTCAGGCAGGATCTCTGTTAAAATGCAAACACTAATTGACATGATGAGGAAGACAAAAATCCAAGGTAATAAAAGAGGCTATTATGCTTTATCTTGGCAAATGGAAGGCTACTTTAGAAACACTCAATAGCTAAAGAAAGGACATGTGGCTTAAGCAAAGCAGTAAATGAAATAATGAGCATTGTTGATTCACTGCCTTTGTCTCAGGGAGCCAGAGTGATTACAAAGCGATGAGCAAGAGCCACAATCTACTTTCTGCCTCATTAGTGTAAATCCAAAGTAGCTTCATTGAAGTCAGTAAAGTGGATATTTACAGGCTTTCAGGTCTGGCCCCTCAGTTACAAGCTCTGGACTGTGAGCATCAAGGCAGTGAATAAGGATTTCAGCCCATGCCTTTCATGCATTGGATGGTAATTGATCAACAGTTGTCCAGCCTAACCCTAGTGAGGGAAGATCTACCAAAGCACAGGCTGGGCTGGCAGCTGCATCCTGGTGGCCTAAGGTGTCTGTCAGGCAGTTTAGCTCAGCAGGCTTAGGAAGCAAGACTGCACTACGTGGAGGGACTAAAGATGTTTCTCCTTGAAGTTTGCTCTCTTCCTACACATCCCAAGCAAAATACGCACCACCAGCCTCATTGCCTACACCCTCTGTATTCTTCCTTCCAAACTGATGTGTCTAGACACCAAAAATTTTATCTAGAAATAGTCCCCATCCTCAGCTGTCTCTTTGAAATAACTGTGCACAGACACTTTGTCTTGAGGTCTTGCCACCACACCTTGGATCTAACATCCCACCCAGAGCACGGATAACAGATGACTTTTAGTGGGAATTTAGTGGAAGAGGGAAAACATAAATGACATGTCCCTCTACACACCACCAGGAGTACTAATAATCAGTAGTCACTATTTCTTTCCAATATCTAGCTGAAAAACATTGTTCCTACACATGATCTCCTTGTAGATAGCTTGGCTTTATTCCTCAACGGTAATTTTCTCCTTTTGCTTTGGTGACACTCTGATATGCCTGTCCAAATCCAGATCTCCACATTTGGCTGTTGTGAAGCCTTCCCAAAGCAGTGTTGCCTAAGGAGCTGACTGTTTATATTCTCAGCTAAGTACAAGCAGAAGTGCTAGAGCAAAGCAATTTCTGATGCTTGCTCAGTCTATTAAAAACCCATCTTTCACACACAGTACTCTATTTCCAAGAGTCTTCTGACTGATTTTGAGGCTGCATGGTATTGCTCAGGTCTATTACCCCAGTAATATTTCCTAGGAAGTTCTGGCAGAGATTTGCTAGAATGTGGATATGTGAAATTTACTGAGTCTTTCCCAACATCTAAACAGTCGAAATTAGATCCCAAACAGGTAATACATTTTTCCTAGCATGGATATCTTAAAGCTTGAGGTTTGTGAGTCTTTTATCAGCAGAATGTGCCTTCCATGGGTGCCACATCCTCACCTCTCACACCTCACTGTGCTTCCACAGAAGTCCCCTGTCTGACTTGTTCTCTTTCACTTTTTTGCTGATGCTGAAATGCAGACCTACCAATGTGACTTTCCCCCTCCACAGTAAAGGTTAGCACTGTATTTAATCCCCCCCCCCCCACATCCTTTGAGACTACCTTGGTCTTCCTCCACTTTTCAAAATTAATTGCCAGCGACAGAGTCAATTCATTAGCTAAATTAAAAACCTGGGAAGCATATTGTCCAGATCTGCTGATCCCAACCTATCACAGAGTTGAACAAAGTATTTCCTTACCTGGCCTTCATTAGCAGCTGTATTGGCCAAGCTTCTATTCCTTTCCAATTGTCCGTACCACTCTCTCTGTTAAGGACCAATTAAAAAAAGGAGATGAAAAAGCAGGCCAGCAACTCAACCACTGGAGATCCCTCATTGATTTCTTTGCCTCTCTTCATGCATTAATGGGTCCATTTTCACATTTTCACTTTTTCTCTTTCAAAGTATTAACAGCTGTTCCTGCACCATTAAAAGACTATTAATAAAGACACCTCTTCATTTCAGTTTTCAGCTCTAACATTCTTGTGGTTTGTGAGAATGAAACAAAGCAATACAGTGGGAAAAGTACACATCTACATGCTTTGATTCACTACCTAATTTCCTTGGGAGAGGTAAATAACAGTCTGTTAGCTGACACTTGTCTCAGAACCCTACTTATTTTATTTTTGCTCATCAAGCACATGTGGATTATTTCATTGAGTGCCACGTGTGCCTTAGGCATTCAAGGCTGCATTACCACCCAAATGCAGGCAAAGATCCCCTTCCCCTTTGTCTTGTCTCTGGGCACCTCAGGGTTTTTTCCCTATTGTCCCCAGGGAACATCCTCTCTACAGGTGGCAGAGCCACTTGGGTTTGTCCAGCACCTGCACTGGTGACACTGACCAAAACCAAACTCCCATGTGCTGAAGTCAGGCACATCATAATGCCTTCTCCTGATCAACAGCTTTTTTGGGGGGCAAATATAGTAGAGAAGGAAGAGCCTGAAAAGATTAGAGTAGCTGATTCTGCTCCAGGCAATATCACCTAGAAATATGAAAAGGGACATGGAAGAAGGCTGTGGTGTGCCACCATACATTTTTTATCTAATTCTCAGAAAAGATCAGAGAGCAAAGGCTCCATTCACGCCAGCCTGACTTATCACTGGGGCCAGCTTTAACTTCCAAGTAAGATAGAGGTCAATGAGGTGCCCATATAATTTCCAAAATAAAAAGTAAATTTGGGAAGACATGGTCTATCTCAGCAAGATGGTGAGCATAAAGGAATCAATTAAATTGTTCTGCAACATTATCTGTAACAAATCATTCTGTACATTAGTTGCAAATCTGAACTGTGCCCAGGGTCTACCCAGTTACACTCAATAGGAGACTTACTAATCACTGAAATGAGCCTAAGCATTAGGGTCAAATTGATTGAATCACAGAGGAAAATACTGAGAACCGAAACCTGTAGAAGTCCCATGGCAGCAGATTTATTTGATGGAAATCTGATTGATCTGTGCAAGCAGGAAAAAAGCCCATAGAAAATGATCGTTGAGATTTTTAAAACATTTCCTGTGGCCAGCATACAATAATCTGTAATAACAGGCATTTTCAGTAGCACATGAAACTATGACAGAGTATGAGAGTCCAAAAGAACATGGTGAAGAGGGCAGGTTTGAGGATGTAGTTCCCAGGGATGTTTTGCACATTTGTGCATGTTTATAAGGCTATCCACTAGAGTAGAAGAAGAGGTGGAATGAAAAGACAGGAGCACAGGATTAATTTAGTCCACTTAGCATTTATTTTGAGTATGTAATCTGAGCTCAGAGGAATAGAAGCATACAGATCGATTTGAAGTCCTTCTGCACTGGATTGTATGTTACAGCACTTTTATGCACTTCAGTTTGTTTCCAGCTGTGCACTAGCGAAGCACCAGGCATAATACAACATTCTGACTGCTGTGGCAGGAAGGCTGTAACTAGAAGAGAGGGTCCTGTGGAGGTGGGGCAGTGCTGAACTGAGCCAACTTCCTCCTCTGCCTGGACGCTTGTGCTCAGGTCTCACCCTGGACTCACTCCCTGGAGGAGGGTTCCAAGGGCTGACTGTGCTACATGTGAACAAAATGGTGAGAAAAATCTGGCTTAGAGAAAAGGCCTGTACCAGACTAACAATGAAAGGAAGTGGGTCAGAGCACCTCACTCTCTTTTTTCCCCTCTCTTTCACTCTCACTGTTTGCCCCAGCTCCAGACCATTTACATGAACTGATGATATTCTCTGTTCTCTCTTCTCCACCATTATTTCTCTTCTCCCTTGCTTTGCTTGGGCAAAACACTGTCATTTTCTTTTCTATACTCCAGACTGTTTTTTGTGGAGGTGGAGAGCTTGTGAAAGTGTTTTGTGACTTGTGAGCCAGCACCTTTGAGAAGTTTATTTTGAGGACTTGTAAGTTTATGGCAGTAAATTAAAGGCTTGTTAGCCACCACATGTGGAAGCCTATTGTACAAATTTAAGGGCTTGTTAGTCAACACCTTTTGAGTCTCAATAGTGGGCTGGCTGCTGGAGTTGAATGACTACACAGTAAAAACAAGAGTTCCCTGACCCATGGCCTGGTGTCTTTGTTCAGCCTGGTGAGAATTTATAACAAACCTCATGGCCCTTCCTGCACCCTCTTCTTTAATTAAACACCTCCACCACCACTGAAACAAACAAAAAAAAAACAAACAAGAAAAAAACTTGTACATCTGCTTCCCTGTGCTATTGGAAGTTCTCCTCCCTCTCAAACCCTTCCTGATGCCTCTTCCCCAGGGAAAGTCTTTTTCAGGAGAAACCTTCTTTTTCTAGGAGAACGTTTTTAAGAGAAATGGATGCACATGGCACAGTCTATTCCAGGATAGGCACAATTGCTGAAAGCTTTCCATGTCCTGGGTCAGTGATTTCCAGGACCAGCTCCTGGGTCCTCGTGCACTGAGGCTCGTGACAGCTGTGCTTCATGGAGGTAATTCAGGTTGAATCCTGTGTGCCCTGACAAACCCCACAGGCCCAGCAGCACAGACAGTCACGGTGGGCTAGTTAGAGAAGCTGCTGCCCTGAGCTGGGGGCAAATGCTGTGTCTGTATTGCTGCTCTTCTTTCAAGGGCATGGTCAGGAACACAAGCTGTTTTCCCTGGACATGACCATGGTGGCTGAAGACAGAGTCTCCTTGGTGCACACCAGCCAAGCTGTGGGAATGTCTCTGGCAGGTGTGCTGTGCCAGCATTCAGTCCCTAAGATGCTGGAATTAAGGCAGGTCCAAGAGAAAGAACAGCTTTTGATTTTGAGTGACTGCTCTAACTGCAGATTCTGGGCAATGCCATGACTAAAGGAGAAGTGATAGTTAAAAACCTGCCCTTTTCACAAAAAATGCAGGAACTTAGAGACCTTTGCAAAAGTCTCCTTTGCCTCTTTTACACTCCAGTTGTTACTGCACTGATGTGGCACCAAAGCAACCACTCAACTTCACCTCACTGGTAAATATGAAGGATGGAGGAACAGAGAGACTCCTCTCTCCCCTGATGGACTCAGCATTGATTATATGAAGGGTGATGACTTGATTGAAGGTCCAAGTTATGTCTCACTGTGGTTTGTTGGAGTTGGGGTGGGGGAAGGAGGAATGTTTTGGAAGGTTTTCAGTCTGGATTTAGTGTGTGTCTTTTATCATAGTTTAATGAAGTTCTTTTTCCTTTATTTCTAAGTTGGCCATGCTCTGCTCTGTTCCTGATCGCATCTCACAGCACTTATTTGGGAAGGTGTATTTTCATGGGGACACTGGCATTGTGCCAGCGTCAAGCCATGACAGATCCTAAAAGCCCATCAGTGGACATTGCTGTGCTGAGCGATGCAACAGAACAGACAGGGAGCTGGCAGCTGGAGCTGTGGCTTTGGCTTGGAGACTCCTGAAAGCTGATGTGTCACTGGGACACCATGTTCCAGCCCTTGCCCTGCCCTCCTCCAAGCCCTTTGGCAGCTCTGGAGGCTCTCTGTCCCCCCAAAACTGTACCCAGTGATTATCACACAACAGGTGTCTTTGCTCATTCAGGTGATGTCCTTCCTTGGGGTCCCACACCTGCATGGTGATACTCACAGGACAAGTGAGCACAGTTCAGCCAGAGCACAAGCTTGCCTTTCCTTCCAAAACTCACCTGGTGAGCAGCAAAGTTGTCCTCCATTGCCAGGCAGGGCCATTGGAAGCTCTTCCTTAGGATCAGCCTGCTCTGCTCACAGAGCAGCCCTGCAAAAGAAGGGGCACTGAGGAGCTGCCAGCCAGCCCCAGCAGCCTGAGTATGGCAGAGCAAGGACGCTCTGCCCTCCTGGGCTCTCTGCCCTGCACCACAGCATGTCTCCCAGTGCCACTGGCAAGGACATGCTGGTGTTCCTGGTGGCTCTCCAATCCCTCTGCTTGCTAAAAGGCACAACAGACCCTTCCTCCCTCCCACACCAGTTCACATCCCTGGCATCCCAGCCCAGCCACAGGGCAGTGATCTTCACCTCTGCCAGCCTCTCCAGACTCCTGGCACTAAATGTCCTCCACTGGGTAAAAGACAAGGAGTGGAGGAAGGTGAGCTGGGACGCCTCTGCTGCTCGTCTGGGGGAGGAGACCTCAGGGACATAGCCCAGAGCAGAGACACCACATGGCAGTGGCTCACCTCCTTCTCCAGGGATTAGATGCTTGGCAGTTAGGTCACTTGGGCTCCCTTTGTCCTGTGCACTGGGAAGGGACAGGGAGACAGCTCAATACGTCCCCAGTTGCCTATCCTCTCTTCTTAGCTGTGCTTAGCACGACCCCCAAATGTAGGGTCACCTCTGCCCAGCTGGGGAGCTGTGTTCCCCTCTCTGGCTGCTCCTGAGGCATTTCCCAGCTTACCCTTGTTATGTTCCCACCTACAGCTCCTTCAGTGCCCAGGAGCTGCAGAAAGAGAGGTGAACCAGTGCCAGGCCCTGCTGCTCCCCCATCCCAAGGGCAGATGTGCCTGCACAGCCCTGCCCCATGGGAAAGAACACAGGGGCAGGACAAAGGCCCATGGTAGGGGTGGGCAGAGGTGCTGCCCAAGCCATGGCTCCCTCTGAGTTCCAGAACAGCAGCTTTTACCCTTCCTGGCTGGGGACTAAAAGGTGACCAGGGGATGTAGGACATGGAAATGCCCCCATCAGCTCCCTGCCAGGGGAGGCAGAAATCATTCCCAGAGTGGTGTGTGCGTGGCTGGGAACCTCTCCTGCCCTATCATGGGGTATGGCAACACAACCAACCCAGAAGTGGCCCTGCAGGAGCTGGTGGGACAGATGAGGATGATGGAGGTCCCATCCTCATCATTGCCTTCTTCCTGTTCCTCCTCTTCCTCTTCTTTCTCTGCCACTGCCTCCTTCCTGCTGCTCAGGACCCACAGCTGGCCTAGGGCCAAGCAGAGCTGTGGGTGCAGGGAGGTGCTGGGCTGCAGAGAGGAGAAGCAAGCAGTGAGCTGCAGGTGGCCTCCCAGTGTTGGGATGGACACTGGTACATCCAGCACTAAGGTGCTGGGACTTGTGCCAGGGCATCTGTGCCCTGTCCCAGAGCCAGGGATGGCACCCTACTGGTGGCTCATGATGAGACTGAGACCCAAAGTCATTAAAAGTGAAAAGTAAGGGATTAGGCTTCACATGTTGAGCAAGTTGATTTAGTGGACTCCGAAATAAGAAGAGCTGGGGGAAAGCAAGGATCTGTCCAAAGCATTTGCAGCCAGAGAAATGCCAGCTTCTTAGATGGGCTTTGAATCAGCTCACCTCTATGACGTTAAACACAGCACAGAGGTGGCTTTTTTTGTATTAACTCTATTATTTAACTAATCCTTCAGCAATTGCCCTGAAGTTCCTTCCTCAACGCTTCTGTGGAGAAATGATCATGGTTCCCTTTTCTAGCATTGCGCCTGCAATTACACTCTGTGGCATTACAATTACGGAGGCATTACACTGTGGTTCTGCTCCACAATATCTGTATATTAACATTAATTTGATATAAGCACAAGAATAACTGCACGACAGAATAATTGCACTCTAATGATTATATAGTTAAAGTACCTGGATTATAAAAATATACATGCATTAAGTATCAAACTAAAGAGATAATAATAAGTCATTAATTCATATAGGCAACTTCCAGAAATATGAATGAGTTATGATTAGCTATCCTAAGGCACAGCACTAATGTAATTACAGTAATTAAACTGTATTTATGAAGGGTGAAAAAAGGGGAAATTGTTGCATGGACCTTTCTTAAGGCTGTTGTTTTCATGCAGAAATGGAAGAATTTTGATCCATTTTTTAGAATTACTTATACTCTAAGATTCCTCCCCCCCCACACACACACTTCTTGCTTCTCTTTTTTTTCTCCCTTTCTCTACAGGGGAAAGACATGCAGGGTTCTTTTATGGACGTTAGCCTTTAAGGAGGTACGGAAGGAAGCCAGGAAGGAAAGGAAGGCAAGAAAGGAAAGGAAGAGAGGAAAAGGAAAGATGGGGAGTGAGCACAGAGGGAAGGAAAAGAAAAAGAAATTACCAGGAAAAAAAGGAAGGGAAGAAAAGGAAAGCAAGGAAGAAAAGCGGACAGGTATGTCCATCATTGCCTGCCCAGAGAAGAGGCGGGGAACGGGACCCCAGAGCCCCCCGCCACACGGGGGTGGCAGCCGGGCTCGGCGCCCAGCGCCCGCCCCCAGCCCCTCCGGGCCATGTGAAGGAGCGGCTCCAGCCGTGCTGTTGCCGGGTGCCCCGCTGCGGGCAGCAATTGGCCGCTGCCCGCCCCCGTTCCCGGGGCGCGTCCGTGCCCGGCCCGTCCCGGGGGACCGCGCACCGGCCCGCCCCCCGCGCCCGCCGGGCCGTTTCCCTCAATGAACGCCCCGCCCGCCCCGCCCCCGTACATTTGCATAATTAGGGCTACCGGGGCCGCCATTGGCTGCCGGGGGGCGCGCTCGGGCGTGACGTCAGCGCTCGCAGGGTAATGCCTGTGTTGTGGCGGGTAGTTGGAGCCGGCAAAGCCCGCGCAGCGGCGGCCCCGGGCGCAGCGGCCGGCGCCGGCCCCGAGCTTCCTCCGCAGAGCGCCGCGCCGGCATCGCGCTCCCCGGCGCCGCTCCGCGGGCGCAGGACGGGGCGCTGCCGGCCCCCCGCGGGTCATGGCTGGGGACAGGCTGCCCGCCCGCCTCCTGGCCGCTGCCTGCCTCGCCTTGAGCTTGGCCCCGGGGGCGGCGGCGGGACCGCGGGACACCCCCGGCCTCTCGCGGCTGCAGAGGAGGAGCCTGGCGATGGACTTCGTCGTGCCCTCGCTGTTTCGCACCTACGTGCGGGAGCTGGTGCTGGGGCCGCCGGGGCGCGCCGCGGCGCGGTGCCGCCTGCGCCTGGACTGCGCGCCCCTGCTCCGCGCCGCCCGCGGGGCGCTGCCGCGGGCCGAGCCGCCCGCCGTCCCCGCCGGGCCCTCCGCGGCCGGGCGGCGGCTGCGGCGCGCCAAGCAGCTGGTGCTGGAGCTGGGCGAGGGCACCGTGCGGGACGGCTGCGCCGGCGAGCCGCCGCCGGGCTCCGGCGGGGCGCACCTGGAGTTCAACCTCACCGAGCTCTTCGCCTGGTGGCTCCGCGCCGGCGATGGGCGGCTGCGGGTGCGGCTGATGCCCGAGCGCCGCGGCGCCCTCCCGGGCAGCGAGCGAGGGCTGTCGGCGGCCATCCGCGCCGCCCGCCCCCGCCTTCTCTTCTACGTCTCCGCGGCAGGTGAGCCGTGCGTTGCATGCCGCGCACCGCGCCGGGCAGCGCCCCGCGCCCGCTCCCGCAGCCCCGCCGTGCCCCGCGCTGCCGTGCGCCCTCCCCGCCCGGACACGCGTCCAGCGCCCCGCACCGTCCCGGTCACTGACGGCCCCGCCGATGCGGGAAGCGCAGCTCCCCCGAGCGCTCGCGCCTTCCCCTCGCGGCTTGTCCCTAAGGGCTGCGCTTTACCCGTGCGAAATGTATCGAAGCGCTTTGCTGGGGCCAGGAGGACTATTTTGAAAGTGACGAGCGATTTTTGCGAAACGCCAAGAGTTTCTATGTGCTAGAAAGCCGCAAGCAAGTCCTAGAAGGTTAAAGTGTCATTAGTCGAAGGACAGCAAGATCAGGTTCTTTGAAACTTAAAAAATATCATCCTAAAAAGGGATGCTTCCTCAAAGTGCTGCGAGTGTTTTCAAGGTTATGTGACAGCAGACCAGGAAACAGCACAAACATCTCCAAAGCTGGGTCTGGCTTCTGATTTTGTACATTAATGCTACTATCTCTATTACTGGATATTGACATTAATATTATTCCTCTTCTTTAAACATAAAATATAGGGGCTGATTGACATTTTAAAACCCCAAAGGGTCCTTAGTGAATTGTATTCTATCAGCTACAGTACAAGAAGTTGTACATCTGAGAAGGCTCATGCGGCACTGGTATTTGTGTGAAGAGAGAACCTGGCTCAGAATTTTGGTTCTGGTGGGCGGTGATTGGCAGTCACGGTTTGGGGCAGCTCCTTTATCTCAAATCGGGACTCTGTTGTGGGCCAGTGATCAAGAGAAATTTCCATTCTGTGTGTGCTTTGTATCTTTAACAGAAGCTGTGATTCAGCCTTTCCTACTAGAAGAATATAATACCTAGGGGACTGCAGGTCCAAATAATTTGTCACAGTGAGTTAAGTCAGGTACCTTTTATGAAGCTTTGTAGAAGTCAATGGTGTGTCCCTGAGTAGCCACCTACTTAATGGACCACAGAATACACTTCAGTAAGTTCACAAGAGGAGGGAAAAGTCACTGCTGGGCTTTGAATACAAAGTTGGAGCAACTGATTTTTGATGCTCATCTGAAAAGATGGGATAGCCATCTGAAGAACTACAAATGGAACTCATCTCCTTCCTTGCTGCCTGAAATGAAAACCAAAGCTGACTGTCAGGGTAGGCTGTAAGCCCTGCAGCTGTGGCTAAAGTGAGGTACCCAGGTTTAGCTCTTCCTGTGCTGGATCTGGCAGGGATAACACAGAGGTGCTGTCCACCACAAGGTGGCTAGGTGAGGCCAACACCCTGCATCTTCCAGCAGGTCTTGCCTTGCTACATTGCCATAAATAAAGAATAATTAAAAATTAAAGACACCAAACCCTACTGTCTCATTTTCTTTCTATTTGGAGAATTTGTTGTGATTAGCACTTGTTTCGATTTACAGATCTCCTTGGGCAGTGAAGCCTTAGTTTTGAATGCAATTTTTAATCAGGTACTTACAGCAGTGATGGAGCTTGAGGACATGCATTTGTCTTAGAGGATGAAGGTGTGTTTTTAACCTGAGGGAAGGGCATACATAAGAACTAACAGGTTCTCTGATGTGAATACAATGCAGATGGAGCTTTAACCAAAGCTATTAAAACTCACATGCTTTATTTTGTCTGTTGTCTCACTGTTGAGGAGAAATGCATGTTTTTCCAGATCAGTAGGAAGCTATGCCCCTGTAAAATCATGTTGGAGAGAAAGCTCTGCTGTTCTTACTGCAACACAGTCATGCAAAGTCAGTCACAGAGGAGGTAGGAAAAGGAGGAGCAGAGGGAAGGAATATAGACCTCCTTTGCCTATATTGAAGTGGTAACCTCCTTGCAGCTGTTCACAATCTGTAAAAATCCTGATCTCCTTCCAAACTGCACCTCTGCTTTTTCAGCAGTGACCCTTTAGCATAGTTACACTGTGGCTTTGCTTTTGTAACGTGGGTTTGTTTAACAACATTAGGAAATCCATTCCCTGCTTTGCTAAGGTGCTGCCTATGTGAACACCATGTGTCACTGCCAACCTTAAATTTGTGCTGTGTAGCCCTGCCGACAGCAGGATGTGCTGACACAGTGATAACAGCACGAACAGCATCCACCAGCCTGTGAGATTCCAGCAGTTATTGACACCATTGCAGCTAATGTGCACGGGGCTTAACTAAAGCCCTTCCTAAGGCAACTGAGCCTTTCCTTCATTGCTTAAGCTAATTGGAAATGGATTTCAAACAACACAATCCTCCCATCAACAATGGAAAGCTGCTTCACTTATGTTGGCATACTGGGCTTTTGTTTTTCTTCTTGTCTGCTGGAGATGTCCAGGGTTGCAGTATTTCCCAGAAAAATGTATAATTACCTTGCTAAATTATTTTCACCACATTATCCTCCATGTGAATGAAGAATGAATTATATTTTAGGGTGAGGAAAAATGGCAAGGGGGTGAAGTCCCACTGACCTTAGAGGTGACAGCAGAGTCCTGTAAATAATGCTTTATTCTCTTTAACTAACACTTTCATTTGCTGGCTCAAAAATAAATTTAACTGAAGTGAATCCTTTCTTTTTTTAACAGCATGCTTGTACAAAACGTAAAGCACTTTGTCTCAGTCTGTTACTGAGCAATTAGTAAAGGATGTACTTACGGGCAGCTGTTGTTCTGCAGACAAGCCATAAAGTTGAATTTCTACAGGGCTCTTCTGCAAATATTCTTGATGCCAGATTTCTCTCACACTCTTCCTTGTGGGAACAGAGTATCCTGCAAGAAGCTTCCATTTAGAGAAACTGCATGGAAGTTTCATTCAGTTGGAATAGGATGAAACCTCAGCCCATCTACCATTTCTGTGTCAGCTTGGCCTTTTCAAAATTTGGTACAAAAAAGCTTTCCTCTCTTGGAAATGCTTTTAGACTTAGTACTGTCTTCTTAGCCTTCTCCCAGTGTTCCTCTTGGACAAAAAAAAAAAAAAAAATCCAATTAATTTGAATCTTTTCTGTATGAAAGACACACAACAAGAAATGCAGAAGAAGGAGAAAGAAGCTTGGACAGGAGTGCAGCACTGCAGATCTCCTGTATTTGAGGGGAATCTCAGCTACAGGTTGCTGTTGACTTTGCTCTCATTGTCTGTGGAAACCAGTACATTGCCATGGGGAACTGAACAGCCAGTGTGAACATTACTGTCAGGAGATTTTCAGGTTGGCTTTAGTTCTGGTCTTACAGGCTTTGCTGTATAGTGTTGAACCCCAATGGGTCTCTGTAGCAGTGTACTCTGGATGGGTTATTGAGCTTTCTTGAGGGAAATAATCCAAGAGTCCTTCTACCCTAATCCTGCACTGGTATTTGGATTTGTTTCATGTTAACCTCACAGGTAAGCACTTCTCTCACTATAGGGCACCTGAGCCACAAATGTTGCTAAATAGGCTTCTTGTGAGTTTACCCAGGAAATTTAATAAGCTGAAATGGCCATAAAATAACTTCCCATGAAAATTAATTGCTACTTACATATGCAGAGGTGGGAAGCGTGTGTTAAGAAGGGGCATACAGGGTTGAAAATGAGTCATTCTTCCCTCGAAAGGTCAATGTACTTTCATTCATGAAATAGATTTAACATTCCAATTATATTTTTTAAATAGCAATGCATAACTTTTCATCCCCTGGCTAGGCGAAATATTACTCCTGCACTGTAGCCTTCATCTAAAATTTTATTAACTTGCCACATGTATTCTCCCTGAAACTGTCTGCATTCACTACATACCGATGCTATTATAATGCTGAGGCAATTAGGCTTTACATCTTTAGGGGGCTGCTACTATACACCTGAACTCATTTGCAGGAGGAACCCTATGCCTAAAGATTAGAAAGAACTTCACACTAGATAAAAATGTGGTTTTGAAAGTGGATATTTTGTAAATGAAAATCAGAGCTCCAAGCTGAAATCTGACTGTGGTGAAGTCTACAGAATTGTTTTTGCATATTTTAGAGGTACCAGCATTTAATCAAGGTCTCTTAGTTATATTTTTTATTATATTTTGATTTTGTTTTGCTGCCTTCAAAGGATAGCATTTGGAGTTGTGTATTATACTGAGCAGAAAACTGGTAAAAGGTATTGGTCACTTTGCAGTTGCTCTCTGGTTTTCTCTCACCCTCAACTGTGTGCCACACCTGAGATCTGATCTTGCTCTTCTGATAAAGCAGTGGCAGAGCTTACTGGATAAGACTGAGACACTGCCATCAGGCTTCTGAAAGGTTTTTGCTGTAGTGCAAGTGGCTTTGCTCTTCGCTGGGCTTTTGTGTTTTGTCTCATCTATCAGACCAGCTTTGCCAGTCCAAAGGTTAAGAACAGTGTGAGTTGCACTTGAGTTTACTCTAGACATGAACTAGTGTAAATCAAGGCTTTCCTCTTCTACCCTTGGGCTGTGGGTGTCACAGTAGGCTGCCTGTGATTGCCAGTTGCTAAATCAGTTAATCATGTGTGTGCTTAAAAGCATCTTTTTCAGACTTTCCTGCCCTATTAGGTATGTAGACTTCCCTCTAGACCTCCTGTCGCTGGTGCTCTCCAGAAATGTGGATATAGTCAGTTCACAGTGCCTCTTCTTGAATTGGAAATGCTTCTTGAAGAGGAAACTGTCTATTGATGGGGTTTGCCTGGCTTTGTGGGCAGTATGATCCTTGATCCTACTGCTGTACTGCCTGTTCCTGTCCAACTCATTTTCCCACTCCATCAGCACTGATAAAACTCATGGATTATGACTCTTTAGACTCATGATGCCTTGTCCACTGTTTCAATGTTGACCACAAAAATTTGGCTTGCAAAGCTGTGAAGCTTTCACAGTAAAGCCACCAGGATTTGTAAATTTGTTGCTGATTATTTGACAGATAATGTTAGAAATTATGCTCAGTCTTTGAGTGGTTCATGGAAAGTGTGATGTGATCACATGGTTTTGTTTTTCCAGAGTTATGTGGTGTTGCTTATCCTCATTGAGAGCCAGGATTATACACAATGTGTTTATGATTTCTAGGTCTGTTTTCTGCAAATTTTGTTTACTTTTAGGCTCATTGTTCTTATGAATGTTCTTATTCATAAGCATGTTCAGTAAAATAGCCATAAACAAACACCAAAAGGGGCACAAGTAACAATTTATTATGTTTGAATGAACATTTATGGCACATTGAAAAAATATGTTTTCTCTAAACTTGCTGTGCTTTTATTTCCACATCCTTAAAAACAGGGAATAAATATCTACAGTAAAGAAGTGCACAGGGAAACTTAAGTGCTTTATTATACAAAAGCAGAGACATTCTTCAAAATCAAAGGTGATTTTGCAGTGTCTGAGTGAATTGGATCTTGAAGTAATCTGGTTATTTGGTTCACTGCCCATCTCACACGAACATTACATGATAGGAAATAAAATGTGTGTTTGTGACAATGGGTGTGAATTCTCCAAAAGAAGTAGAAGAGTTGAAGGGAGACTGGCAGGATTTAGCACTTACAAGTTCCCAACTATGTGAGCCTTGTCTTAATAAAGAAGATCCTACCTTTTGGATACATCAGTGCTAACTCCCTTGGAGTGCTGATGTTTTGAGAATCCAAGTTGCTTCCCAAACAGCAGCAAATTCCACACTGTGCCTAGACATTTCCTGTCTAATTCTCACACCAAAGCATCCTCTTGGGCTACTCAGACCTAAAGAGATCTATGAGCTCTATGAGTCTTGGAGATCTGTGGTTTTGGCACAAGTGGCTTATGTAATAGCAAACACCAGTTCATGTTGCCTGCTTTCCAGATCTCTTTTATCCACTGAGCAACAGCATCTGTTTCCTGGGAAGCCACTTCTGAGCTCAATATGGTTGTTGAGACTGCAGTGCTGGGCTGAGAAAGGTCCTTTATGAAATGTGCCACATTTGTCTTGCTTCTTTAATTCAGAAAGATTTGGTTGGAGAAAAATGTCATGGAAACATAAATGCAGATTTGATAAGTCTGACCTTTCTTTTCTTGCGAACAATAAATGTCAGAAAGCTTAAAATGACAAGCTGGAATGGCTGGAGGTTATTTATGTGTTTAAATATTTAGGCAAGAAACACATTTTGAGACTAAAGTCTAATTTACATGAGTATTTTGATTTGTGACTGAGATGGCCTAGTAGCTTCATGGTTGTCACTATCCTGCTTAGCATGGCTACTCAGAAATCCCCTGTGACAGAGTAGGTAGGACTCAGATATCTCTGCTTGCAGAAGCTGTGAACTCTGCCAGTTGTAGTGAAGGAGAACCACCTTCCCTCATTAGTCAAGTAGAATCTGTGAAGTGGTTGAAGTCTCCTAAGTGTACCCAGTAGACAGAGCTGGTGGCTGGCTTCAAACTGACTTCAGACAAGTTTCTAACAACAGACATTCCTTTGGCCAAAGAACTTCAGTAGGCAGCTGCAAGAACTGAGTTCTAGTTTGACTTCCAACTTAATTATCCTGCAGTACACAGCTCTGCCATTGACGTCTTCTGTGAGACGAAATACTTCCCTTTGTGGTGGTTACTTCCTTTGCAAAGCAAGGGCAGTTTTGACTGCTTTTGAACGCTTTTGGTAGAGGGTGCTTTTTTATGGATTAATAATGCTTTTACCTTCCAAGAACCAGAATAAAGGCAGTAAGGTGCAGTCTGAACTCTCAGCTTTTTAAAGGAAAAGCTAAAAGAGCCAGTATACCATATTGATTTATTCCCATCTCTGCACTGCTAATAGCCAAAGGACTGCTATTTCCTTCATTTCAGTGATAGCAAATTTAGAGTTTTGGTTGATGCTACAAGAAAATCAGTTTCTCTTTTATTTTGAAAAATGTTGAGCCCCGCCTTTGACTGTTAAAACACCGCCTGTCTTGAAGACAAGTAGTCAAATTTAGATTTGAAATTTGAATACTTTGTGAGTCTTTGACTAAGATTAGTTGTACCCTCAAGGAAAGTGAGAGGGGGATAGGCTGTGGCCAGCTGCCCATGTGCTTTTGGCAGCTGCAGCTGGGCACCATCTCCATTTGCAATGAGGAGCTGCAGGTATTGGCTGCTGCTGGCTAATGGGGACTGCTGAGCAAATCGAGCGCTGTTTGTCCTGGCTGGGAAGGGAGGATGGTGTGAAGGCAGTGAGAGAAGGTTTATCCTCTATGGTTTGTTAAGATACCAGACATTTGCACAGAATGGGCATTTGAGATAGTTTAAAACTTTAGTGGATTACCTGATTCTTCCTGGATTACAGATGGCAAAGTGGAAATACTCGGCTGAAACCTTTCTACTAGATGGCTCTAGAAATATGGGGCATCCCCTTTGCAACTTACCATCTTTACCACTCTTCAGCTCAGTTTGCAAATCTCAAGAGTTTCCACTGGTATTCTAATGTTTACACCAAGGCAGAAGAACTACCTTTCCTGCTCAAACAGGGGTGTATGCCGAATCCATTTTGGACTGGGATTTCCCTGCAGTAATGTACTGTGAAGAAAGAGGTGGAGGCTCCTTCTGCAAGCTTCTCCTCATTTCCTTACTGACAAGTAACTCTTGTTGGTCTCATGTCTTATAAAACCTTGTGATGAAAGAAAACCTTGACTCTTTCTTCAAGTTACAAGCTGAGCAAAGGGAGAGAAGGCTGTAAGGTGAAGAGCAGAGAACATCTGGGTGGTGAGTGCAGGGGGAAAAAGCAGGATCCTGCTGTGTGAGGGTGGGAGTACAGAGGAAGATGTCCATGTGTGGATTCTTGTGCTATATATTTCTTGATGTATGTTAGGAAGATAAAATACTGGTCTCAGTAGACATCCTGGAAATGGTTATTTTCATATGTCATACTCCTTCTAAGAATTTTATGTTACTGAAGTTTTCTTTCCAGCTCAGTTTTGAAAGCTGCTGTGGCTCTTTTGAAAGTGGTCATTGTAGTGCTTGTGACAGGCTACTGAATTATCTATGACTTCACTTACTAGAAATCTGTGGTGATGCTTGAGAGCTCTGCAAGTTGCAGCAAACCTCTAATTGCAACTTGTATATTGGCATTCTCCTGCTGTTTCTGCTGGCCCATTGAGTAATGAGTTATCTCAGATGCATCAGAGTGTCTGGGCTTTTTATAGCCTCTTTCGTGTTGGATTCTCAAACTTCTTTAAGCCTTATCGCCCTAGTGACAATGCTAATATTATTATATCTGTTTTACAGAGAGATCACAGAAGCCAGGGATGGAAAAAGCATTATTTGATTATGTTAGACTCCAAGTGCTGAATAGAATTTTCTCATATAGAATATACTATACAGGGAAGTCACTCTCTTTGCTTCAGCCAAAAGGCCAAGGAAGAACAAGAAATTGGAATTGAGAGGCTCACTAACTTGCTGGAAATACTGCAGCAGTTATTGGTAAAACTGAGTCTCCTCTGCTCCACAGTGTTTGTGACACTCCTCTTTAAATAAATCTGGTTTTGTAACATTCCACACCTTATGCAATACTGTTTTCTTCTTAATTCTGGGATCATCTGTGATCTGCTGAGCCTCTCCCTATCTTCAGACATCACCCTGTGGCCTTACCCATTGTTGGGCAGTGTATGTCAGCATTATAGACCATGATGCAATGGTTATTTCCAAGGGCTGTTTCATTATTGATGCTAATTAAACTTGAAACTAATGAGAAAGGATTACTTTTCAGGGCTGGAGAGGAGGCCAGAATAGTTATTATAGGTTAATTATTCTTCTAAAAGACTCATTTTAAGTAACAATTCATTTTGCCAACTTTTTTTTCTTACATTGTACAAGAGCCTTGTTTGAAGAGGTTTCAAAATATAATTGCTGCACTGACCTCATCTAGCTCTCAATCAGTAATCTCCTTCCATCAGCAAAAGGTTAATAAAATCTTTAAGGAAAGGAATTTGGTACCTTATCTATGTGTAAACGATTTAGAATAGGTCTCCCTGCAAATATTTCCTATTACCCTTCTGCATGATTTCTTTGGCATACTTTTTAGATGTGAAAAATGTTGCATTCCATAAATCTTCCAAATTTAATGGTTGCTTTGCAAAACAGGTGCATTACAAAGTCAGAGAGTGAATCTGTTTGGGGCTGGCTGAGATTTAGGCACATAAGTCAGAACACACTTTTTTGTTCTCAAAGATGTACAGCCTGTGGTGAACCTTAAAAATCTGTCCTGACTTTGCAGGACACTGGGATGTCCCTAACATGATTAGTATTTGCGAAGGAACCAAGGGAAGAGATGAGACTTGTTTTACATGGGAGCCAAGGTCTCTTTCTGGCTGGGAAGCACTGTGGCTTTTGAAGGGGGGGGACACATACTGGTCCACTTTGCTCTTTCCCAGCTGTTATACTGAACCTTTCTTCTTCCTGGCTCTTTGTAGAGATGAGGGATGGCTTCAGATTGTTGCAATATTGAGCTACAAGAAGGGTAAGGCAGAGCTGCATTAGTGATATTGTGAGTGCTGAAAGCTGAATAAAATCATAGAATTATGTAAGTTAGAAGAGATCTCTAAGATCACCAAGTCCAACTGTTAACCCAGGACTGCAAAGTACACCACTACACCATGTCCCTAAGTGCCACATCTACACAATTTTTGAACACTTTCAGGGATAGCGATTCCACCATTCCCTGGGCAGCCAGTTCTAATGCTTGATAATCCTATCACTGAAAAAAGTTTTGTGATACCCAATCTAAACCTCCCCTGGCACAACTTAAGGCTATTTCCTCTTGATCTGTCTGTTGTTACCTTGGAAAAGAGACTGACACTTACCTGGCTACACCCTCCTTTCAGGTGGTTGTAGAAAGTGATAAGGTCACCCCTGAGCTTCCTCTTCTCCAGGCTGAGCCCCCTCCAGCTCCCTCAGCTGCTTCTCATCAGACTTGTGCTCCAGACCCTTCCCAGCTCCATTGTCCTTCTCTGGAGTCTCTCCAGAGCCTCAATATCTTTCCCATAGTGAGGGGTCCAGAACTGGACACAGCACTTGAGGTGTGGCCTCACCAGTGCCAAGTACAAGGGGACAATCCCTGCCCTGGTCCTGCTGGCCACATTCTTGCTGATACAAGCCAGGATGCCATTGGCCTGCTTGGCCACCTGTGGAACAGCTCCTTTTCCTCTGGACAGCTTTCCAGCTGCACTTCTGTAATGCTGCACTGCAGTTGTGACTCAAGAGCTGTGACCTGGCACTTCACCTAGCTGACCCTCTTGCACTTGGTCTGGGCCCATCAATCCAGCCTATCCAGATCCTCTGTTTTTATGGACAGGAAAGCAAGCAATTTTTATTAGCTGTAAATGTTAGGGCAGCTTATGTGGCTTGATATCTTCTGTCAGGGCACCTGCTTTGCATTTTGTATTAATGTGAAGGCTGTGAAGGCAAACACCCATGGATGAAGGCGGTGCTGTGAGCAGCAAGGCTCCAAATGGAACGTGGGATGCTGTGGCTTTATGAAAGCCCTTACCTACTAGCTTCACATTATAATCTATCTTAAAAGGGCAGCGTTCACCAGGCCTGAGTTCAAGAAAAGAGTTACATCCTCCATCTAAGTGCTGGTATCAAGTTCAAAGATAAAACACCCTCTGAGTAATCACTCTTGCACTGGGCTCTCCTTAGGCCAGCTCATAGGATTTGGGATATTATTTGAAGTGCTGAGTCCCTTTTGCGATTAAGGTTTTAAATCGCACAAAGACTGATCAAAAGCTCAATGTTTCCTTCGTTCCCTTACCAGCCTACTGTCCTTTATCTCTTGAAACAAAGCAGCATTAACTTTTAAGATCTGATTCAATAACATTTTATGGATAATAATTATGACTGATATTAAGCCTTCAGCAACCAGTCTGTACAGAGACTTAATGTATTGAGGTTTATTACCACTGTAACCTATCTTTTTACATTGGTTGTAAAGCAGGATCGACTATACTGATAAGAGGAAAGAGAAGCATCAATGAACTGTTTGCCTTTGCTTCTCTGCAGGGTGTTCATATTGTTGCCACTTAATATTGCTGGCACGGTGGGAGTTTGCTGGTGAGGAGTTTTTGTTTACAGAGTCTGTTTGCGCAATTGCAGAATGAATGAATGAATGAGTGCGTGAATGAGCTGCAGCAATCCTGTGCTGGGGAAAGGAATCTATTACTGGATACACCCTGGAGGGCAATTGATCATACTCTCCCTTTTAATAACGAATGTGAGAATGCAAAGTTTTTAGACATGAGCTCAACAGCTTTCTCTAAGGCTTATCCCAATAATGGAAGCTCTTAAATATATAAAACTTCTTTAGACACCCATATTAGTGATTTTTTTTCCACAGAAGTTTCCCAGTTTCCTCAATCTCATCTGGATATAGTTGTATGTACACATCATAACAATGAATGGACATGGGCCCATGGTTTATGGTCCCATCCGTAAACCAAATTGAAGATCAGGCTGAGCCTAAAGGGTCTTTAAATCCTGTGCACAGTGGTCTAAATATAAATGAGAAAGGAAATTCACCTCAGTTTCCATACGGGGTCTTCAAGGAAAATTCTCCTGTTTTATTGGCACTGAAAAAGTCACCTGAAGGACCCAGGACTGGGTCCTTGCTCAGCTGACCTTTCTGATGTTCATGCATCATTAACTGTAGCTGTATTATGTAGTTGCCTTTTTTGCCTTGCTTCTCCACATAACTTTCTGTATAAGGAAATCAACCTCCCCGGTAAGTTCAAATAAGATGCTGTCTGCTTATGTCCTTTTTGCCTTTTTGATGGGAAAGTAGAAGGGAATTCTAAAGTGCTCTGGGAGCTACATGGAGGCCTTGCTTTGACATCTTTAAATATGTGAGTAATGGGGTGCTTAGAACTGATTTTACGTGTGATGGATGCTCAACAATAAGGAATCACAAATTGTGAGCAGCAGAGCTTGGAAAGGAGAGCTGCTCAACAAGATTAATGGGAAGGGAGACCTTTAGTGTAATGAAAGACAGTTCCAGCTTGAAAACAGACAATGCCACACTAGATGAAGTCTTGAGGATTTGGACAGTCAGGTTCCCTCTGTGGTTTGTTGAGCCCCTTCCTAAGCAGGGAACACTGAAGAGCTGCAAGAAACATTCACTGTAAGTTCCCACTTCACCTGCAAGTGAGTACACTGGTGCACCAAGCAAGCAGATTGTCCAAAGGATGTCTGTCAAGCAGGGGTTGAAGGAAAACTAGAAATTTCTTTTTGTTCTAAGAAATGCAAGCTGATAGGAAAAGCAGGATAAGACTGCAGCAGAATGTAGCTGGGTCTGAGCTCTGCAGGGTTTATTTTACAACCATTTTCCTGTGGAGAAATGACCTTAGACAAACCATGCAAGTGAAACCTAATGGGAAAAAAAAAAAAACCCAAAAACCAACTTGTGTCTGCTTTCAATTAGATAGCAATTATCTTATTTTTAGAAATATCAAGTTTAAAATTAAACAAATATCTCTGTACTCAAATAATAAAAAAAATCCCAACAGGTGAAAGTGTAGCTCATCCATCCCTTCCATTCTAAGTTGACAACTGCTATTAACTCTGAATATCATGACTAAAGGAGCATGAACAGGGAGCAGAATTAGCAAAATGTTAGTGGAGCTGGCTGCCGGATCATTGTTATGTCTGCAACTGTTATTCTCTGTCTCTGACAAGGATAATAGTGTATGGAAATGAAGCCAGCAAACATTGTAAAATACATCTAAATATAGAGGACAAACAGCAAATAATAACTGGACCAGTAATCAGATGCTGAAGGCCTTATCTGTTAGTACAGTGGCTTGAAAGATGGCAGTGCTGGTAGATAAACATTAGGAGGACTATGAAGCTGAGGATAAATAGAGCAATATCCTCTAAACAGTAAAGAGCTGAAGCATAAGACCCTGGAAAGACATTCAGGACTTACTGCTTGAGAAAGATCCCTAAAGCTGTCAAGCAGATGTGCAGCTGGTAAGTAGATGACTCGCTGGGACATTGACTGAAATGGTAGAAGGAATAAATCAGAAGGGATTGCATTAGTGTAACTGAAGGCAGTACATTACTTTGCTTTGAAGTATAGTGTCCTGTGGAGAAAGCAATGACTGTCATCCCACAAGAGTGATCAAACTGAGTGGAGACATGTCCCAAATTTAGGCTGCAGCATAGCCGGGGGTTTCTCTTCTGAGCACTCATAATTTTCAGGTTTTCTTGAAGGCTTTAGGCTGGAGTTTGATGGGAGGTGTAAGGGGCTGATCCTAAGCCTACTGAAGCCAATGACATCTCCCCGTTTTACATCTGCTCCCCTCTTCTGCAGACAGACTGGGCAAGAACCATCTTTTCTGCTCTTTGCTATTGGGCCATCTGCTGTGACTGCACAGGGAGACAGCACACCTCATGTTCTGTATCAGAAGACAAAAAATATAACTTATTTTCAACCTGGCATTTTTTGTCAACACTTATTCTAGGTTTAAATGGGAAAGAAGGCCTTGGTGCTACGTTTAGTGCTTGAAACAGCAGTGTCCATGTGTCTTTACACAGGTCAAATGAGCATGGGAGATGGTAAGAACTCTGGTTCTTGAATTCTTATGGTTTTGTGGAAGGGGCTTTGGGGCACAACCATTGCATGTGTGTTAGCCGTTAAACTCAAACTTCCTGCTGTAGCCCACTCTTAGTCCTTTGGCACCATATATCTGGGTTCTGAGTTGAATTAAAACGGGAAGCATCAACCCAATAAGGGGAATGATGGTGTCCTAGTGTAAACAAAGGGGAAAACAGCTCTCCAGAGTTCAGTGACAGGAGGAAGGTGCTTGTCAGTCTTGTCAGAATATGCCTAAAGAAATGATAGTCACGTCTTAAAGTGTTTACATCCACTGTTCATTAAGCATTGCATTCTCAAAGACCCAAGAATTACCTTTATTAAAATGAAATTATGTTTGATTTATGCCAAGGTACTGTACAGAATAAACAGACCAGGCACATGTCCAAACTGAGGGCGAGCACCTTTTTACCCTTTTCAGTCTGCCTATGCTACTGTGGTCATGCCTTCAAGGTAAGGCACTTTTGCATGGTATCCCAGACTTGAAATTATAAAAGTTAACAGATTTGTCCTTTCTGCCCCATGAAAAAGTTCTCATTATATATTCCTAAAATTATTTCAAACACACTTAAAAGTTTGAAAATAAGTTATTTTTAAAATAGGGATTGGGAAGGGGGAAATCTTTCTGAAAAAAAAAAAAGACAACTAAATTGAGATGTCCATCTGAAAGAATGTGATTTTTACTCCAGAAGGGATAGAAAATGTCTTGTTCCTACCTCTAAAATCCTTTCCAATTTAGCTGTGATAGTCAAATCCATCTAGGATAAGATAAAAGATAAAGAACTGAAGTACGATCTTGTCTCTTAACATGTCTTTTATCATCACTCTTATCTCTTTCTCCAGAAGTACTTGAGGATGTAGAATGAGGTTCAGATTAAAATGCTCAAGGGAAGGAAAAATAATAGGAAGGTCAGGCTTGTATTAAAGATTGTATTGAAATCACATCAGCAGAATTACCAGAAGGAAGAACAGGCAAAGTGCCTAAATGAAAACTCTTATCCAAACTAGTTTACAACTAGCATCAAAGTGTCTTTAATCTCCTGTGTTAGTTCAAGCTAGAATAATTCAGAACTTTTCTTTCCTAGTCTCTAAACTGGTCCATAGATTGTTTCTGTGGAGTAATATCCTGGGACACATCTATTTTATTCATGATTTTGGTTTCATGGCAAGACCAAGACATCTTTCTTAAGGGTGCTCTGTGAACCATCTTAGTATAAACTTGGATTCTCTCTCAGGATTGCCAGAAGAAGGTAAGTTTTATGTGGCAATTTTTGAGCTGCTCCATGCATATCTCTAGCCTAGCAAGGAAAGCCTGACTTTCAGGTGGCTTTGAGAGCATGGTACTGTCTAAAGCCTTATCACTGACCTCTCAGCCTTGGTCACTGCTTTTCTAAAGCTTCTCTCCAGGGCCTTATGGGCACTTCCATTATCCAGAAGTTATTATGTCTCTTGAGAACAGAGTCCTGCAAGGTCCAGAGGCAGTTCTGTTTTCTCTGGGTAAAACACCTCTCTGCAGATTTATTGTTGGTACAGATTGCTGGGGTCACACACAGGGGGTTTCAGGTGCTCTTTTCAGCCCACACCCAAGGACAGGGAAGGTGCTTGACTTCTGGAGCCGCAGTTCCATGAAGGCTCTGTTTTGCAATTCACCTCTTGTAAAATGTTGCAGGTAAAAGAGCCTGCATCAGAGCCAAAGCTGGAGCAGGTGCAGCAAAGAGGTGAGTTAACTCTAGTGACCTGCATCTCAGATGCCTTAACTGCAGAGACCAGATAAGCTTTATTTTCCAGGAAAGTTCATTTATTTTTACCATAGACTTCTCTGTTAAGGCCTTTTTTTTTCCTATCTGATCAAGCTAGGTTGTGTGTTAGGATTCTGTACTACAGCAAACAGGAATCCTTTCCCAAAACAACCTCTTCCTCCAAAAAAGCTGATTACAGTCGAAGTTGTGCCTTGCTGTGACTGACAGTGTCATGATCTGCCTTGATGTGACTTTCTCTGCAGGTTCCTTCCCAAGTTCTTTTTTTTTTTTTTTTTTTTTTATTGCATTCTGAGCAAGTAGCTGTCCTCATAAAGGCACTTCATAAAAGCAATGTGTGCAGCTCCTCTGAGTAGCACTAAATCTGTGACAAACCTAAGGGAGGTTCCACAGAAAGGTGATAAAATACTGACCTGTCAACTATTTTGCTGGCTAAATGGGAAACGTGGCTAGCAGCTTTACCCTTTAAAGTGGAGAGAGATAAGGGCAGTTTCACTGTTTCACAGTCAGCCAAAATCATCCCTAAAATGAAGAATTACTTTGTTTTTTAAACTGATGTCTCAGTAGTGAAGGACTCAATTTTTCACTAGTATTCATGCTATTCATCCTGTGCTATTCAATAACTGAAGATATTCACTAATGAATTAAACAAATAATATTTCACCTGTTAACCATCTTCCTTGAAATACAATTTTTAGAAGTGTTTCTATTTGGAGCTGCTGAGGAGGTCAACACAAGTAAGACTGACACCCAAGAAAAATGACAAATTGCTAGAGTTGAGAGATGTGGAAAGTGAAATTTTGTGGCAGTTCCATGGTCCTTCATGATTCTCTTTTTCCAATAAAATAATGACATTGATGAAACTTGTGATGTTACTGATGGAAAAAGGGAATGGAAGTGAATTTGGGTTTCTCCCTGAGGCCTTGTGCTGAATGTGTTGTGCCGTAATCTGAGTCACTGGGAACCATCTCTGATACTGCAGGGAAGATGAGGGATTCTGACCTTCTCTTCTTTGATGTTGGAACACTTCATGGCATTAAATTTGTTCTGTTCTTCTCCCTTTTGGTGTCTGATGTGATTTACTTGTTAGTGCTGATGAATGCGTGCTTCTACCCCAGTGAAACCCAGCAGTGAGTCACAGCCTGGTGCTTGCCAGGTCAGTGCTTGGCCATGGGTGACAAAGGGTGGCAGTGAGATCCCCCAGGTCACTGCAGCCCTCATGCCCCAGTCAAAACTCTGTGTCTGGAACAGAGTGTCACCTGAGCAGAGCCTGAACATCATGGCTTTCCTCCCAACCTGAAAGAGGTGAAATGCAAACATCTGTACCATTGCAGTTTGGTCAGGAGCTGCAGAGAAGCTTCTTGGCACACCAAAATTTAGAAAAGTTTTGTCTTTGCAATTCCTAAACAGGTTGAAAACTCCTCTCCACCCTCAACAATTCTGTGATTCTGTGACTGTGAACATCATCAAATAGAATTTGGCCAGGCTTTTTTAGGGCAGATGGGGCTGTGCTGTGTTACCCTGTGATACATGTTCTTAGCTGTGTTTTTTTTTTTTTTTTTTTGTGAATGCCAGCAAATTGAGTATATCTGCTTGGAATACTAGGCTCAGATTTATGGTACTCTGCATACGTGATTGGTCACCACACACATCAGCAGAGTAAAGCAGTGCCTCTCATTAGGGACTGATAGATTTTTGACAAGATTGTCAAATCCCAAGTCATGCATGAGTTCCCTAACTGCTTTTGGGCATGGCCTGGGTGTCTGCTTGTTACACAGGACGAGTGTTTGGCTCACTCAACAGGCAGCAGGTCATCCCATTGACACCTGCCAGCTCTGTTAACAGATCAGCGAACCTACTGCTGTCTAATGTTTCTATGATAATGCAACACAGTTGAGAATTGATTTATAAAATGCAGGTCACTCACTAGATGCAGCAGCCAGTGAGGGAGCACAAGGTGACAATGAAAGAATTCAGGTTAGCAAGTGGGGGCATTGCAGCTGCTTGTGCTCTAATTGCATCTCTCCAGATGTTCCTGTGATGTGCAGGAGATGCCAAGCAGTCTCTAGGCATAACTGTATTTCACTGTTCAGCTTTCCAAACACTCTTCTGTGGTCTGTAGAGAAGAGAGAATTTAAGGACCCAAGCCTTTTCATCTTCTGTGCTGTCAAATAAACTCTGTCATCTGAAGTAATATTTCCCAGGCATATTTTTTTTCATAGATTTCTTTTCACATTAAGATCAGCAAAAGCTCTTTCTGGGAAGCCTGATTAAAAATGCAGTTCCTCCCAGGAAAGAAAAGAAAATAACATTTTTTGGCATCAAAAGAGATCACAAAATCATCATGAAAAAATGAAATTAATTTTGAAGATTATGTATTGCAGGAAAGTAGGTAGAAGTGACCTCAGGGCTTTCTACTGTTTGTAAAATAGTTTGTGGGTTTTTTGAATAGACATCTGCTAAGACTATAGGTGACTAAGACTCTCAGAGACAAGAAATGTCATGCTTGGATTAGTTTCAAGAAATTGAGGAAGATAGCTTATTTCTTTGTGAAGTTTACTCTCATCTGTATACTAAAAATGAACCAGCAAACAAAAATACATTATAAATGTGTTTCCAGTTCAGAACAAGAAGATGGAGAGGAACCATTTACAAGGGCACATACATGACAAGGAGGAATAGCTTCAAGCTGAAAAAGGGGAAGTTTAGGTTAGGTATTAAGAAGGAGTAGTGAGGCACTAGCACAGGTTTCCCAGAGAAGCTGTGGATGCCCCATCCCTAGAAGAGTTCAAGGGCAGGATGGATGAAGCTCTGAGCAACCTGGTCTAGTGAAACACATCCCCACCCATGACAGTGTGGTTGGAACTAGCTGATCTTCCAGGCAAACCAGTCTATTATTTTCTGATCTTTAGAGAAAAATTAATCTAGTAAGATGTATATAATTGTGTTTTGACAGCCTGAATTCTTTGTAACACTGTCACATTTAATGCTGCTTCAACTTGTGTTACCTCCATCTGTGACCAACCCCTTTCATGTTTCCTCCTCAAACATCCTTTCAGATACACATAAATTTCACAGGAATACAATATGTGTATTGTTATTAGCAAAAACTAATGGTGCTTCCCTGAGGCCCATGCTTTGTCCATAACTTTTATAAGGTGTGTTTTGCATCCTGAGATGTGTCCAGCATTACAGCATTGCATACCTGGAAGGAAACAGTGACTGTTTTCCAGTGTCTTTAATCAATCATTTAAGATGAGTTGTGTAAAATCCAACTGACCTTTCTGTAATAACTAGGGGAAAATAGCTTTGAATTGTCATTTTGATAAATTTTGCAGTATTGGCAGTGTTCTGGGCTACGGAGCCAGGCATGCAAGCCTTTCATCTGTCAGTGTCATTATGAAATATCTTAAAAGAACAGGGGGAATAGTGATTCGATAAATCTTATCTCCATGAATGAGTGGATTTTGCGTGGTTTCATAATCTACTAAACTCTAATAGCCTATATCCTCTGCTTCAAAAATAGCTGGTAGAGCAAGGTGTTTGATGAGTCTGTGTACTGTTTTCCTGCAACCCCTTACATTTGTTTATGTCAATGAATGACTTTCAGTGGTGAATACCATAGGAATTATTTGCCTATGTGGAGCATGCATGATTTTAACTATTTATTGTGTGATAAAACCGAATATTTTGCTCTTCCCCATGTTTTTCTGTAGGGTAGAATACCAAAGGCAAGTGGAACACTTTTCATAGCAGCATGCCAAGAAAAAATTCAAAACTAAGTGACATCATTTTTGTTATATGTGATACCAAATAAAATGCTAGATTTAGTATTCTATCTAATGTCTTCTACATGGTTGGGGCCTATACAGATAATTTAGTGCAGTCTGAAGACCTACTGTGCTTTATTGCATTGTCTTGACTATGTGTCAGCTTTAGTAGAAATTAGAAGTTGGGCTCATAGCTTCACTTGCCATAGTTTAAATGCAAATAACAATGGTATTTGAAATTAAAATAAGCTTCCATGACAAGAAGGAAGAAAACTCCCATTTTGCCGTTTGTGTTGCCATTTCTTTTTTTGGGGAGAGGGCAGAAGAGAAGAGGAAGAGTGGAAAGGGGAGAGGTAGCAGTTCTGCCTTGCTGTTAGTAAGAATCAGACTTGGGTCATGCAAGGTCATCTCCCAAATACAGGGTATTTCTGGCAAAATAGCATGGGCAGTGCTGCAAATGCCAAAACCCCCAAGGCCATGCGTAGAAATGTCACATGAAAAGACCCTGATTTCTGTCTAAATGGCTTCTAGGGTTTCCTATTAAGAAACAGACCATTACTTGAATTATCTTAGGCATACGTAACTCTTCTAGACTATTAAGTGTTCTCCACAGTTTCATGTTGAGTCCTTGTGACCACTCTTCATACTGAGGCCAGGAAAGCAGAGTCTCCATGAGATATTTTGTCCCAAAGAAGCTGCAGGTAGTGGGCAGGGCTTAGTGAATAATGCAAGTATCTATGTAAAGACACTGGGAATATGTGTGTGGTAGCACAGGGGTGGATTTGGTGGGCTGCCAGGTGGGAATGAGAATGCCTGTCTGAGTTTTTGTTTCTTTCCTGTTTGGTGGAGGTGATAGAGCATGGGCTTATTACAACAGATTTACCATGCTTATATTTAAGGCTGTGGTATGTCCTTGCGCTGTGGTTGGCAGAGTTTTCTAGATGGCGTCTTGTATTTGAGGAATTATCCTGATTTTCCTGAGCATCTCCATGTAGCACTGGCAAAACAGAATTATTATTTTCTAACAATGATAAGGTTCCCCCATGTTCTGAAAGTCTGGATAAACATAGCATTTCCTCAATATGTGTCCGGACAAAGCATTAGTACAAGAATTAGAATCTTTGCCAGGAAGTGAAAAAAAAAAGTGCAGCAGTGTCATTTGAGAGGAAATTCAAGCTGCGTTTTAGTATATAATTATTTAATTTAATTAATATAAACACAACTGTGATTTTTTTTTTTTCACTAATTCAGCTTGTTTTTAACTGCCAGCTTGCATTTGTGTGTCTGTGTTTTCAAAAATGAGGCAGCTTAGTTTGCTGGTGAGTTAGAAGTTCATAGAGTAACTTGGTCGAAAAGAGCAAATGGACCTGGTGTTTTGAACACAGTGCAAAGAAAGTCTCGACATGAGAGGAATATGAGGAGGCAGCAGCCGTGCCCTGATGAATGGCAGGTGGCCACAAGCCTGACTGCTTCTCTTTGGTTGCTGCTGGTGGTTCGCAGGCAGGTGGGTGAGAATGTTAAAGGCCTGACACACGGAGTGACAGATACCCTTAGTGCTCGTGTGCACAGAGCACTGGCATGGCTTAAAATAGAGCCAGCTGCATGCATAATTAAGGAGAAATAATTGCAATGCACTTATGTAAATTATCTTGTGCTTCATCTCCCCCACCCTCGCACCCTGCTCAGTGTTTCCATCAGGAAGGTCCTGCAGTCAAAGATTCACCTAATCAGTGCGAAACACTAAAGTATTATTTTTGGAGCAACAAAAAATGAGTTGTTTTCTGTAAGAGAATAAGAACAGCATCATATGACAGAAGTATGTGGCTCCAAAGTATGTAAGAGTCGATGTTGGTAATCCGGCAGTTTGTTCTACAAACAAAAATTAATTTTAGAAACCTGCATGTGAATTTAGTAGTTCTGTCATTCTTGCTGTCTTGTAACTCAGATAAATATCTTATATTTCCTGCTAGCTGAAATTCTGCCTACATAAGCTTTTCAATTCAGCCTGTTAGAATCATTCTGGCAATATATGACTGTGAATTTAACCTCATTTTTGTTTGTACTAATTATAAGTTATATTGTATTTTTACTTTCTTTGGGAGAAACACAAAAACTCTATTCCATATGTAATGGTTTTATATATCTCCCAGATGACTGTTCTGGATGCATCTGGAGCATTGTTTTCAATAAAATATTCTTTCACTCCCCTTTGCTCATATTCCCCTTTCTTTCTAAATTGAATAAAACTCTGCATATAGTTCTAACAAATTACTGTATTTCCAGATCACTGATGACTGCGTGCATCAGATTCAAAAACAGTAGTCCAGAAAGTAGGGGATATATTTCATTGCTTGGGAAGTTTGTAAAATGCTCATATTGGTCATTCAGTTTTCTCAGTCCATGATTGATCACATAGCAGAGAAGATAACTTTCAAAAGCTCTGATGCACTCTAAGTTCCTCAGTCCTGGACTCGGTTTGCAGAGCTGTAACACAAGTGGTGGAATGACCAGCTCCTGTGTCTGAGACCTCATTCTTGCTTTTACAGGACTATTTTTAGGAGCAGCAAGGAATTGAGTCACCCTTAGCTCACACAGTTGCTGAACTGTGCTAAGACTGCTCTGGAGAGTGCAAGCCACGGTGGGATGGTCTTAGGGGAACAATTGCCTGTTACATTTTCACTCAAACTGTGTTAAATACTGAATACTCCACTTGGACACTACCAGAGGCTGATTGTTTGTAATTATCCTGGATCTGGTCTGGACTTAAGCTCATACCATGCAGGTTTTTTCCTGACTTTAATTATTCTTCTGGAACACAAGAAGCATGCAGCAAAAACGAAACATGGGGACTGCACCACCTCCCCCCAGAAATTCATCTGCTTTCCCCTGGGATGTAAAAAGCAGGAGGTCAAGAAACAGGGAAGGCAACAAAGCAGAAAAAGTAGCATAAAGCAAATGCACATCTGCTCACTCATTCTGTGCTACATTCTATAATCAAAGCCCTGGAAAAAGTAAAACATCAAGTAGTTATATGAAGCATGACTATTGATTTCTATTTCATAGTCTCTACCTTTTTCGCACTTAGGGACAGCCAAATTCAAAATATTTATGGTTGGCTGTACAGCAAATGCTAGAATAAGCCTTTCCCTGCTCCTTTTGTGTTGCAGTGTGCTAACATGCAGAGCTTGTGAAACTTCAGAACGTATTTGAAAAAGGTATAAGATGTGCAATCATGTGAAACTCTGAGGTGGGAAGAGTTCCTCTCATGCAGCAATCACCAGTAAATTTATCCAGGGGTTCATCGACCTCACTTTAAAGTTGATTATTTCCCCTTGGAGCTGGTGCTGGTTGTACAACTGGTTTTGAATAGTGGGTCCAAAGGAAGACATTTTCCCTTGAAAGCTGGCAATATGCTGAAATAATTGAGGCTCTCTGTAATTGCCCAAAGCCTTATCCATATTGTGGATACGCTGTAAGTCCTGAATTAATGCCAAGCATGGAACTGCTGATACAATGTTTTAGTACCTGGGATGGCGTAAAACATATCACGTACCAAAAAGGCAGGGTGTAAAAGCTACTGAAAGGATTCATTTAGATGCAGTGTTGTGAAGAGGCATCTTGCAGCACTCTAACATTATTTGAGCCCAGATCACAGTGCCTACAGAAAATGTTTCCCAAAACTTTCCATTTTTAATATTTTTGATTGCTTATAATTTTCAGCCTTTAAAGCATAAGAAAAGAGATTTCTCCATGCTGATCATCTGCCAAAAGCTCTTTTCAAGTAGTGCTTCAGCTAGGACATCTTATCCTCTCTCTCTCCCTCAAAAAAAAAAAAAAAAGCATATTAAGGTATTTTATTATGGGAAAACTTAAATTCTAAAGAAATAGATAACCAAGTCCCTGTACTCTCTTTGAGTTGGGAAAGATGGAGCTACTGTTGCAATAGAAGGACTGCTTGGCAATGTCAGCAATAGCAAAATCTCACTACCTGCAAGATATAAATGAAACACTAGGAACAGCTTTGCCACCTTTGGCCTTCCAAAAGGTTGGCAGCAATTTTAAAACAATGTATTGAATAAAAGGAATTGCTTGCTCAACAATAAGTAAAATCTGAAAAACTCATATAAACTATATGCCAAATTTCCCCATCACACGTCAAGTGTTAGATCTTCAAAAGTAGTTGATCTGTATTTATTTTAGGAAAATATTATTGAGATGGAGCCAATTAATTTGACACCATCAATTTAATCAATCCTTAATATTTGTTTTGTTTTGTGTGTGTGTTTTAAATGAATGAAGTGAAAGTGCAAAAACCCATCACTTTTAAGGACATCTGCAAATAATGAGATAAAAATCAATCAAAGTCTGGTTTAGAAAAATTAGCTGGGCTTCCATCTGATAGAGTTTTTGGAGAACTGCAGCTTTGAACTGCAGTGACATAACCAGTTACCTCAGAACTGATTTTTATATGTTTGCCCACATGCCAGGGTGAACTGCATGTAACTTACACAAAATGCAGCTTTTTCCCCTCCATTTTTGTTGAGTTAGATCTGACACTGCATTTGCCTCGAGACTATGAACAGCTTCTGTAGTGCCTAAGAGCAGTAATCTGAAAGGTCATTTCAGCCATGGATGTTGCTTCTTTTTGTTTCACATAACATGAATCCATTTGGGAAAGTCAAAGCTTCATGAATTGCTTATCAGGAGCTTTTGGTTTGCAGTTCTTAGTTTACCATTTGAAGTCTGACATGCTGTAATCTCCATTTTGTATAGATAATCTGTTAAACAGCCCTAATAACTGGAACATCTAAAAGTTTCTTTCCTCACAGTCCTATTGCCTGTTCATGTACTGAATTCGTCTTTAAGAAAATTGGAGCCCTAAGCTAGATACTAGTAAATTAACCCAGTTTCTAATCTTCCTACGTGGTTTTAAATAATATATTAGTCCAGAAATTATTTGGGCATAAGTATTAGGCGTTAATGTATAAATTCAGTGTATAATTCATTAATCAGATTAATAATTTCCAAAGTATCAACAGCAGTAAAGAAATTCTTAAGGGATGTGTATTTATATGCATATGGACATTATAATGTATAAAATTATCATCCTAATATCCTATTGTGGTTTGTGTTTGATACAAATACTGCACAGAATGCAACCAAACATTTGCCTCTGCTCTCTGTTGGCTTTATTTTTTTTAATTTAAGCACATATACATGGCCTAAAATAGGTTGAAGCTCTAGAGGTTGGAATTAACAGCTATTTAAGATAAACTTTTACAGATCTTCTTGAAGTCAAGGCTAAGTCTATCTCCCAATAGGAGACTCTTCCTTTTGGGTGTCCTTGTTTTAGTTTGTTTATTTATTTAGTACGGCTTGCATAACTATGGCCATGTTTTGGGATTTTTTTTCTGAACCCTCTGAAATGTTCTTTATACATGAACAAGGATACATCTTTCTCATTTGATATCTATTTGGACATCCTGATAGTTCGGTGACATTCCGCATGACGATGAATGTTTCTATATAATTTATTTTTCTCCTTCTTTGGTGAAATAGCTTTTATTCAAATACCACCTCTACCTCTGGAAAAAGATGAACAAATGCAGCCCCTGGAATGGGTACACTGCCTTCTTTATTACTCAAACAGCTTCTGAATGAGGCCCCTCATTCTACATGGGGAAGAGACCTAATCTGGTCTCTGGTAGGTAGTTGTATTCTTTAACCATCTACTGAAGTCTTCTTGATCTTGTGGCAATTTGGTGATCATTTTTGAAGGCCAGGCCAAGGGAAAAAAAAAAGTCTGATCAGATCTTATGTAATTTTCTGAAAGAAAGGCCTGCAAGTCTGCAACTGCGCTGTGGTGTGTTTGCAAGTAATCCATCAAAAGGCCCCATGTCTGGCTGTTCCTGTTGGCTATAAAATGGTAGTTTTTTTAAGTGTTGTGAGATTTTTCTCAAGGTAAACATAATTAGGGAAAATTTTGACTCCATGCAGTACAGATATGTACGGCTAGCAAGAGGATGGCTGAGAAAATTCCCCCCAGAAGAAGGAAAAGTCCATAGAGATATCTAAGTAACATTTCAACATGAAGAAAAAAATCCCCCAAATAGTTGCAATGAAAACTGGCTTCTCCCACTCTACTATACAGATATATATGATCTATACAGATCATATATTCTTCTTTCTGCTTGCACAGCTACACTGTGATCCCAGCCTAAACTGGGATTAAGGAGACATGAAGACTTGGTTCAGTATGATTTATTACAAAAATGACAAATGAAGTTGAGCCAAAAAAAGACAGATAAGCAGCATATGCAGGTGCTTGAATGTGTGCTCCTGTGTGAGTGTTTCAGCTCTGCTTTCTGCAAGATCCTCCAAAGGCATTATTTTCTTCCCACTGTCCTGGTTGCAGACAGGGGTGGAGTTCAGCACTGTGTGGGTGTGATCAGGTTGTTATTCTATGCCACCCACATCATTGCTGGGCACGCAGTTTCAGCAGGAAAAGCTAGGGCTCCCTTTTGGAATTTGGCTATATTGCCTTTGTTCCCTGCATGCAGGAATGCTGTCTATATCATCTTTGTCTGGGAAAACCCCAAGGACATGTCCTGCAGGGAACATTTACCACCCTGTTTTTATTCCCAGTGGTGAATACCTTTTTGTAGTAAAATACCTTCTCTTTTATTGTATATTTCTGCTGTTAATATCTCTCTCATGTGTATCGTATTCCATTGCTCTGGGTTTTTAGGAAATCCTTAGCTCAACCCATAATCTCCCTTTTAGTCCCTTCCTTAGCAGGGAGGGGGAAAGGGAGTGGCTTATTTGGAGTTTAATTTGAAACTGGTGTGAAAGGCAGAGCACCAATCCACTATTTTGGGAAGCTTACCTGTCATGTGAGGAACTTTAGGCATTTTTTCTCAACAGATAAGTTTCTTTTCATTTGCATATGATTAAAAATATAGATTAGGATTTCACCAGAAAAAAGGGGTGAGCTAATATTCTGTCAGATACTTAGGGTGAATTAAACAAATAATTTTCTTAAATACTTCTACAATTTTACACTAAAAGCTACTTCTGAAAGACAATATGTAAAACCAAAATTTGAGGAAAGTGGGAAAGAGGTCTTTTTCCATGCCCAGAAGATTTTGGTGGAAGCATATTACTAGGGCTAACAAAAACCATACAGGAAAAGAATTAAAAGTCAGGTCTGTGTCACAAAAACATGCCAGATAATAAACTGTGTAGAAATTTTCATCAATCAAATTTGAGTTCAAACAGATTTGCTCTTTTCTGTTGAACTAATGCCAGGCCATGGATAGCAAACAGGATTTTAATATGTCATAATCTGGCAGCTCAGTGACATTATGCATTTCAAATAGCAGTGAGATCTTGGTCTTCACCCTCCTTTCCATTCTGGGCATGAAATAATGTTCTGACGGGTGCTTGGCTTAAAGACATCTAAGTGGTAACCCTGGAGAATAGTATGGGCTTGCAGAAAATAGCCTTAAATGGATTCTTCTAGTCTGAAGTACTTAGCATCAACAGATGTTATAAAATTTCACTAGAAGTAGCCTAGAATGAGGATTGAACCTGCCATTTTTCTCTCTCATTTCAGATTGTATAAAATATGGCTGAAATCCAGCTCTTCCCAGGCTGAACTGATTAATTTTCCTTCTGAGATTGGAATACTTCTTGGACTTTTTAATTTGTTCATATTCTATGATTGGTCACCTTTGAGCCAGTCTGGAATTAGCAGGGTTAAAGTACTGCAAGAAAAAGCTACTACTTTAATTCAAGGATCTCCAAACACTTGAAAAATTAATTAATCCTCATTACAGTTCTATTAGGTAGGCGGATTATATAAATGTGTAGACTATGGCTAAGTGACTTACCTCAGATTACTTAGTGAGGCTTCGTAAAGATGACTTACCTGTCACTGCTCTTAATTGCACCACCACATTTTCATCTGATCTCATGGGCTCTGCCAGAATCTGGTGGGGGAAGTGAGGTGATGAAATTCAGCGAGGTTCTACTGCACCCTCTGCTGAGAGGTGACTGTGGGCAAACCTGGATGAGAGTCTCTTGGAGGTGGCCTGAACTGGCAAGTCCACTGCAGTTCTGAAAATAGTGTTTTGATTATTTAGCAAAAATTCAAAAGGCACAGAACACCTTGGATGTTAAGAAGGAAATGTTAATGAGATTAGAATGAGTACATTTACAACTTTTTTCTTTATATTATTTTTTTTTTCATGGAGTAGGGATTAAATCTTGTTATCTCTTTGGAAAAAATTTTTTTCTCTGTTCATGCACTCGTCTTGTCTGATTCTGAAATGCACTAGCTAATTGCTTGGATCTCTTATGCTAATTCTCCTGAAAGTTCAAGGATGTTGTGCTTGGATGTCTGCAAATTAATTAAAGGTTATGAGTTGGCTCTTAATCAAGGAGTTGTTCTGAAATTCTGAGCCCCAGTAAGTGTATAATGATCCTGGTTGAAATGGGCAGGTAATGAAACTATTAGCACATTAAAATGGCTCTCCATGATTGGATCTCCGTGATTCAATAGGTAAAATCTAATACAAATGTGTACAGAACTGCTGATCAGTGTGTAAAGCAAAGCTTTGTCATGTGGCCCACACCTGGACACTGTTTTGCTTTGAGTGTTCACACAGTCAAAGAGCACAGCTTTGGAGACTGCTGGAGGTAACAAACAACAGCTTTTATTCCTGTGACACATCAAGGCCTGGACTCACCTACATAAAATAGTTTGGACAGAAGATGTGTATTTATTTTCCTCATCTGTGTATTTCCCCCCTCTCTTCTTTAGGTATAGGTATTGAGTTTAAATAACAGCATAGCTGAATGTCTTGTTCCCTCAGTCACAGTTGTTTTTTAATAAAATAAAAGCAATTATTTCAGATATTATTTATTGCTACTCCTCTAAGGACTGTATTTTCCTAGTAGTATAATACTCATTTTTTCCCCCTTCTTTCCTCTGGTTTTCTTTCTGGCATAGGAAATTAATGGATAGAAATTTGCAAAGGATCACAGAAGGAAAGTGAGGGAGTAAATTGTCCCCTCTTCTCTCCCATGAGCTGCCCCTCACCTTGAACATAAGGTTTTCTTCAGCTCTGTCTCCTGATTCCCCTGATGTCTCACTTGACAATTGAACTGTTCAGTCTGAAGTCTGAGTGGTTGGAATCCAGCTCAGAAGATTTTCCATTTATGTGTCTGTTTTTGTCTAGGTGCAGATTATTAATGGGCTCTTCTCAGTTATACATACTAGTATGTAAATTATTTAAATTTAAAACAAAATAGTTAGAGGAGGCATCTAATACTATCTTTAAGCAGAAGTGCAGCCCCGTGGATTGCTATCACTAAACCAATCCCATTTTCTGCTGACCAGAAATGTCCACCAGGTACAGGTTCAGAACATATAACACAGGTTAGTACATTATCGTGGCAGATTTTCTCCAAGGAATCAAAACCAAGGTCAGGCTAGAGATCTGTTGCCATAGGATTGTATTTGTCATCCAGAGGTAACCAGAACCAGGTCAGAGGAACTCTCCAATGTACTGAAAGTCTTTATAGGAGTGAAGTGAGCATTTGTTTATACAGATATCAGACAGCTACACAGATTTACTTGGCAATGAGGTATTAGTCAGTCATGATCACTACTTTCATCCCTACTTCATTATTCCACAGAAAGGTAAAGCACTTGTTCTTTCACCCCTTGAGGAATACAAAAAATGTTAGACCAACCTTTAAAATTGCTTGGTCAGTGGTTCTCAATATCCCATATTTCATCCAACTGCCAAGACTCTATAATTAGAATATTAAGATGTGCTCTTGATTAGATAGATACATCTCTGTGTAGTTCAGATCCTACTTTCTAAGAATGTGAATATGCTGTAGTACCTTCTCTTGTGTGCTCAAAGAAAATCAGAGTTCCCTGTATTTAAGCCATGAAATCCTATGTGTCAACCAACTACACATCTAAATATATGGCTAAACCATAGTACAGTCTCTCCAAAGCTAGTACTGGCTAAAACAGATCTCAACTTTAAACTGTCTTTCTTTTATCACATAGAGAAGCAGCTTAATCATGATATTACTGCCTTTATTTCATAAGAAAACATTGCACTCTTGAAAATTTGCATAGATGGTATGCAAAAAATAAAAAACCCAAAAAAATCTTACAGTGTCAAATCACAAATATAATTTATGTGAATACTGGCTCTTCCCCACTCACTCTTGTGATCCATACAGCTAAAACCTGCTGTGTTCTGGGCTGTTGCAGCACCAGCGTTCACAAGCAAAGCTGGGCCATCACCATGTCAGTGCTGGAGATGGTGCCTTGGGATGAGGTTTGCAAATTGTCAGGCACTGGTGCTGCTGTTGCATTTGAGGTCTAAAATCAAGAGCCAAACAAGGTTGGGTGATAAAGTGTGGTTACCATTTAATGAAGGGTCCCTGCAGGTGCACAACATGCTGAAACACACATCAAAGTTGCTCACATGACAGAGGACAAGTACAGTTTTTAGGTTTAGCAAATTAGCATAATTGACAAGAATCCCCAGTTGGAAACAAAGGTAATGAAGTAATTCTCCCTCTTGTTTCAACCCTTTTTGAAGTCCCCCTCCTTGTTAGTTGTTTATGTCAATTACATGGGAAAGTGTCTTGGGAAGCTGTCTTGTCCTTAGTTCCCATAAACAGCAAGATTAGAATAGGTCTTCAGGAATTTGTTTGTCTTAATAGGAGAAGTACTGAAGTTAGGCAACTATATAACTAGAATAATGGTATACAGAGCTATGAATATATATGAAGTATTTATAAGATCAAAAATAATTTTGGCATCACTGCCAGTGAGGCTGGTGGGCTGCCTGCACTACCTGGCCCTGCTCTGGCCCACGGATGGGTGCTGGTGTGACTGCTCTGTTGGCTTCTAGCTGATGGATGCCACCCATGTATAAATATTCTGCAACTTCACACAGAAGAGAATAACAGCCCTTTATAATTACAGCTGCACTTTTGCCAACTCCTGCAATTTTACAGCAAGCCTTACAGTATTTGCTGTCTTGAAAAAAGTTAAACCAAAACCACAGAACAACCCTCCGCTCGTGGAATCAACAGGACTGTTCAGTTTTTCTGGGAAAGCCATCTCTTCTTTATGTGGTGAGGTGGGAGGAAAGGAGCAAGTTAAGCAGAGCAACCCAGCCTCCAGCAGTCAGGTTTAAAATCACAAGCTTTCAAAAACACATGAACTTGAATGCTTGCCTGTGGATATTTGGAGAGGTGAACTCCCCTGTGGGGTTGGCATCATCTCAGCTACACTGTCCATGGTGTTTCTCAGCCAGGGATATCAACAAAACGTGGGTTTGCCTGACCCAGAGGGTTTAGTGCACTGCAGGGGCTGGGGCTGCAGCAGCTGACCTGCTTCAGCTCTTGTGGCTGTGAGCTCCTGTAGCAGCGTTTTCAGTTTGGAATCACACCTGGTTTAGCCAGGTCTTTTAAATAGAATTTTGCTTTACAGTTTTATGTGAGGTAGTGGGAAAGGTTTTTAACTCTTCCTACTTTTTTTTTTTTTTCCCAGCCGGCTCTTTCTTGTAAAAGGACAGGGGAAAATTAAAGGGAGGACTTGGCCCTTACTAAAAAAATTTTCATTAAGCATTCAAAGAAGTGAATAGCATTTTGAAGAAGAGGCTTTAGCTGCATACACACATGTATATTGTGGTCCCATGGTGCCTGAAAATGTTGCTGTATATCCTCTGTAAATTCCTAATATGCCATTAACAGGTTTCAGCATCTGCAATGAGCTGCCTATAGTTTTATCTTGCAGTTGCTCTATTTTTGTGTCAGTTGTGCTAGCAGCTTAGAGCTCAGCTAATGTACCATTGACAAATGGCCCCCTTTGAAAGGAGGCTGTATATATTATATAAATTCATTTACATTGTATATATTCATTTGGAAATGAAACGCACAAGAGAAAAATCAGTGCTTTTGAAATCAAACATGACAAATTCACCAGTGGAAGATATTTGATTTTCTAGCTTTTAAAAAGCAGACAAGATATTTACCATTCTGATGTATTTTGTTTTAAATGTAAAAAGACTAAAATAGAGCTGAATTTGTTTGATTGAGAGAACTTGTGGGCCTTCTTCTTTTTCTTTCTCTCTGATTTTCAAGATGAATTTGAATTTGGAAGGCTGTATTTTGAACACCTTGATTGAAATGCTGCAACTTTGTTATCCTTTGGACAGCTCTAATGAGACAGGGAAGGAAGGAAGACCCGAATGGGCAAATGCCTTCCACCTAGAAATATAAACTCTCATACATTATTATTAATTTGTGCTAATGCAATTTAGAATTTTCTGGGCTTGGATCCACAAAGGTTCCCGGGCACCTACATACTCCACATAAATCCTGCTGAGGCAATTTGTTTGAAGACTGAGAACCCCAAAACTGGTCTCTGGTAGACTGGGGACCATTTGTGCAGCACTGCCACATCCTCTCAAGCTGTTCGAGGCATCTCCAAGTGAGATGCTCCCAGAGGTCCCAGCCACTGGGGCAGTTCACACGTGTGAACCCTGGTCACAGCACTTCACAGGGGCTGGGAGGGTGTCACTGTACCAGCTCCTGTGCATTGATTGGGAATTTTATCTGCTAATGTTCTAATTGTTTGGGTGTAAACTGATGAAATAAATATTGTTAATTCCATTCTTGAACGTTTTGCCTGAGGACCATACAAGGTCCCAGCTCTGCTGTTGTTCAGCATTGGGTGAAGAGAGCAGTTCATTCATCCTTGCCCTGGAGAAGTCAGTGTCAAATGATACCTCACTGTTCTTGGCTGCACATCTGCAGAATAATTTATTTGATGAAGAAATAAATCTATTTTACCTTGGAACTACTTGCACATTCTGGATATATTAACTTATTAGTTGCAGTAGTAAAAATGTATCAGGAGTTAGATTTATTAAAATGACCCGTGGCTTTCTTTTGTGTATTTAAAAAACTGGTTAGAGGAGTCACCCAGGGTGTAGGAATTCAGGGGTTAATTTCTTTCTCTGCCTGAAGGAGTTTGAACAAGCAGCTCCCCCATCACAGAAGAGAACTAAGCCATCAAGTAGTGCTGCATTCAGTGGGAGAGGCAGGACTGTCTGTGTGTCTGTCAGATGCTGCTCCAATCTGTGCAGAAATTTTGAATATTGGTTTCAGCAAGGGCTGGCACTCCAGCGCCAGGTGAGATGTATCTCCAGGAGGTCATTACATCATCTTCTCTCCGTTGAACGAATCACAGACCTTCAGACCTTTTGTACAAAAAGGGACAACTCCAGCAGGAGGAACACAAGGCAGTCCCCCTGATAAGCCCTTGCAATTCTGTGGTTATAGGACACTCTCCTAGGAAGCAGGTCTCAAGTCTTGGAGCAGTTCAAGGGATATCAGACACAAAAACATTGTACCCTCTTTCCCACAGTGACTTCCCCTCCCTGCTATACACATACTGTCCCAGTTCTGCAGCAGAGCTAAGAATTCAATTCCTCACATAACATTAATCTGAAGAAAGAAGAGGTGAACAAGTTAGGACAGAGAAAAGCAGGGAAAAAAAAAAGAATGAGAAAACAGCAAATCTTTCTGGAGAGAGCAGTTCAGTGGTTTTTGTTGTGGTTTTAGAGCAAGCAGATGAAGTGGTAATAGAAGAGTGTATTTAGACTGATTTTTAACTGTCTGTGATACTAAATGAGCCAATACTTTGCCTAGAAACAAGGGGGAAACACTGGTAGATATTTATAGGTGTTGGTTTTCTGTGGATCTTTTGTTAGCCTGAATGAATACTGCATAGAATCTTGTCAAGCCTTTCATTTTCTCCCCTTTTGTGAAACCTAGTGCCTTCAAACTCTTTCAGAAAAGAATAACTTTTGAGAATCTCTGAAAGTAAACAAGATAAAAAAGATCCTGGCTGGTTGATACGTGAAATTCATCACTGGATCAAACAACCAATACATATTGGGCTGTGTATTGCTGGGAAGTGTCTGACTGGGTTAAAATGACAAAGTGGAGGCAGTGCTTAGCTGTGCAGTGTGGAAGCCTCAGGTTGTTCCTGAGGTTATGGGCTGGCTCAGAGCAGGCAGCATGGTACTGGCTACAAGGCTGCTCAGATGGCACTGGGTGGTCTTCAGAAACCATGTTTGAATGTGTTATCTGTAACAGGAACATCGATTAGGGGGTTTGCAAACACATGCTTTCCACACTGTTAGTGAAGGATGCAAACCCTGCTGTTCTAAATAATAAAACCTTTTTAAGGTAATTTTAAAAATGGTATAAAAAAAAGAAAGCAATTGAAGTCTCCTTGTGATTATCTCTGAAGGTGGTAGCAGAGGATTAAACAATCTTCTGGTGCCTTGTTAAAGTGCCATTTTGAGAATTGCTGTTCAATCCAGGGACTCCTGCCAGGCCTTTGCTAGTGAATATACAGCTCACCATGCTCATCAGGGGGCTCCCAGTCAAGCATGACAGCAGCTGTGTGAGGGATGGTCAAACAAAGGGCAGATCATGAATTTTTCAGCTTGGCTTTATCTGAGTTCTAAATCTTTAACAGAAAGCACATAGTAAGATGTTTAACTTTACAGTTAATGAGGAAACATCATAAAAAGAGCTGATGGAAATTAAGGTAAAAAATTTCTTGGTTATCATCCAGACTGGTATCAGGATCCAACTTCATTATGTAGAAAAAGCATGCTGCTCATTGGTATCAGTGCTGAGCACATAACCCAAACCTATGACTTTTAAAACTGTAGCTAACTGTGAGAGCCAGATATGAGCTGGGAACCAAGGCTTGAGCTTTACACACAGTGTAAATGGAGCATTTCTGTAGCAGAGAGCACCAGAAAAGCAACGTGCTGAAATGATGAAAACTGCATGGGATGAAGGTGTGCTGCTTCCATCTGAATTGTGGTTCAAGGCTCCAAGGGGGTATGTGAGGAGTACAGACATTGGCATGAAACCTCCAGAAGGTGCAAGAGTTCTGCTTATCCCATGTTCTCTTTTTCAGCCCTCTGTAAGTCTGGAATAATCCCATTCCAGCTGTCCATCCGAGCAAACTGGTCCTCAACATCGGAGTCCCTTCACACAAAGCAGGACCCTTTCCTGCCTTTTTCCTCTTAGTTTTTATTTCCCTTTTTTACTCTGCCCATGATAGTTTGCCATGAAGCAATTCATGCTGCTAAGCCAAGGTATAATGAAGGGGAGATCTTCCCCACATCCTCTAAAGCTTGCTGCTTACAGCACTTAGATCTCATTAAGCAGCAAGTAGTTCTCTAAATTGTCACTTAGATCAAAGTGTCATGCTTTTTTAAGGTATCCTCATCTTTGTTTTGTTATACACAACTGCTTTACTTGTAGGAACGAAATTATTTTGGAGAGACAATTTTTTAAAATAACAGTATGGTCTTTAGCTTATTGATGCATCTGAGCGCACAAAGAAATTCCAAAATATGTGTCAATAGAGGAAGTGGTGAAATGCAAATGGTGCTAATTGAGGTAAAATTACAGTTCTGGTTAATCATAATGTGGCTCAGAGATCATTGTTTGATTGGAGTAGGGTTTTCTTCTGAGATGTGGAACTTATTTTTTCTTGTTCTCTGCGCACTCAGAACTTGTTGCTGCTTAAAGCACAGAGAGGGGTTGCATAAACATTTTAATATTGCATGAGGCTTCTGTAAGCCTGAATGATCTTATGAATGCTAAAACCATGACATACAAGCACAAATGAAAGCAAGCAGCAAAGATTGTGTAGTCTTATCATCCAGATGAACTGATAGATAAGGCAACACACTTAGGTGTCTTGTTATGTCTTGTTTTCCCTCCTGGGATAATTCAGCCACAAGCCTTAAAAATACCCTGCCTCACATCATTCTTATTTTCAGCATTCCATTAATATTTAAATTCACCTGGCAGAATATCAGTTACACAGCTGCATACTGTGACTATGAAAAAAAGGGTCATATGTGAACAGGGTCTTTCATTTGGATAAATGTCATTGCACTTTCTGATCTTATTAATTGCACAAGTAATGCTGGAGATTTCTTCAGTTGTTCTTGCTGATACAAGTTGTGTGGCTGGAGTAAAATAGCTGAATATCTGAGTAACACCAATTCAGAAATGAGATAAAGACTTTGAATGGTGATCAGCTATGGCAGCAACCCACAAAATAGTTGGTGACTCGTATCATTTGCAGCCTTGTAACAATATCCTCCATGTAGTAGCTGTACCACAAATCTGACACTGAGGTAGAAGTTTGATAGTGTAGCTCTGTAACATTCATTGGTTTTGTGGAATAAGTGATCATCCCTGCTAGTTTCCAAAAATAGATGGCACCAGCCAAATGCTGAATGTTTATACCAGATCAGACCAGGAACCTGTGACTCTGCCAAGGATCATATCTTTAAAAAAAATGTATTTAAAAAGAGTGTAAGAAGAGAGCATATTTAAAGGGGTACATTCCTTGGTATTATTGTGCTGAAATCTTCAGCAGTTTGTAGCACAGGAACTTCATGAGGTGGAAGTCCCACCAGCACCATCTTGTTGAATAGCTTTTAATGGACTTTTCTTCTAAGGTTTTTTTTCCTTATTTCTTTTGGAACTTTTCTTTGTACTTCAGTAGAAGTTTTGGACCAGAGTGTTACTATTTAATAACTGCATCATTTGAGAAAGAATTGTGGTTTAAAAGATTTTGGATGACATTACTATAAACTTCTAGGTTTTGATTTACAAAAAATAATTATAATATATTCTCTGCAAGTCATAATTTCATATTCCCTTATTACAAACCACTTCAGTCATTTCTTTTCCAAGATAATGAATCTGTTGAGGTTCTCCAGGTGTGCCATTTGGCTGATCATTTTCCTTGGCTATTGTTGCCTGAAACTTTCCTAGTTTCACTGGAACAGCTCGCCAGGGTAGTGGTCACAACTCCAAGCCTGTCTGAGTTCAAGAAGCATTTGGACAACAGTCCCAGGTACATGGTGTGACTCTTGGGGTGTTGTGTGCAGGGACAGGAATTGGTCATTGTGGGTCCCTTCCAACTCAGCACATTGTGTGATTCTAGTTCTTTCACGTCTATCTTGATAATGAGGGGAAGAGGAAGAGGGGAGAATGGCACCAGAATTGTAAAATCATAGTATTTCCTGCATTTTTACAAAAAATATTTTCTGAAGTTGCCTTTTTAACTTCTGTTGAGAGCTGATATAGTATTTTAAGGGAACTATGAACAAGAAGTTAAAAATCTTTTTTTAGAGAAGCAGTGGCTAATTTAGTCATTGTGGAATAAATACATTAGGGCTGTTGATCACAGTCTAATTAAATTTTTCAGGAAGGAGTACTAATTCTTAACCTGTCCTACTCAGCCTAATAAAATATAGTGTTCAATGTTCTTTGTTGAAGAGGTTAATGGATACCTTCTGTTTCATCTCAATATTTCTCCTCATTCCTCAGCCTGTGTTTCATTGCAGCTGTGAGGAAATACAAGTAGGGACTGTATGGTTGAGATCTTGTTTATTTCCTGCAATGATAACTGCCTGAGCAAGCAGGAGTTGGCTGTGGGAGGATGGAAGCTACTCAAGAGAAATATGGATAATTAGGGTAGTTTAGTGTGCTTCAATTATCTCAAAGATCTGCCTTTTTCACCTTGCTTTTCTCAGAAATGAAGCGGGCCTCAGGTAGATCCTTCCGTTATCTAGTAATTATCAAGGAAATGTTCAAAAGGAAGGCCAGCTTCTCTCACTCTAAGTTATTAATATCATTACATCTGGGTACTTCACAATCTTTTCTGGTGCTTACCTTTGCAGTAACTAAATTCATGGTTGGTATTTCCGTCTTCAAAACCTTAAATAAAGATTAGAAGACTCCAGCCTGTACCATGTGATTGTCTGGACTCACAGAGTCCAGGGGCACATCAGATCCCTAACACATCCTGTGACAGAGAACTGAACCTTGGTCCACAAAGATAATATGGTATTTTCCCTTTCCTCAGCGAACAGCACACACTTTTTCTGGCTAATTTTTAAACCACAGCACAAATCCCATGTTTTTCTGGCACTCCAGAGCTACTGCTTTCTACAGAGCTGTGCACTAGCTTTTGTCAGAGTGTCTCATGGGCTTCTGGTGACAGCAGGAACAGTGGCAGTGCTGGAATTCCCCTGGGTGGTCTGTTTGCCCTTGTGCCAACCTGTCCATTGAACAGGTATACACAGCTATTGTTTCCTCCCACTGCTTGGTATTTCTAACGCATATCCTGAATCTGTCCCTTTGCAGCAACTTGTCCAGGACACTTCCTTCCTTCACTGGCTGCTTGAACAGATCCTGAGTGGCAACAGTTTTCAGCTGCTGCTGTGACCCTCAGTGCAGGCAAGACTGACCCTTACAGCAGCAGTAGCACTCAGTTTCTAGTTTGCAGTTCTCTTCCCAAGGAGCTACTGAGCTGCTAAGAGCCAGGGGCTCTCTGGCTGTGCAGAAAATTTTCTGTAGCCTTTACTTGCTGGGTCATTCATCTCTGTGCCATCTCTTTGAGTAGTTTCTCCCAATTTATGCCGGGCTAAGAACCCAATAATTGACCATTGGTGCTTTATGACATTTTCAGTATGGGCTGTGATGGGTTTGGCTGGGCTGAAGTTAATTTTATTCACAGTGGCAGGTATGGGGCTGTATTTTGGATTTGTGCTGAACACAGTGATGATGATAGAGATGTTTTTGTTATTGCCAAGCAAGGCTTACACAGATCCAAGGCCTTTTCTTCTGTTTGTACTGTCACATGGGCAAGGAGAATGGAGTTCACAGGAGGAGAGACATCTGGGACAGATGACCCAGCTGACATATATGGCATCATGTCAGTATATAAAGCTGGAGGAGAAGGAAAGGGAAGACATTTTGAGTGATGGCATTTGTCTTCCCAAGTCATCATTCCATGTGAAGGGGCTCTGCTCTCCTGGAGATGGCTGAACAACTGCCTGCCCAGAAAAAAAAGCCTTTGTTTTGCTTCACTTGGGTGTGTGGCTTTTGCTTTCTGTTTTGAACTGTCTTTATCTCAACTCATGATTCTTCCATCTTTTACCCTTCCAACTCTCCCCAGCCCTGCTGGTGGGGGAGTGAGCAAGCTGCTGTGTGGGGCTTGCTGCTGGCTGGGGTTAAGTCACAACACATACCTAGGGTTAATCTCGTAATACTGACATTACCATGTTTGACTGCATTTCCCCCAGCTTTTCCTTCTCCCCTTTCACAACCTGGCAGAAAATTCAAAATACACTGCTATCTAGATCACAATGGACAGGAATTACAGCATTTGAACTCTACTGTCTTCCTTTTGCTTGGTTTGATATTTGGTTGCTTGTGTGTGCTGTTCTGTGCAGTCCCAAGTACATTTTTTGCAATACTAGATGCATTGTAAAAGACCAAAAATAAGGAAGATATGTACAGTGTCTGTTACAGAGTTCAGTGGTTTTCAGGTGTGTGCTAAATACATGGTGTTTCTCTGGGATTATGTAGTCAACAGAGGCCTCTTAGTAGAGGAGACTTGCATCAATTATTCTGGATGCTATTGATCTTCATGTGAACTGAAAAGCTGCAGAACCTTCCAAGAACGGATTGGAAATGATAGGGGTACAATTAATGATTTCAGTGGCCATAGGGAGCATTGCTAACACAGGACTCTAACCATCCTCTTGTCCTTCATGACAAAGAGAAGATGCTCTGTAAAAAGACAAGGGAGGATCTCCAGCTTGCAGTATTATGACAAAACTAATGTAGGAGGAATGGTGTATACTGGGTCATTGTGTTTGCTCCCCCACAGTTTCAGTTGTGAAGAGTTAAGGTTTAAAAAACACTTTTAAAAGTAGCAAAGATTCCCTTTCTCCTTCCAATTACTACTGCAAAAATGTTGCTGCTGGACCTTGTTTCTCTGCTGCTCAGAAGTTTTGTTTTTGTTTCCAGGTGTACTTTCTGTGCATTGATTTGTAGTTGTTTGCTCACATGCCAATAGCAATGCTTGGCTTTAATGACTGTTTTGCCCTGTATTTATCTCCAGACATATTAAAGACAACACTCCTCTCTACCTTTTCACCCTGTATTTCTATTTGATATTTGATCCTCTTCCACTTTTCTGTCCACACTAATAGCCATGCATATGATCCAAGCCCAACTCATCCTGCTGGAATGCAGTAGGGCAGACCTGTACTCAGACTGATAGCTCAGATGTGTCTTATGTTTCATTTTGGCTGATCTTTATTGGCTGACCATTACTGTCAGTCATAAAATGTATGTCAATATAGGCACTCTCTCCATAGTCTGGTACATCTATCCATGTATCCAGTTTTTCATTTGAGGCTCTATGTTCCTCCTCCTGTTCCCAGAAGGGTGAGCTGCTGTCATTGTGAATAACACAGAAATAGTCCCTTTCTGTGTGCAGGTAGCTTCCCCAACACTGCTTACAGCTCTCTAATAAAAGGTGCTTTCAGTGTAGTCTGGAAAGCAGCTACAGAATTTGTAGCCAGAAATATTTTCAAGAATGGTCTGAAGACCTTTTGTGGTGTGTTCCCCTTTCAGGACAGCTGGTCATCATTGCTTTGCTTTTAGCTACTCCATTGTTTTTCTCTCAGCTTCCTCTCTGACCTTCAGCTTTTCCAGTCTCATTGATTCCCTTCATGGTGCTGCCTCAAATATTTTGGCTGTGCAGGGGCAATAAAATGCAATGCTCTTGTTTAGAAAACCAGTTACTTTAGCAAATATCTGTGTAGGATCCACCAGCTTTTGCTAAACTCTCTCAGCCCCTTTTCTGTTCCTCCCCTCTACCTCCATCCAAAATATTTTACATTTCAGAACATGTTCAGCCTTGAATTCTGTCAGGGTAAGGTAATTCTAACAGGTCTGTATGTCTGGATCACCCAATTCTTTACTAAATATAGGTGCTGTATCTCTGGTCGTATGGTACCATCACTGACTTAATGGATTTCTTTAAAAAATCTTTGCTGCTGACTTGCACTTACTTGTGCCTTGTGGCAGAGAGCAGGCCAGGAAAAAGCTCTAATGAATATAGAGCAGACTCTGAGCAGAGAGATTGCTGGATAGAAACAAAATTCTGTGTTTTGTTTCAGTTCAAGACTGAAACAGCCTCTGTAGTATCTAATGGCATAATTTAGATGTATCAGGAAATATTTTTCTGCTTTTCACATGAGATCTTAGTAAAAAAAACCAATTCACTTTCATTAGGAAAATAGTACTGAAACTTTTCACGCAGTGAAAATCTTGTTTTTTCAGAAGAAAAACAATACTTTCATTATTCTATCCGGAAGCTTCCAATTATTGGTGGTGTAGGCTTAGAGAGGGATGGTAGAAAGTACCACAATTCTACACCTTGGTCCTTCTGGTTTTCATTTTAAAAACTTTGTTGCTTTTCTTTGCTTGTGCTGCCTAATTAATGAAGCAGGCAATAGCAGTAATCTTGGGTTTTGCAGGAAGCTAGGTTATACTGAAGAAACAAAGCAAATTAGGAGAGAAAAATGTCATTCAATATGATCCTAAATGGCATGAGGGCTATGCACTGCCACCAAATCTGCAGTTTGGAGGCTGATAGACATGGACCAGTTTGCCTAACCTCTCTGCCTGTAACCTGGGACTGCTGGTAAAAGCTACCTTTTTAACTAAGGTGATTTGAAATCCTTTAATGAAAAGTAGTCAATATTAAAAATACTTACGACTTCAGTTCAAGTTTGGTGACTGTTCTCACTCTATGGATTATGTATTTCCTGTGCCTGGCTCTTGAAGGTGCACTGGGAAATGCAGAAAGTTTCTTGGGCATAGGGTTGGAAAGGGCAGGAGTGTATTCCTGGCTGTTTCTGGGTTATTTTCTTGTTGTGGCCTTCATCTTGCAGCCCTGGCTCTGCACTTCTGTAGGTGACATGCTATGGTGCCTTCAAATCCTGGGCGTGGAAGGTCTCTTGGACCTCAGAAGATGTGTAAAAATATGGCTTTCAGCATAGCATCCACATGCTGCATATAATATGTTTTGCATTCCATCTATTGCTGCTGGGTGTAAATTCAAAGAGGTTTCACTCTTTAAGAAGAAAATATTTTCTTTCTTTCTGGAAGGTGTGAAGGAGATTCGGTGTTTGGGCCACCAGAAAATTCTCACATTCTGAGGCTGGAAGTGTCAGAAACTATTTTGACTGTTTCCCCAGGTACTGTGCTCCTGTTAGCAGCTATTTAGAGCACACCACTTCTGTTGTATGTGGACAGAAAACAGAGAGAATAAGGTGATGAGTAGCTGATCATTACAGTGACTCCTGGTTGAAGGGCATTAACATTTGGAATAGCATGATTTTTTAGGCAGTATACCCTTGTTAATGTCCAGCTCTCCATGGGTATAACTTCTGTCTCTAAAGGCAAAACATAGTTTTTCTGCTCTTGCTTTCCAAATTCTGCTTGGGGACATTTTGTGTGTTGAGCAGGTGAAGGGCAACTACTAACATGTTTTTTGCTTTCATGAGGAGTACGTGTATTACCAGAGCAATAGGATAAAGAAATGGCTCAGGTAAGACTGAGATGGTATTTTTATTCACATGCACACATACAAATACCAAGGCAGCTGGGCACATCAGAGTCTTGTTTCTTTAAGAACATCACCAGAGAGCTACCTTCTGAATGATGACATTTATATATTTTAATATAATTTGTTGTGGTCAGAGAAATGTCCAATACAGTAATTTGGTACTCTATATCAGTTCTCAGTGAGTGACTAATCCATCAAATTTGTTCAGCACTACAAGTCAGAACACGATTTTTTTTTCTAGCTGCTGATGTGGCTAGCTCACGCAGCTTTTAGAAAAATCAAGTTGTGGGTTTTTTCCATCCTATGTATCATCATCTCTGTCCACAGTAAAGAATTTAGAATCAGGGCTTGACTGACTGGCTATTTTTCTCAGAGTCACATGAGGCAAAGCAGTGTACAGCTTACTCATCCAAACCTATTCAGAGTTTGAAGGTACCCTGTGATACAAATTTACTGAGCAGATAAGAAAACTTGGAAGGCACAAATGGGGCAGATAAGGACGACTGCAAAATCCCATGGATCCTTTCAGAATTGGTTTGAGAGTTTTTGGTGTTTTGCTTTGTTGTCTTTTTCTGGCATTGGTGCAGTGTATTTTTGATGAGCCTCAGCAGTTTTAGAAAAGCATTCAGAAGTTTTTGATGCTCATCTGAACCAATTCCATCTAATCAGAACAAGAGCTGAATGTTACTATTCTCAGGAAGCAATTGTATTCACAGAATTTCATCTTTTCTGATGTCCTCAATTTGTCCTCTGACAGAAGCAACTTTTATTAATCTGTCCTTTCACTGTTACTGATTGGCTGCTTATTATGCTGATGCATCCAGCTTATGTTTGCACATAAGCTCTGCAGTGAATCCAGTTGACAGGCCTAATTTGAAACTCAGGTAGATTGAACAGAAGCAACTGTCATATTCTTGTCACTTGCCATATTCCATCTTCCAGGGGTGATGGGACAGACTTCTGATTTCAAATGGTAGAGTTCTTTGAGTTGTCAGAGTGTTCATCCCACATTGCTTCTTTGGGAAGTCCTGTGTTAGTACCTTGTACCTTGCCCTTCAGGTGGGCTTTGCAGCATGTGGTGGGTGGTTGGATACTGAGAGTTGCTTTGAAGCCAGCACAGTTTGTGTGTGCCTTAGCTTGTAGCTGTTGTGGTACCTGCAGATTCCACACACTGGGACTGGGAGTTCACTAATGAATGCTGAAGTGCTGAAATATTTACCCAGAGCTCATTAAGGTTGATTGTTAATGCCAGTCTGGGCTGAAATTGCCAAAGTAGTTGGCTTCTTCCTTTCTACTTGAAGCTGAGCCAGGTGTAAGAGCAGCTCTCACTGTGTTCCATGTATACCGTGTGTAAATTACAAAAGGCAGCACACAACCAGACCTTCCTTCAGCTCACTGTTTTTATTTTGGATCAGCAGCATGATGAAGCATGGAATTCAAAGGCATTTTGCTCTGAACAGGCACTGCAGGTCTTTCCTGCAGGTCCTCTTTTCCTTTGTGAGAAATGGGAGTGTTTGCTCTCAGCACATCAGAAGAGTGACTGCCAAACTAATACCACAGCAGCAGTCCCTCAAATCACCAGGCTTTAAGTAAATGCATTGCAAACTTATTGTCTCTTTGTACCACGCAACGTGGCTTATCCAAAGTCACTGAGAACACAGCTCTGCTGTGTAAGTAGTGCTGCAGCTTTCCCTGCACATTGCATTTCACTGATCTTTGTCATAGCTCCTCTTCTCATTGCTAAGCTGTTGGCCAGCTCTGCCATTTCTCAAGTTGGTTGCAGTTGCTTTGCTTTTCTCTGCAAGGCTTGGTACCAGTGCTGGAGGTGCTTGCCAGTCTCTCCAAGAGCTGACTGGTAGCCATTTCCCTCGTGTGGAGGAGTAGGGAGGGCAATGCCAGGCACTTGGTCATAGATGCCATGCAGAAGTTGTCATCTGGAGGTGGTTGCATTGGACCTGCTGCCAGGAAGCTCTGTTTGTCCTGTGAGGAGCTCTCTGATGATGAGTTCTTTGCCCCAGGAAGATGGCACAAGCTATTGAGTGCTGCTGCTGCTGACATAAGATTGGAAAGAGCCCAGGGCTTGTCCATGGGTTAGTGAGGGGAAAGCAGCAGTTTATCCAAGAATCAAACAGATGTAGATTTGAAATTGGTGAACTGTTGAGACTGGGGAACATGGTGATACCATTTCTCCAAGCACAGTTTTGTTGAAAATCATAATTTATGTGGCTTAAGCAAGTGGGTCTGCAGTTTTCATAAAACTACTTTTATTCTTTCTGAATGAACATTTTCCCCTATGGTTGTATATTCATTTCACTGCCTTGGTGTAAAGGTAAAACTGTTTGATTTCACAGTGGAATTATCATTTTCTTGTTCATCTCTAGTTTCCTGAGAACCTCATCATAATATCAAATCCAGCTTTGTCTCTGAGTGGTTCCATAGCATTTCCACATAAGTAATTTCTTAGCTATTCTGAGGTGGGCTGGCAGAGGGACACAGTGGTTTGCAGACAACACAAGTCCTCATTGCACAACCCTAATAGCTGGGACAAGGTAAAGGTACAGCTCATACCCCCATGTGTTGGTTGTTTTTGGCTGACAGAGGTTTTCTTCTTGGGGAGTTTGTGCTTATGAGGTTGTTTTCTGAGAGGTTACCTGCAGGGCCTGATGGCAGCTCTTGCAAGGCTGATGAATTAATACTTAGCACACTAATCTCAGAACAGCTACTTGCAAAGTAAAACACACATCAACACAGGAGAAGTTGGCTGCACTGTACAGCTTCACTGAGGAAGAAAATAAGACTTGCAATATATTGCCTCCTCTAGGCTCAGGACTAAGTATCTATGTTCCTGTGGACCTGCTTTATTAACTGGGTCTGGTCCTGCAAGGAAGTGCTGAATAAGTCCTGAAGTTGAGTTATTAATGCCACTCTGGAGACTGAAGTTGAGGGGAGGCAGGACATAGTGCTCCTCTTGATGAAGTCCTGAAGTGAGGCATGAGCTCCAGAACATAAGGATAAGGAGATTGCTTGGGCCAAAACTTCTTTATTCTCATTTTAGTTGCTTTTGTCTGCTTGTTTTGTCCTAATGAAATCAAATTTTGGGAAGGCTGAAGAGAGGACAGTGTGGAGGAAAGAAGGCATAAGAGGAGGTTAAAATTGTTATATGGAGCAGATCTGGAAAATTTGGAAAGCCATGAGACTGCATCATATTTGGGCATTTCTAGGCTGTGACAACGGTTGTAAATAGCCTTACTGTGGCATCATCTGTTGGCTTTTATTATTGTTCTTTGCTGATGACATTCCTGTTAGTCCTTGAAACATGCTGGGCATTTCTCCATTTCCTTTTGGTTAGCTCCCCAGCATGCTTTGTCTAAACCCTGGTATTACAGCCAGAGCCAGGAGATACGCAGTTACTATTCTGCTTGAAAATACATTTTGAATAATGCTGCATATATTTTACAGATTTTATATCCATTCTGTAATATTCTAACTGCCTCCTTCGCTGATATACAGCCACTACACTCAGTCCTATAGTAATGGGAAAAAATACTATATTGCTTCCTGGCTCTTCTCTCCTCATTCTCCAGTTCTCTCCTTCCTTGAAATATTATCTATTTTGTTCTTTCTATTTCTGTTCCAAACATACATTAATACATCCAGATTCCCATATGCACTTTCTATTACTGCTTAGTACTTGATTCAGTATTATTTGACTTTACTGAAGGCAGCTGCCTAGCTTAGCCCTCATGTGTCCTCCTTCATTCCTCCTCTTTCACCCCATCCTATCTCTCCTCTCTCTCCCTCCCTCCTTTTCTCACAGAACCACAGAATATTCTGAGTTGGAAGGGACCCACAAGGATGACTGAGCCCAGCTCTTTAAGTGAATGGTTCATATTTTCACCTTCTATTCATAATAGAATCACAGAATCATAAAATGGTCTGCATTAGAAGGGACCTTAAAGATCATCTTGTTCCAAACCCCACCCACAACAGGCAGGGACATCTTCCACTAGACCAGGATGCTCAGGGTCCCATTCCATTCATCTGCCTATCTTTACTTCATTTGTATGGAATTCTCTCAAGATAAAAATAATATATTTATGAGAAAAGCATTCTTTCATACTCACTAGGACAACATTGCCAAATATCAGCTGTACAAGTGTTTTGAAAATCTAGTTTCTGGTTTTTTAGAGGGGAAAAATGGGTGTCTTTAAGCACTGTGCTATGTAAGTATAATTACTTTTAACCATCTATTTTGTGTATTACTTCTTCATTTATTTCCCCAGTGAAATAAGACAAGTGAGTTCTGCTTTTTTTTTTTTCTCCTGTCAGTCCTGGTTTGCATGCTGGTATCTTGGTTAGATGCTGAGTTTACAAGAACTGCAGAGAATATCTGATTGCTTTGTTCCTTTTCATTGAAAGGAATGAAAGATAAAATGCTAAGAAAGTGAAATTTCAGTATCTCTTCTTCTGTGTAGCTCCTCATCTGTCACTGGAAAATAAGGAATTTTTAAACAAATATATGATTGCTTATGTTTCTATTTCAAAGCAAGATTTGGAAGTATGAATGCTAGAAAGCATTTCCAGAGAGAGAGAGCTGTATCATTTCTCCACACTGAGGATAGCAATGGATATGACATTTCCCACACTTTTCTTTTTTTTTTTTTTTTTTTTTTTTTTTTAATTTCTTAGAAAGTGGGAAGCAGCAGAGACAGCATCCAGCCCCTTTGCCTGGTAAGAAACAAGGGCTGGTCTTAGCATGGTGCTGATCACCTACCAGGAATTCAGCTGGTAAACCTGTGCCTGGAGGTTGGCCTTGGAGAGGGATCAACTTAACAAGAAATAGCTCTTTCTTTTTTTCTTTTTTTTTCTTTTTTGTACCTGTATCACTGCCCTTGGAGATGATACTCCTCAGGTACTGCTTCTGCAGACCCTGACTTTTGTGTAGGTGTCAGTGGACACTTTTCCAAATAGCCCCTTTAAATCAGTGGGCATTTTGTCCCACCAGTATTGTTTCTAACCAGACAGAAAATCAGCAGGGAGGCTCTGAGATTTGGCTCTCTTGTGAAATCTCAGCTTATGTCTCCCATGCCTCTTTTCCAGAAAGTCACTTCTGTCTTCCTTTATGGGTATTCTCAGTTCAGTCAGAGAGAAAAGGAGAGATTTCTGCCATGCTGGGCCTGGGAAAGAATTGCAAAGGAATGTAAATAATTCACTTTCTCTCTTGTTGTTCACATTGTTTATAGATATGCTTTGGTACACTAAGTCCAAGTGTACCAATGGTGTGAGATGTTTTTACTCTGAGACCAATCATATTTCACCTTAGTCATCCTGGTTATAAAAGAGGACCACTACTTGTTAGTAAAGTTCAGTTCTCTTCTCATCTTCTGACTTGGAATCTTCTTTATCCCCGTCCTGCCTCAACAACCACACTCCTTAACTCTGTAATTCCTCCCCTCAGTGTGGCTGCAAAACTGCAAAATCTCTTGTAGAGCATCTGGGTGCCTGCAGACAGACATCTTGCACCAGAAAAATACTTCCTGCCTGCAAGAGGTGTTTGATAAGCTTTTAAAAAGCAATATCCATTTCCTTCAAAAAGGCTGACCTGTCCCATTTGTGATGTACTTTCTCCTGCATGTAACTTGCTGAAGCAATAATCAGCTTCTTTAAAATTCTGCTCTCTGCTCACTTCTAAACCACTTGAATATTTCACTCTATCCAGGATTTGAGTAGCTTGCTCCTGTGCCTGCTTTAATTTTTTTTAAAGTAACTGAGAAGTTTTCATGAACAATGAGCTCATTGAAGCAAAGAGAATTATTTGGCCAAAAATTCCATCTTTCTATGAGCTGACAATATTGCAGATTATCTGCTGAGCTATCTGACTGTAATTCAGAGAAATGCATGACTTCTCTGGCATTATTGCTGCATTTGCGTGGGTAAGCCAATCCTGCATCCCTGCATTTTACAGATCTTGCTGCTCTCCTCATGTTGGCTAACACTTTGTACTGCTAAACAGTACTTTGGTTCCCTCATTGGGTGTATTTGATGGGCTCACTGTCTTAAATAGTGACTGGAACAAAAATTGCAACTTTCTGGTTTAGAGCTTCTGAAGAACCCATTTTTTTCCTACTTGTGAACATCTCTGACCTGCAGTTCCAGATATGTGGAGAATATCGGCCCATTCTGGTGACTTGTTCTCCAAGAGATTTTCTTTAATAGCCGGCCTGAGATGGCCAAGCCTATCATGCTTTCAGGATGTCATTCCATTAATTCTAAGGAGAAAGTGTTACTCTGACAAGGGCTTTCCATTTAGTCTCTTTTCTGCTACTGCTCTGAGCCTTCTTATCAGTTGGACCTTGGGTTTTCCTTCCATGTGCAATGGTGACAATGACTTGCTGCATATCTCATGTTGAGATTTAGTAATTTGTGCTGATGTAGGAGCTAAATAAGAAAATGGAGAGGATTTATGCAGGAGAAAGCCTTGTATTGCTGTTTCTGGAAAGTTTCCTTCAATTCCAGAGGTTTATATTTCTAGAGAGATCACTCCTGCTTTTTTAATGAGACAGAAATGAAGATGTAATTTGTCAAACCTATCAAGAGCACTGCATAATGCCAGTGAAACATCAGATTTACTTAATGGCATGCAGTGGACCTGGTTCTATGTGCAGTGTGCACCTGAACAGCACCGTGCACACCTAAACATGGCACAACAGTGATTTTAACTTTGAGTAGCATCTCATGCAACTGCTCTCTGGCTCTGATCAGCAGATAGAGATGCTTGAAAAGGTTGTAAGCAGTGTTAGGGGTTATATGCCTCCAAATCCAACTGGCTCATCTTGGAAACATTTTATTCTTGTTCAGATTCTCCCTCGTCTTTCAGTCTGATCCAACAGTGCTTTCTCTGTATTGCAATGTCTGGTGGATCATCCAGGCTGTGGTCCAATATCCTGGCTTTATTTTCAATTTGGTAGCAGCACAGTAAGTTCCTCCAAGTAACTGTATAGAATGGATGAAAATAAAATAATTCCAACATGCTGAATAAATATGAATGGTAGAGTCCAGAAGAGGAAAGTGCACACAGGGAGGTTAAGGAAGATGGATGGCTCACACTTTGAGTGGCTGCTGTGGCAGGGCTCCACCACTGTTCAGTCATGCATGCAGTCATCACCACTGCTCTCAGCAGCCTGTGTGTGGCTGCCACTCCACAGGCACCAGACACCGCCTTCTTGATCGTGATAGAAAAATCCTGGTGTGACTGAATTGCCCAAAACAGTGATTCCAGTAAAACATAACTCAATGGAGTATTTGCAGAGGCCTGAATACACCTACCAGGTATCATTTCATAAAAGGAGTCACGTCTCCAGAATCTCAGCCAAAATCACAGTCTGTTCCTTCTTTAACACAAGAACTATTTCTCTTCTACACTACATTGTAATATTGCTGTTAACAATAGATGGTCTTTCTTCTTGGTACAACCTGACCACGCAGTAGAAAAACTGAACACGACTACTGAGACTGAAAATTAGGATTTATTACATGGTCTTTAGTGTTATATCAATGCACAAGCAAAGTGTATGCCTTAATCCTTAATTCTTATGGCAAAGAATGGATTATTCTCTATTTAAAATGAAAATGGCATTGAATTAAAATATTATTTTGTTGAAGGCCATTGTAAAACCCACGGCTTGTAAAGGGGAGACAAAACCAATTCATCCTTATTATAGTTTCAAGGCTCTGATCTTGTTTGCTTAGATGCTATGGTGATAGAATCAAAATTGGCTCTTGGTAAACAGAACATACTTTTTGCATAATATTGGTTAAGCTGCTCTAGGAATTTTTCACCTCTGGGTGAAATTTCCTGCTAAAGCAAATTGAAATTGTCCCTGATTGTGTGGAAGCTTTGCCTGATGATTTTGTAATAGATCATGGTAAATTTGTTTCATGGTCCTATTAAGAAAGAACTGAGGAGACTAAACATTCATCATTATAAAAATTGCTGTTTTACTGAAGTTTTTTCACAAGTGCAAATCTGCCTTGTTAATCTTGTTTCCTTCACCCTCATTTCCTTCACCTCAATCCTTCATCCTCAAATTCTGTGCTAAGTGCAGATACACAATTTAGCAAGTATAGAAAACAAAAGCCCTGAAACAATCAGTTGTCACTAAAAAGCCCCTTCTGATCTCCTGACAATTCTTCCAGGCATGAAGGCTTCACTCTGTGGTGTCTCTGGTGGCAAAGGCAGTTTGATTTTCACCATGTCCATCCTGCCTTTGTCCTTCTGGCTCTCACCATAGCTGTATCAGCACACTTATTTGAGGGACTTACTTGGAAGACCAAACAAAGAAGTGAGCAGAGTTTAAAAAAATAGTTCACTGCTGCAGTAGTGTGTGTGCTTTGCTTCATTGTGATTGAAGAGAACAGCTGCTAAGCCAAAAAATGTGTTTTCAACTACTGAAGTTGTTGATAGGGAGGAGGAGGGATGTTGGTAAACAGTTTAATAAAATGAAAAATGAAACAAAAATGAAGAATGGTGGCCTATTGCATCTTGCTGTTGAGATTCACAAGATGTAGAAACCAAGGAGCTTTGCTTCTCCCTGGTATCAGCAGAGACATTCATCTAGTTGACCCATGTTCTGATCTCTGCTCGATTTGGGACACTTTTGTCAGTGACACACTCTTTCTGCCAGACTGCTGGGCATATTTCAGCACTCCCTCCCTTCCCCTAAAGCAGCTGAGTTTATCACAAAATAATTGTGTATTGATTGAGATGAAGAGCAAATGTAAAGCTGGCCCAGTGGCTGGGCTGTGACATTCCCTGGGCCTTCCCATTTTTGAGCTGGGCAGATTGAAGGTCACAGTCCCTCTTCACACCATGTCTGAGAGCCCTCACCAGCAGCCTATAAATTACACCTTTACCAGGCACTTTTTCTCATGGTATACCAATTATCTGACCCCAATCAGATATTTATTTTCCCTTTGTCCACCTATCTTTGATATTTTTCTTTTCCTTGCCAAACTGTGAAAATACAGATCGGACAGACTCAAATGGCATTGCACTGTGTAAGTCTTATTCATAGATTCTATAATGTCACAAAATTACTGTATTGATCCAGCAGAGCTTAAGACATGTTTGAGGTATTTTATTATATCCAATGTTATGCATGACAAAGCACTACATAATATTGGCCGTATTAAGTAAATTTAGCACTTTGCGGTAAAAAGATATTTCCAGAAACTTCTAGCTACCTAACCTTGCATCAAAGATCTGGAAAAATTGTAAAATAATTGCAAATTTTGCAAATGAGACAAAGAGCAAGATAAGGTGAACAGCAAGCTTAGTGCTCCTATTGCATGAAGTAGATTCAAGCAGTAGCAAGGTGAGCTCTGGTAATTGAAGCACTGCCAGGTATAAACTCTGCTAAAGAAACAGGGCTCTGTGTCATTATCTCATGTGGGATGAGGATGCAGCATTTTGCAAAGCCATGGCATTGAAAAGGAAATTTCACCTCTGGGGTCCTATCCTTTAGAGCATTTCAGCCTTTTTTTATTGGTGGGTGGTCAGCACAGCTAAGCCCCAGAGCATTTGTAAAGAGCTCAGTGTGAATTGAGTCATTTGACTTTTCAGCCCTTGACTTTGAGCGCTGTGTTTGACTTTTACTCCAGAGAGGTTGCTGTGATGAGCCAAATGCAAGCAGGGCATATTGCTGACACTGCTCCTGTGAGCAGTAGGAGTTGAGCAAGACATAATGTGCATATTTACTCTGCTCATTTAACATGCAACAAATAATCTAAATAAATTAAAATGCTAACACCTTGGTGGGAAATCAATGAATCACTTAAAAACAATAGATTCTCCTGTACCTTTTGTGTCTGCAGTAATGATGCATTAAATCAAATTACTTTCATTATGATGGATGTGAGCTGAACTCATTTAGCAACAGGACAGCCAGCACTTTCTTACAGTTAGAATCTCCATGTTTCCATCAGAGACCTTGGTTCAGGAACCCATGGCAGTTCAAGCTAGCTGTGAGTTTCTGTACTTCAAGCTTCTGCAGAAATACCTCTTACAAGGAGAGTTGAGGTTGAATGTGTGCCCAGTGTGCAGTGGATTACACAAAACCAATAAAAATGAATTGCTGAAATCCCACACAAATTCTTCCTTCCTGAGTATTTTTGCCATATGGAAAAAAAGGCATGGATGGTTTTTGGGCTGTTCCTGTCATCTCTCTGTCATCTCCGTGCCCTTATCACAAAATCAACTATTCAGTAATCACAATATTAGCAACTTCAGAATAAAAAAAATGTGGACAGCTGATTTTACTTGCAAATTTGTCCTCTTCACAGAAAAATGATATTGTCTATGTAAAAAATTGATCTGATCTTAGAGTTAACCAGACGTATTTAATTCCCGTTTTAAGATTCTGGGTCAGCCCTAAGGGTTTGACAGTCCCCTAAAGAAACCAAGGTTCCCCCAACTTTTGTTGTTGACGATAATCTTGAACAAAATTCTCAGGAAACTCCCTGATCATGAAAGACAGTTCAGCTTAGCTATGTATTTCCCAGCCCATCTGCTTTTTCTGTTACAAAGATCATGCTCTCATCATACATTTTATTAGAAGTGATTTTTGTTTCTAGTGTACCATGTGCCATAGCAAGAGACTTGAGCCAAGGGACAGCAGGACTGATGAACCAGACCTTTCCATTAGCTCCAAAAACCATTCTTGCATGGAGGAGTAGCAGCTTCTTCAATTTCCTCTGACCAGCTTCTAGAGGTGCATAATAATGTGCCCTAGGTTCTGTATCCTGTGTCTGAAACTGATTTTTAGGACATATCCACGTGGATGTGTTTAGATGTTGTTGTGGTTCAGGAATGGTACTCCCCAGTTTAGTACCACACTGCTGGTTGCGTGCTCCCCCTTCCGTCTCTGCCCCGCTGCAGGAGAGGAGAGTTGAAGGCACAAAAGGCAAAGATCATAGGCTGAGGTAAGAACAATTTACTGGAAACAGCAACAGGATAAGAAAACAAACAGTAACAACAACAATATTAATAACAAAAGTGTACAAAAAAGGGAGTGATTCACATGCAAAAATGCTCACCAGGAGCTCGACCTGACCACAGCCACACCACCCTGATCTGTCTCCAAGGCTGCTCCCTCCAGCTCAGGACCAGCACCACTCTAAGTCAAACAGAAGGAACTCCTTGTCCCTGGAAGAAAGTCCCTTTCCCCACCCCTGGCAAGGAGGGTGAGGTGGCTAGGACTTCCATGTCCTGGCCATGCCCCCTCCTGACTACTGCAAAAAATTAGGCCTATCATGGAACCAGGACAGACATCCTGGAACGAACTCTGCCTCTATTTGGCATCAACTTATTGCAGCAGTGTGAGAAATCCGATGTATGACACTGGCAAGGCATGCTCAGAAAGAGTAGGCTATTACCTATTGTACTGCTGGATAAGATGTGCACAGGAATTCTGGAGTGGCTATTGCATTGTAAATCCACATGCTAGTTTATCCTCCCATACTACATCTATCTAGTCAGACCCTTAAATTTATTAAATGAATTCTGGGTAAGAGCTGTTATAGTATGTATAAGGACATTTGACTGTGTTAAAAAGTCCTATATGAAATTCAGAGCACAGTACCTAACTTAAATTTACATGAGTGAGACGTGAATGTAACTTTTTATTTGCACCTGAGTCCTTATAGAGAGGTGAATTTCTGCTGTGAGATAGACTGCTGTTTACTGAACTCACTTTTCACTTGTCTCTGTCACATTGCAAGCCATTTAAAAGACATCCTTTTTGCATTTCTGAGCACAGGAGCCAGTGCTGCGGCTTCATGCATTATTTAAAAGCGTGGCCTCGGCTCATACAATATAGCAGGGATCCAAATGATCTCCAGACTCAAGCTTTTTATATACACACAGGCAGGTCAAAAATGAGGTTCCAGAGAGGTGTAAGAGTGAAAGGACTGAAAGCAAATGCAGAACATAAATAAAAAGTTTAGCTTATGCAATAACGAACAAATTCTTACTGTAGAGGCAGCAGATGAACATACTGGCGTTAGGTGTTAGAAGTTCAAGTGACCTCTAAATCCATTTTTGTGATAATCTCAGCTGGCCAGGCACTCTCTCTTTCTCTCAACTTCTTCTCTGGAAGCTATTTTGCTCTGTGTAAAACTATTGAATATTCTTTGAAGCAGAACCTCAGTAACCCATTTCCTGGTTGAATGCTCTCACCTGAAGGTCATATTTAGTCATCCATTCCCTTCACCTGGCCTTTACTATAATGAAGAAAGCCTGAAAAGTTATTTAATAGCTGATGGAAATGCTTTAGTGGGATAGAATTGAAGTCCTTGGCCCCTTTTGGAAAAGACCAAGGTGTCACTTTGGGAGACTTTCTATCCCATTTTTCTCCTTCTGGCACCAGTTATGGATGTTAATCCAACAAAGTGAGGTAGGAAAAGGACTTGTGTGTGCAAAATGACAAATCCCAACATGAAACACAGATTTCTGTCAAGGGGAAGGGGTAATGAAGTGTTGAAACAAATTGTTAACATCAAATCCTTTCCCTTCAGGTCACAACTGGATGCCTCGTCTTGAAGTTTTGGCTTAAACAGAAGAGATGGGGCTTAAAAAAGGGGCAGCTGGGTGAAATGTAGAGGCCAGTACTAGGGAAAAGCTCAGATTAGATCTAAAGCTGTGTCACTGAATTCGTAACGTAGTTTGCATTCAGATGTTATTTCATGTTCAGACAAGTGTATGGACTTGAGATTTTGGAAATCTTCTGTTTTCCTGAGCAAGAAAGGGTTTTCGAAAAATTATTTTTACTTTTCTCTTCCCACTAAGAGCAAAGAAACAAAAGCACCCAAACCCAGAAGTACCTCTGGTATGCCCCAGCAGATAGACCAAGTTCTTTCCTTCTCCAAGATGTTCCAAATGCGTGTTCCCTCATGAGCTTCCCCTTTCTTGTGCATCAGCTTGAGCATGGCTACAGCCGCATACTGCGCTGCTGACTCATTTGTTGGCATTTAATTTTCCCTGGGTTTCTGGTAACTCAGGGGTCACTGAAAATTCTACTCACAACTCTGTCTATTTGTCTTTCCACGTATTTTTGCTAATTGGGCCTGGAAAAATGCCATCTACAGGCATGCTGCAGTATACCTATAAAACAGTGATACTAAGATTGGCAAGTCATTGTAGCTGGGACCTAAGTTAAGCCAGTAATACCCTTTTAAGATTCTGGTAAATATACGAGGGGCTTTTGTTATCTGCTTTGTTTTTTTCAAGTGTTAGGTCTACACACATATGAGATGGGTAAGCCAGACCTTTTGTTTAAGATGTGTTAAATTATTTCCATAAATCTTGTATTGTTGGCTCTTTAAATTATTATGAGCCAAGGTCCCTGGCACTAGAGGCTACACACTACAATGAAACGTGTTTGTATTTTCTGTGTTTATGAACCTAAATTATGACAGGGTACTTTTTTTCTCTTCTGCCTCATGCTTTTTCTCCTCAGAGCACTCCACTGTGGATATTCACAGATGGGCTAATAACAATCGCAATGGTTTCCTATTTGTCACCCTGTCACAGGTTGCCAGAGATTCTTTATTTGTGCTATTAGAAACATACAAATAAAAAACACCTTTTAGTTGTCTGATGATCCTCCTTGAAGGCCTGTTTAGTTTCCATAGAGGCATTGAAAAATCAACTTTTTAATACTTATAAAGAATGAGAAAGAAACTCTTTCCCTGCTTAATTGTAGCTCATCCAGGTCTGCTTTTTGCAGACCTGCCTCACATAGCACTTAAGCAGTGTGTTTCCTTCCTTTATCCAAGGGCAGGATACGAGGTAGGTTCAGATCACAGCCAAGAAATGAAGAAGTGACAAAATGTGCCCAGCAGTTTGACAATAGTTTTATCTATATCAGCTGTGTGTTACAGGAATTTCTCTTTTTGAGCTTTTTTAGACCAAAAGTTTTTCCTACTTTTGTCAACCAGGTGGCTTTGCCTTTTTTTCTTGCACATTTCCAGCAATTCATCTCCCACTTTTACCATTGAAACAATGACTTTCAGGTCCTAAAATAGAAACTAATTCTTAATAGAAGGGAGCATGTACCCAGCCATTTCAAGACAAGGTATAATGTTGCATATGAATCAGGTAAAACCTGAGTATGAAGCCCCAGACAATTCTCCCAACCAGGACTTACTTGGCAGCCAGTGCTTTGCATCCTACTTTCCTCAAAAACCTCCCAAGAGGATTTCACAGGTTAGAAGTAATGAAAACCGTGCTCTCATACCCCTGGTGCTGATACATGTAGGGCCACACTCATACCTGTATGCTGGGCCTGGCTATTTGCTTGGCAAGTGTCTTCAAAATACCTGTGCAGCAGGATCCAGTCCTCTCCCTGCCAACTCACATCTCCTGTGGCCTTGTTCGAAGCACAAGGACAGTTTTCAGGGCAGGGAATATATTTCTCTTTGTTTTCAGACCACACATAGAGAAATGGAGCTGATCTTGGCCAGAGGTGATAAGTCAGAAAGAAACAGGGAAATGCTTTAGTGGCAACCAGTGTAATTCTTCTCCCTGTGGCTGGACTTCACAGAAAGCTTCAAAGTTTTTGCACAGCTCTGTCTTCTAGGATCCTAATAAATTATGCACACTTGCTGGAGTTGGCTATCTGAGACTCTCCCTTCTGGTGCTCTCTTACAAAATTACTTCCTCTGGGAACTTTTAATAATGGAAGACATGGCCAAGACGAAGTGGAAGCTTGCTAATAGGTAGTGATAGTCTATGGAAGCGTCAAGGCAAGTAATCTTACTTTATACTGTTTTTCTCAGATCTCGTTTCTATCTAAACCTGCTGCTGTGTCTCCAGCTGGAAAACAGAGTTTGTCTCAAAGAAGATGCACTTTTCCCACATTCTACAATTGATTATTCATTAGAATAAATATGTGCAGCACACTTTCAGAGTTCTGTCCCTGTTACAGTCCACTGTCCACATTCATGCTAATGTGGCCATTTTGCTTAGGGTTTGCTGTGTGCAAGTGATAAAAGACATTAATGCTTCCCTAGAGTAGCTAATGGGCTCTTTCATAATTTGCATGTTCCCCTGTTGGCATTGGCTGACTTGTGGTCCAGGATGGGCACTTCTTCAGCTGCACAAGAGGCATAATATTATTTTGCTAAATGTAATGACACTAAGGGGACTGAGTTTCTTGCAGTTGAGATTCCACAGAATTATAAAATCTAATCACCAGTTAGAGATGTAAATCCTGACACATAAAAGAGGGCAAAAGGCAGGTTAGCACCCTCAATCTTGCACATGAAAGAACAAGCAGGTAAATATGGAGCACCGTCCTATGGATTCAATCCTAAGATGTGTCACACTGCTGAACCAACCCAGCTAAAGAGCAGCTGTCCCAGCCCAGATGAGTGCAACCCCCACACCAGAGACACCCAGGAGACCTCAACTTTTACTGAAATGCTTCAGACCCTTATGTAAACCAGACAGACCTGAGAAATGAAATGGCCAGTCCTTTGAGGATGGTTTCTTTTATAGACATTAGTCATAGTTGTTCTGTTGCACATGGTTAGTAAGCTCAGTAATAGTAGACAAATGGGTGATGTGGTGGTTGTCCTTGGTATATATTTACTTTTGACATTCAGGATAACATTAAGGATGTTTTAAATGTCAGAAGAAGTTCCATGAAACATCAAGGCAATTCATCTATAGTTTAACTCTTGTGTTAATTTCAAATGCTTTTATTCTACTATAATAATCTTTTATTCACTTCATCTTACTTTTCTGTCCATCAGAAATTACCTTTGCTCAGCAATTATTATTTTTATAGGCTTGAAATTTCAGGTCTTGGCATCATTTGTGAGCTGCCCTCCGTGGGCACAGCACTGAGTGTGTGTGCACATGTGAGCTGCTCTAGCTCAGGAACACCCACATAAGGGAATAACTCAAAGTTAGCTGTGTAGTGAAGGTTGCAGCAGTTTCTACTGGTTCATACAGAACTGCTTGTAAAGCTTCCCCAGACCTCAGTGGGGCTAAGGAATCTCTGAGGAATTATGAATTGCAGAGCAGGATTTACCATCCAGTGTAATGTGCTTTCCTGCTTCTTGGACTGCTGTTCTCCTTCGTCTTCCTTCTCCATGCTTTCTTGACTGTCTTTTCAATCAATCTGGGCTTTTATTCTTCCCTGCTGCTCTCCAGTTCCCAAGATGCTGTCTGTATCCTCCTCCACAAGATGCCTGGACAAGTGCTACACTGGGGTTTATATTTCTGGAGAGACTAGTTTGTGAAAGCCTGTGCTGTAAAGATGCATAGTCTCTACTGAAGCAGTGTGTGTGCCAGGGATAGGAGTAGTTTCTTTTGGGTGAACAATACCAGATACAGCTGACTTTTATTTTGTTAGCAACGAACAAGTATTTCTGTTTTTTAACATTGCATAGTCTGTGATATTAGAAATAATACCACCCTTCAAGCCTTAAATTTAGAGGTTCAATTGCAGAAGATTTTTTTGTTTGCAGGAAAGAAGCACCTCACTGTCTTAGATTTATTGGTAAATAGCTTTTTAAACTTTGAATTGGCACTGGGCAAAGGTGATGTATTAAAGTCACCACAGTGTGGTGATTGTAAATGACCAGGTCAGCAAACAGTGGCAGGATCTCAGGCACCAAAAATATTCCAGTATCCGTAACATTCATCCAGCCATGTGCACGTCTCCCTGGGGGAAAGTGGTGGTGCTGTCCTGAGGGCTCTCCTTGGCTTGCCCAGGCAGAGTGATGGAGGAGAGCTCATGTCCTTATGGGCTGAGTGGGAAGTGTGGGACTCACAGTGGTGTGTGGGGAAGGGCAGATTGTGCTTCGGAAGACAGAGAGAGGGAAGGGGGGTATCAAACATGCTGCAAGTTCCTACCAGCAGCAGGTCCCAGGGCCCCAGGGGGATCAGATTGACTGGAAGGAAGAGTGTGAGAGAGAAAGAGAACTGCACCTTCCTGCAGCACGCCAAAACCCCTGTCCTACAGCATAAATAGAGTTGTGATATTTGGTGGAGGCCCAGTCCAGTACCAGTCTGATGGTTTCACCAAGCAGTGGATGATGTTGTGTTCGACCCACTACTTTTCATCATGGTTCACACTGTGTATTCAGAGATATTCACTAGGGGGAACAGCTTCTTGATGCATCATTGCTTTTTAGGGATTCTTCAGTGAGACAGAATTCCTTGACTTATTCTACAGCAGTGTGTTTATGTCATAAGTAGGGAAGAAATGCCTGTGAGACACTATTATACTCACCTTCCAGGTGATGGATTGGTTATTCCAGCCACAAGGCCCATTGAAGGGAGATCAGAAGATAATTGACTGTCAAGCTTTTGAGCAATGTTAAAGTCAATTGCTGCAGAGGTCAGTTTATTTGAACAATGGACCCGTTTACAAGGGGTTACAGAATGCTAATAATAATTTTTGTTTTAATGGAAGTTCTAATCATTGTCAAGGGAGAATTAATTTTTAAATGTTAAACTTGAATATCCTCTAGAAATCTGAAGGCTCTGGGTCTAAAAACCAATTTTTTTCTATTGCAATGAATGTGAAAGATTTGAAAAAAGATATTATATGGAAAATGACAAAAGTCAATGCTTTGATTGCATGGCAAAAATAATAGATTTTTACCAACAAAATGTGTGTGCACCTGTATCACATATATACATATAGGGTTTTTTTTCAAATTTCTCAAAGATTGAGAAAATAACTTGTTGCCAATACATAGAAACATTACTGAGGGAAGTAGCATTACTGAGTAAATAGTAAGAGAAAAAAATCTAATTGTTAGTAAGCAGAAAAGAAATTCAACTACTCAAATTCCTAAGGCTTCTGTCCTGAATAGCCATCAGATCTGAGGCTCAGGACACTGCTGGTCAGGCTCTGGAACAGACTGGAGCAACTGTGCTCAGAATAAAACCTTTTTTTTTTTCCCCCTGCAGGGCTCACTGTACCTTAAAAAAAAAGATAATTCCTGAAGTTATTTTTGCCCACTTCATGTATGCGTAATTAACAGGAAAGCTATAAGTCCACCAAGAACCAAAGTGTTGCCTACTGCATATGTAAGATGTTCACACTGGCTTTCTATTTTCAAACCAAGTTTAGTGCTTAGTATCAGTAAGATTTCTGGTAAAAATCATCAAAATTTCAAGGTTGATCTATTTGTTATGTTTACAGAAAGTATTCTTTCTACCGCTCAAAGTCACTAGAAAAATGTCACAGTTCTGCTTCCAGTGAAATGTTGGAAAGCACTAATTTTGACACACACGATTGATGAACCTCCCTACTTATGTTGCTGGTGGGAGTCTTTGGAAGCAGAGGAAACCTCTTAAACACACACACAGAGAAATCAGTCTTCATGTTTAGTGTCTCTTTATTTTTGTGTGTATAGAGTCACACAGTGAAGCAGCACCCGTTCTGCAAGAACTCTTTCCTCTTTGTCTGTTATTGATGCATTTTGTTGAGGGCTCAGTTAACCTAACGTGGTTTTCAGGGAGAGCTGCCACCAGGACACCTCTTGGCTGCACATGAGCTCAATTCTAAGGACTCCAGTTCCTTTTGTTACTGTGGCAATGGCTTTGAGTCTTCTGGGGCACTGGGGAGCACAGAGCCTGCATGCTGCGGTACCTGCTGTCACCAAAACTGGATATGTAGAAGGAAGAGAGATGCTCAAGAAACCTGAGGAAAATTGCAGGCTTATTAGGAAGAAAACAAATCAGGTCTCATTCCTTTGGTGGCAGAGTTGGTGTCCAACAGAGCTTTGAGCACCTTACAGAGTGGGACTGTGTCTGGCGGTAGGAAGTGCAAGGTTCCTTCAGGCAGATCTCCGGGATATTTTGCAGGCATAGGAGAGAGCATCTCTGGCAGCTCCTTCCTGTCTGGTGTGGGACATGCAAGGCAGGATGGGCTTGCAGAGCAAGTTCACATCTCCTGCAGAACACCAGAAAACCAGGTAATTGAATGGATCTTGTCAGTTTAAGAGATATGTGAACCTCCCAGCTTTCTAGCCCTCTTCCACCATCTAAGTGGTTTAAAGAAGTGGTAAAACACATAAAAATCCCTTTTTTCTAATTAATCACTACACTTGGAAACTAGAAGATTGAATTAGTTCCCTAATATCCCTAAGCAAAGGCAACAGTCTATAAACCTTTGATTTTTATGTAAGTCTTCATTCTTTTCGCTATCCAACACTTCAGCTGCAGCATTCTGACCTACACACTTCAGTTTTATTGCTTTTCTTTCTTTATGATATTTGTTCAAGCTAAAACAACTTTGGGAAGGTAAACAGTACCTCCATATAACAGGTTTTTTTCTGGCTCTCATGTGCTAACATGCCCCTGAATGTTTGTGCTGCGTTGTCCTTAAAGGAAATCTTTACTGCCCAGCTTCCAGTCCAAACAAGTGAGATCCTAAGAAACCTGGAGTTTTCCAGAAGAGCTTAGCTGCATAAATGTAATTACAAGACTGGAGAAAATGTTCAAGGCTACCCCTATGCCATATTTGTGTGAGGAATCCATATAACTGCTTCTGGGAATCTGGTGAGGAGCTGACTGTGATCTCTTTCTCTATCTGAGTGCCACCCGAATAATAGAAATGAAAAGGAGAATGTGCCCAGTGGGTGTAAAGCATATGAGGACTAAATCCATGTTAGTCACATGCTGAAACAAAACCACTCTACTATGTATTGTTTCAAGGGAATCTCTGTGAGATGTACAAAGCCAGCTCCGTTTGGTTTCCTCTGTCAATATCCACACCTCAGCTGGAATAAAATGCATGGCTTCCATATGAATCCAGATCTATGCAAGATTCCTGGTAATCTGGAGGCCAAGTTTTCACGTGCATTGAGAGGTGGTCAAGGAAGAGGGGAGGAGAAACATCAAGAATATGCTGTAAATCAAATAGTACTGTGAGTTTGGTTAAAGCAGTAGCAGCATGTTGCTGCATCTGCTGCAGTTCATCCATCTCTACTTAACAGCCTTTCGGCTTTTGCCTGTTAAGACACTTATAAAATATTACTTATCTGATGATAGTAAATATCTGATTATTCTCTGTATGTTAAGATATTTTTTAATGCTTTGCTATATTCTAGTTTCTAAATTAAGACATTATGGGGATATGCATACCAAGTAGTGAAAGAAGAAAGTAGTTTTATTGTGTCCTCTTTAGCTTTCATAAGCATAAATGATGACACAAAATACCAAAGAAAAACAAGGTTAGGTGGTTACATGATCTACAGAAGGTCACCACAGGCAGAAACAGAAGATAAAGACAGAATTTGGGATACATAAGCACAGGAGTCTTGTTCCTAAGTCCCTAATCAAGTTTGTCAAGGAAGAGATGAGTTTACCCTGCCTAAGTTTACATTGGAAGATACAGTAAGATTCTATAATATTTGTTGTAGGATTGTTTTTTTATTACCTTTTAAAATCAGGTTGTTAAGTGCTGCTTTACTGTGTCTCTCAGTTTGGTGAACTATTTTTCACACTCTTGGGAGTAGTGGATATCTTGTATACAGGTATGAGCAAGAGCCTCAGTTGCAGTGGCTCCTTACTTGCAGGCAGTAAAACACTATGATGATCATTTGCAGAACAAATACACAAGCCTGTTCATCACATTGCTCAACCCTAATGCATTTATATGGCTACAAATTCCATTCCTTTGTGCAACTGGAAGGACAGAGGACTTTTCCAGATAGGGAGAAATCCCAGCGCACTCTTATTGAGAACCTGATGTCAGTCCAGAAAGGGATGGTGTGTCTTATTTTAAACATTCAACAAACTAAAGCTGAAAAAAAATCAAACTACAGATGGATTAAGTTCTGCTTCTGGGCATAGGCAGACTGGCACAGAAAGGTAGAGGAGTAATTGTCTGCTAAGCAGACCTCATCTCTGGAACAGGCATAGCTTCTCCAAAAAATAATGGTACAAAACTCAGTCTATTCTTCCTCTACTCACTGAAGAATGAGAAGTCTTATATACTGCAGGAGGTTGTTCTAAAGGTAGTTTTATTGAAGATAAGCTTTGAAAATATTCCTATAAATCTTTTTTTTTAAGACAGTCAAGTGGAGCCTGAATTTTTTCGGCGGTAGTATTTTAAAATATCACTAAAATCAGAGGGCATAGATCTGCCAGTCTCACAGTGCTCTGATGGCAGAGACTGAGCTGTGTTCAGTGTTTAGAGGAAAGGCTTTCCTAGAAGCCTTCATTCCAGAGGCCGACCCAATCCTGGCTATGACCAAGGGTGACTCCTATGGACTGTGGTTGTGAAGGAGGCAGCTCTTTCACCTCCCTGGAAGATTTCAGGTAGGGTAATACTGAGTCCAAAGGCAGCTGGATCTGAGCAGAATCAGTCAGCAACATAGAGACAGGAGGGCTGGAGCAGAGCTAAGGAGCTGTGGAAAGGCAATTTTGGGGATCTTTGTGCTGGCTGTAAGCAAACGCTGGTGCCTCTCAACATGATGGCAAGGGTGCAGCTCTCACAAGGACAGCTAAAGGTCTGAGTTCCTCAGCCTGCCGTTTTCCTAGCTCTGCTGGGCACAAGCAGGGCCAGCAGAAAATGCATGCAGGTGTAGTGCTTTGCAATTCCTCCAAATGACTCATGAGCCAGAGATGGTGTAGTGTGGGAGGAAAGGAGAAAGAGGAAAGCAAGTTAAAAGGGGAGCTTAGAATTGAGAGGGAGTCATGTAACCAAAACCAGGAGTCTTCTACTATTTTTCCTGTCTCTCAACCAGAACACAGTCACAACCCAGCAGAGCCAAAGTTGTCAAAGCCCCTGAGAATGCTTCTGAGTGCCCACTGCATCACCCAGGGACACTTTGGCACTTCTGCCTTGCTGCAGATGACATGGAGTCACTTTTGAAAAATCTCTTCTTTGTGAGTGAAAAAAAAAAACGACTAGGAGAGTGGTTTAATTTGTGTCTTTATTTTCCTGGCTGGTAAAGAGAAGCCTTGAAAGAGACTCGACAGTGAAGAAGAATAATCAAGCAACTCATTGATCTAAAGTTAATCTGCTGCAACTGCCTCAGCAAATGCTAAAAATGGCCTCCTTTGCTCCTTTCTATAACTGAGGAAAAGGTTTCTGCCAATATCCCTCTAACACCAGCAGCCCTTGGCACTTTTGTCAAACACGCTCGGCGTTTGAACAGATCATATGAAACTCATTTGTTGTTATTGTTTAAGATTAAGCTCTACTTATGGAATTACCGCAGCATTATTAGGCCAGTTTCCTAGAACACAAAGAGAAGGAAAACCAAAAATTTAAAGAAGAGGAAATTCTGTTTATTTTTGAGTTTAGAACTCAGTACTGAGCTTTGAGTTTCTGCTGTTCTCAGTAGTGAATTATTCAGCATTGCTTTCTTCAAAGAAGCACCAAGAAGTTGTCTTTGAAACATTATAGTTGTTATACAAAGGTACTAGGTACTATACAAAACATTCAGAATGTTTCCAAAATGCTTAGAAGGTGAGTTTCTGGCGAAAAATAAGAGCAAATCATGTCTTTTAGCTCCGGGCTTTGATATGGAATCTGTACAAGCATGAGCAGGTCACTTAAATGGACTATCTACTGCTCCATCTGCAAAATGAAACTATTGAGTGCATCAAACTACCCAGGGAAGCCAGAAAATATATCTGTAGGCAAAATGTTTGGTGCTGACCTGCTGGGATTTATGCAAGCTGAATTTTCTTCTGTGCTTTCACTGATGGAAAGCATTTCTGCCAAGCCATCAGAAGCCATAATTTTCTTAAATGAAAACTCATCAGTCCTCTAAGAGATCTTGAAAATGTGCTGTGGCTCATAACTAGTATTTTCACATAGAATCTTAGAGCAATTCAGGTTGGAAGGGAACATGGAAGGTCTCTATTCCAGCTTCCTGCTTAAAGCAGGGCCAGCAGTGAATTTCAGCAGCACTGCTGCCCAGCTGGGCAGTGCCCAGCCTGTATCACTCTAGTGTGGGGCTTCACATTTGTCCCAGCTGGATACCACAAAAATTCCCACTGGAATTCCAAAATTCCCAGAATTCCCATTTCCCCAGCCTGGCCTTGTCCTTTTGGATAGCAGCCCTGCCCTCTGGCACACCAGCTGCTCTCCTTGGTTCACTGTCATCCACATTCTTGATTTTGAAACAAAACTTATTTTAAATTGAAAAGTAAATCTAAGCACCAAGGACTTCTATTAATCCTTCCATGTAATTCCACTCATTTTGGTGAATTTAACAAGATTTCAGATATGTTTTGCAAGGAGAGTTTTCCTTGTTTAAGGAAATTGATTGCCTGCAAACCTCTTCTGTCTTTACATTCAGAGTAAACTTCTTTAGCTCCATTAGATCATGTATTCCTGGAGCTCAAAACTTTCTTCAAATGCCAACAGAAAAGTAGAAAAACAGCACATTTCTCCCTACCCACTGCAATTTCAGTTTGAAGTTAAGTTCCAAAGAATATTTGTTGTAAAAAAATGAGACAAGTCTGGAAAAATCAATACATTGACAGAGGAAACTTTGTTTCTCTGACTCTGCCAGAGGATGCTATTAGGTTGTATCTCACTTGGGTTTAGGGTTTTTGCTAGTTCTGTACTGCCTGGAGCTTAGCCACTGGTAAGATAGTGGTAGAGGTAATTCTTTAACCTTTCAGAGGATTTTCTTGTATTTCTTCACTAAAGGATATTCCTGATGTTTAGCCAGTGCAGGGGAGCTTTACATGTGAGCACAGTTTTCGGCTTTTGAGCCCACAATAGCTGTGGATTGTGCTGACTTTTGCTTCCACTTCAAACCAACCATGCAGGCAGGTGTTGAAAGATATTTAGCTCTTACTGCAGGACTGGAGCATGATAAAGTTGTGAATGCCAAAGCACCCTGATGAACTCCACAAATGAATGTCATTCTCTATCAATCTTAAAATTCTATTCTATTCTAGAGAATGACTACTCAAAAAAGAACCTAATTTAATCAATAGAGTAACTCCCCGTGTACATTCAGACACATATAAAATCTGTAAGAGACAACATGATGGCTTTTATTGCTTTTTATGTCTATTAGCATTGCAGAACCAATTCTGCTTTGAGGAAGCTGGAATCTCCACTTTCCTGTATTGTATCCCCTGAAAACAATAGCTGGCACAGCACAGAGGCTCTCAGCACCTGAGTGCTATCAACAATGGTGCTGTTAACCCAGCTTCTGGGGAGTAAGCTACCCTGACCACTGAAAGCACTGGGACTGCACCACTTTTACTGAGACCATTATTTTAGTTTACAGAGGGGTTGCATGGACAGAATGGCTCAATTCTGACCCCAGGATGTCTTTGAAGGTTAGGAAATGATCGCATTTTTCATTGTCCATCTGACATTAATATAAATTTACATTATAATACTTTTACACAGCTGACTCCTGTGTGATAGAATTATATTAAAAACCTGGGGGATCTCATTCAATTTAGGTAAGGAAGCAATCATTTGAATACTGACCTCCAACACCTGCAAAACTGGGTGGAAAAAAATAGAGCCTGTGTGCCTGCAGCATTCTGATCTGTTTCTGTGGCTGGTAAGAATACAGCTTGAGTCTGTATTACTAGAAAAGTAACATTGCCTAGAAATGAGATTTAGAAAGAAAAAAAAGAGCCATATTATCTTAAAAAGTTACAAAGAAATTCTGAGCAATCTCACCTCTTACATCACATATCAGTTCTGATTTTGCTATGTCAAGTTTTTGAAAAAAAAAAAACCCACCAGACTTAAAAGCAGCAGTTTGAATGTTGATTACAGCAGTGATTGACCCGTCAGTGGTGATAGGTCTGCTATAAATCCTTTTCAGACTACAACAGGATTGGCATCATACACTGCAGTTACTGAATGTCAGGTGATACAAATCCCTCCCAGCCAGGATTCCAGGCTGGATTTTGATACTGCACACCTCAACATCCAGGAGACTTTGGCTCAGATTCACTTTTAGTGGACGCAGTGTAGGAAGCTTCTGGCTCTAGCTGGTAATGATGGAAATGCAGGTTGGGTACTGCTGTAGACACAGAGACCAGTGCCCTGAGAAAGCAGGACAGGCTGCATTTCAGAACATGGAACAGAGAGGAAGGAAGGAAAGCTCTTGATGTTCCCACATGCAGCCCAGGATGTGATGGTCCGAAAGCAGAACTACCAGCAGATTAAAACCTAGAGCCACAAAAGTGAATTTGCAGCTCAGGCAGTCTGTACAAGGAGATAATGATGTTAATTCCTGTGAGTAGTGAGCTGGATTCTGATCAGCCCTGTGTAAGCAGGTGTGCTCCAGAGATACTGAGGAGCAAAAAACCAGGTTAATTACTATTTTTAGCAATGTAATAAGGACAGACTGGACAAGTTAGCACTATACCCCTGATAAATATTAGATTGTGGGTTCTCAGGGAGCACAAATATCTGAGATGGTGACTACTAATAGAAAACTCTGCAGGAGCTGAACAGAGACAGGTTTCATCCACAGAAGAACATACTCAGCTCCTCACTGTGAGAATCAGTCTGGTCCTATACCCTGCCATCGGTTCAGTGGCCTTCAGGTGCCCCAGAGAAATACTTGCCCTGGTGAGAGGCTCCTGGCTATAAAATACCAGGGAAGACCTCCCTTCAGATCCAGTTCTACCTCTGGTACTCACTCCCAGGGCCAAGAAAGCAGATACCTCTCAATGGCACAAGAAATCCCACGCCTCCTCAGCTCAGTCATGGGTCAGACGCAGGATATAGGGAAAAAAAAAAAAAAAAAAAAAAAAAAAAAAAAGAGGGCAGAGGGAGAGAGAGCCTGTTCCTCCTACTTTCCTCAAATAGAGGAGGGGAGGGGAAGAAATAAGGCAAAACTGATGCAAATATACTGAATTCCTTAAGACTGCTTCTTGCCACCCAGCAGATTGGCTGTAGGAAATCCATGAGCAGGAAGACATAAAGGCTTAGGGACATTTCAGGGGGTGACAGATATGCACTGAGGAGAACCTGGATGAGGGGCCTCAGTATTAAAATATGTGGGGTAAGTTTCCTCAAGACAACAAGACCATGACCACCAAATGAATTAGAGTTGTGGCCAGGCAGTGCAGTTTGTGAGCTGGTGGTAAAAGTCCCCTTACCATGCTCTGTTCTTTCACGTCTTCTGGTCACCTCTGTATAATTCAGAAGCTATTAAGAGTAATTCATATCCTCACTCTGCACATTACAATGCATCTGGAGGATGGTGATGTCTTTCTCTATTACCTATTTGTTTTCACAGATGTAAGACACCCTGCCGAAATAGGGTCTTTCCTAAGATCAAGTTAACATGGGAGAAAAGCATGCTCCCTGGTTTTCTTTTTGCCTGGATTTCTTTTAGTAAATGGGAAAGAAAGAAAGCTGCTTAACTTCACAAAGTACTTCTATGCTTAGAGAGAAATAAATACAGCTTTGTGACTGTAACACATCATCTGAGTGGGCTGAGCCCGAGGTACCTTTGCCATGTGCAGCGCAGGGCAGTCTCTGTTCGTGTCTAGAGCCCACACAGTCACCTCCACAACTCATAGATTAGTGGGGGGAGGATGCTCTGAGACAGTGTTGTGGCACACAGCAAATCTTTTAAGGCAGGATAACCCTCTACAACAGAATTTAATAACAAGTTGCTTAGTACAAGTGTTTTATTCCTCATGTAATTTTATAGTTTCCCAGAATGTTTCAAGCTGTGGTCCTGGCTAATGCATAATCAGTTCAAGAGCAAGCTCTGGAGGGCTGAGTGCTAAGGTGATACTGGCTCCTGTTTATTTCTACTTGCTAAGCTGCATGACAAGAACCTTTATAATGCCCCACATCCTCGCCTGATGGTTTCTTACTGCCATTGACAGAGGGATGTTAGGCAAGCCTGGGAGGAAGTTTGGAAAACAGTTTCAAAGGACGTCTAATTTGAAACCAGTAATTATGAAAGTCTGAATGTTCTTACGTCCCTGATGGGATTCAAACTTGCAGAGAGGCTCTCTGCAGCTCCACAGTGCCAGTTCAGCTGAATGCCCTCAGTGATGGATCAGCTGCTTGCACTGCAAGGCAGCAAAGGTGTGACTGTGACTGCAGGCGTGGGCAGCTTGTGAACAGAAAGGCCAGTATTTTTTTGCAAAGGAAAGGAGAACATGTGTTTTCCATCCTGAAACTGCCTGACAGTGTTATTAGAGCAGGGTGTGGATATAAGGAGCAGTTCATCATTCTGGTGGGGATTCAGCCTGTTGTGATTCCCACAGTGTGTAGTGCTGCCTCTGACATGCAGCTCCCTCTCTGTCAATAAAAATAAATATCTGCCTGAAGTTTGTTGCCAATTGAGATTTTTTAAAATTTGAATTTCTTATGGGTTTGCCATATCTGTGCTCATTCTGTTTTGCTTGTTACTAAATCTTCTAAAAGACCTTGTTGACTCTCCATAAGTGTTTTTCTGAGTGGCTTTTCCAGTTCAAGGTCCCTATCAGGGGACTCTCAGAGAGATGCTTTGGCAGCAGAATAGCAAACTCTTACCATGTCAGATGCATAAGAATTAGAATTGCTTAAGTTGTTTTCTAATGGCAGATTTTCCATCAAGAAATATAATTTTGAAAACTAGACTTCCTATGGGAATATGTCAATTTACACAAAATGCCAAGGTCTTTTTCAGTCTGAGAGAAAATAAAAATGAAGTATTTTGGCCTTATTATGATGCAGCAGTGCTATAATTTACTTAATTTGCAACTATACTATGGTATATTTTACTGTAAAATTGACATGGAAACACTTTAATTTTAATTCCTTTACACAGAAGCATTTGCTCCCCAGCTGTTTTCCTATATAAGATTTTATTTTGAGGAAACTTCAGTTTTATTCTTGTTCATTCCAACACATGGATTGGAAACAGAAAGAAATCATGGAGTTCCCTGCAAAGCAGAAATTTGTAATGTTGTTCAGATCCAGCACCTATTGTGTACCACAGGCATTTGAAAGACCAACTGGTGCATGACTGGAGTACCACACAAAGCAAACAAACAGAATACCCCAGGGCCTGAAATCTGTTCCCAGTAAATATTTGAGTAATTTCAAAGTATTCTTCAACTGCATTCTGCCCATGAACTATTTGCAAACAGCCAAAAAGTGCCAGATTTCAAAAGTAAACTGCTCACTGCGGAGAGTTTGCCTTTTCACTGTGACAGAGACGACCTACTAAGAAGCCAGCTGTGCTTCTTACACAAACCTTTAACCATAGCCATAGTAAAAGCTGTATGTATGAGGAGCAGGACAGTAGAGTTTTAGGGAAATTATATTTTGAAAACCTTGCTTAAATGTTTCTTCATAAAAATATTTACTGCCTTTTATTCAAGGATTTCTAAACTTAGTGAGCATCATTACTTCCATTTTAGTAGCAGAATAAAAAGGCAAAAGGAGAAAACTACAAAATTTATCTTAGATCCCATTGTAGATAAGATGAGGTGGGAATGGAATTAACTCTTGAGATCCAGTTCCCAAAACAGTATATATGAGATTATAAATTGGCCTTTATTTTTAATGGGTGTTAGTGTGGTGTTCATCACAGAAGGTGTTCATCACTGTATAACTCAAATAAACTCAGCTAAGCGCTTTCCATAGCAGATGTACAATAGAGCATCTACTCTTTCTTTCCTAGATGTGGAAAATGAGGCATAGATTACAAATTGTTTTGCAGCATTTGGGGCTGGCAGTGGAAAAGTGGTGGGAGGCTCACAGTGCTGCCTCAGCCTTTTCAGGCCTCCTGTCTCCTCATTTGTCTCTCTTATCATCATCTCTAAATTCACCTTTAGAGCAACTGCCAAAACTACTTTGATTTCAAGATGCGCAAGCAGATAAAACATTCCACACTCAGAGGCTAAAAAAAACCCCAAACCAACAAACCCCATCAGGGAAGCAGCTCATGAGGGCAGCTGGTGATGATTCCTCCTTGATTATTGCTTAAGAACCACTATTTGCAAGTGCCTCATCCCAAGAGATTTTTTTGGGAAAAGTCATGCAAGGAAGTGTTCCCAAAGAGGTGTCATCTGTCATGACAAGTTGCCTGTTCTGATGACCCTGGTGCTGAGATCACATTATGATGACTGATGAGGCCGTCTGTAGCAGTTAACTCAGCCATTTGTAATCATTTCTCTTACAGCCTTTTGGTAATCACTTTGGGAAATTCTTATTTGAACAGTGCAGGTTCTGGGGGAAGAAGAGCAAAGCTATTTCTCCTGTTGCAGGGAAGGATTTAGACAGACATAAACTTGGGGAGAAATGAAAAAGAAAAAATCCATGTAGAGTATCTGCTGTCTTTCTAGATATTTCTGCACAGTTATTTTGTTTTATTTTTGTGTAGCTCACATCCCCATCCACACACAAGCTCTGTTCCAAATGCTCAGAATTCCCTTTTCACGAGGCAGGGTGAAGTCATTTGACACAGACAGGGCGGGGGACTTCTGGGAAGAAGGAAACAGTAAAAATTGTTTTCTTTTCTAAACTCTACTACTGCTTTGCAGTATGAATTTGAGCAGGTTATTTAGTCCCATGGTTTCTTACTATCCTTACACATAAGAGATATGTAATTTATATGTCCAATCTTTTTCTGTGCAGTTCATGACTTCTAATTGTTTTACAGCTCCCCATGGGCCAGCTTTTTAGCACAGCCCACCTCACCAGTTTTTCCCCAAAAGGAAGACTGTAGCAGCATGTAGGAACATGTAAGAGACAGCAGAAAGCTCCTGCTTTGTGTGACAGGCAGATGATGGCAACCTGCCTCTTACTCACCTTGGACTCTGTCTTGTTGGGTATTTAAACAGTTGTCTTTGTTCCAGAGGCCAAATAGAAGCCTGAGTAGAACTTCACAGCAGCATAATTGGCATCAGCAGAGAGGATCTTGGCCATCCTGCCCCATACACAGGGCAGGATACCTTGAGCTGGAGCTCCTTCTTTTATGTCCCATGACTGATCTGCTCTGGTGCCATCCAGGAGGGGATGGAGGTGGTTGGTGGCATCAGCTGCTTTACATCACTCACCTCTCCTTAGGGAATGCTGAGGGTCACTTAACTGTTAAGATCTTTGAAAAGCAGCTACAGAGAACAAAATTGTGCCAAGGAACCCAAAACATCCTACAGGGTATCTTCAGAGATACTGCTTCTTATTTTAATTCAACACCTGAAAAACAGGATGACAAGAGATTTCCCTTTAACAATCTTTACTCATAGTCAATTTTGAGACGTCTGTGTGAGTGAAGACAAGAGTTTCTGATGCCTCACTCAGATACTTTATAGCCTTCATTTTGGCAGCACTTAGAGAACTTCCTCGAGCAGTACTTTCACATCTAAATACCCCACAGTTGTAGTCAGAGATGCTGTCCTTTACCTTAAGCAAAATTAAATGCTGCAGTGAAAACAGACAATATAAGCACATTGGCATCCTTCCCAGTAAAGGGAATATGAACTAGTTTTTTATTGTTCCTGCCAAGACAGCTGTGTTTTAGATTGAAATAGTCATCACACCCTTTTTCTATTTCTAGAAATAATGCAGCTTGCCTACCAATAACAAATGTCTTGTATTTTCTCTGGTACCAAAACATCCTGCACTTTTGTTGCAACTCTGCAACACTATAGCTTAACAGAAGTGCCTAATGCAGCAAATAAATGGGTTTGGCCATGAAAATGGCAAGAAATTCTTAACTGTCACTTCTTCACAGTTTGTATCTGTTGTACACATGTAGGACTTCATCTGATTCCACTGAGCATTCATTTTATGTACTGATATGGTAGGTATAATTTAAATTTTTCTGCTCTTAAAATGCCATCTTTGGATTCAAAGATTTCAGAACTATTCCATGTATTAAAAGCGGACAAGGCTTCTGCAGCTGTAGTGATATTTCCACAGGTGTTCCCTCTGTCTTCATGATACAGATGAGGCAAAGTGTCTGTGGGAAACATCACTCCATGATTTCTGCCTCCATTGTACAGGAAATCTCCAGTTTTTAACCAAAGTTGCCGTATTTTATTTCCTTTGTTTGTGGCCTATTTTAAATGTGAAGGGGTGGGGATATGTGATTAAAAAAAAAAAAAAAAAGCCCCTGGATTTATATTTCTATATAAAGAGCCATTATTGAGCCTTTTGCCAACATTAACTTGCACATGCACTTGTGCAGCAAGCGTAGAATTCCCTTCCTTTCAGAGAAGCAATAATAGTAATAATGATAATAACAAGGAAAAATAAGACTGACTTATGCCACTGCTGTTGCTTTCTTCCAAATAACCAGTATTACTGGCTGCCATTTGCTTCTGGCATTATTAAATGGTTCCAGGCAGCAAAACACAGCCAGCTTGCACCTAAGGTGGGTTTATGCCAGAGGCTGTTCTGGACATAGTCCCACACTCTTTGAGGAAGAAGGATGGTGCACAACTTCAAAATGCCTTTTTTTTTTTCTTTTTCTTTTCTTTTTTTTTTTTTTTTTTTTTTTCACAAATGAAGAGGAATATGTAGCAGTATTATGAGCTACAGGGAATGAGGGTCCCCAGGCAAATCTAGACAAATCAGGTGGACCAAAGTAAAGACACTTCCCAAATTAACTCAGGCTGAACTTGGACCTTTAAACTGCAGTGAATAAAAGTTTTGTTTTCCTTTGATGTCTAATAGGTGTGTGAAACTGAGCTGTGCTTCCTCTCTCCCTGCTGTCCAAGCTCAGTGCTGCAGTGCAGTCAAAGAGATAGTTGTAAATGCTCAGGCCATGTGTGACTGTGGATGGCTTTGACAGAGAATGGAGGCGTTTAGATGCTGTCTATGAAAGGAAAAATAAATGTTCTCTAAACTTCATTATGAGTGTCTCCAGAGCCACAGGTACTGACATGGCATGAAAGTGTGGGAGGAGAAGTGAATTACGGCCTTTTTCATCCGGATCAAAAGTCTTTAAAAGGTGATGCAGGCTGCCTGCTTTGGGGTGAAAGCCTTTCTGCAGATCAAAGATTCAGATCTGCAAAACCTTCAAATTAAAAGCATTTAAATGTTTGAGGAATTTTTGCATGTGGTTTTGTCCACTGACAAGAAATACAGAGATGAAAATAAGTGAGAACTGAATGCCACAGCTTAAAGCATAAGACACAGATTTAAAATGCAGATGTTGAAAAAAATATGAGCTTGTATTAAAATTTACAGGGGCTGTGGGCCACTGAATATCTGAATATCTTCAGTTGTGTTAAAGTGATAACTGTTTAGTGGTGTAAGTTTGTATGTGTACTCTGATTTAGATTGCAGTCAATGTATCACAAAAAAAAAAAGGTTTTATGTGTATAAAGAGCAGGAGGTTGTTTCTGGGTTTGTTTCTTTCTACTTCTTTAATCCCACTATTTAAAATTATATAGGAAGTGTGGAGATTTGATGAGATTCCAACTGAGTGTCTGTGTACCTATGCAGAAACCCGGGATGAAGGCACTAAATGGTTTGAAGTCAGTGTGTGTAATGAATTATTAAAACACTGTCAAAACAACAATTTCTTTTGCTTGAAAGTCTGGCCACGGTGGTTCTAGAGGTTACATTAGCTGGGTACAGAGCAGGGGAAAGTACAGAGGAGTAAGACAACACATTCAGAGAGATGAACATTGGCAATATTGGGATCAGGACCCCAGGTCTGGAAGATGAGAACCATCCTGGCATAGCAGATACACCAGCACAGTGATCATTTTGGTATGGTCTGGGGGGTGTGTGTGGGGGTGTATGTCTGTGTGTGTGTGTGTGTGTATATATATATATATATAATGCTCAGACAGATGAGCAACTGCTCAAAAATCCTTTGGATGAAGAACATTTAAAGGAGGGGGCCAGTGCAGCAGGTTGCCCATGACCAGGAATGGAGGAACTCTCTAATGTTGACACACATACCAGACATCAATTCTGTCTCTCAGTTGGTTTTTTTTGAAGTTTTTCTGAGCTACAACACACAAATAAACCAGATGACAGCAGAAGGGTCACTTTATTTCCAAACGTACAGAAAAAATTCAGATATCTGCAACCTGAAGTGCTTTCAGTGTGCCTGAGTAGAATGGTTACCAATTCTGCAGATTTCTACCTGGCATTTTTCTACTGTTTGCAGTGTCTGGAGGTCTGTCTGTGCTGCAGGAAACAGCTAAACATAATACCCTTTGGTTTTCACTGCATATCTGATGGGTAATTCAGATGTATTTGTTATCAGTTCAAAGACAAGGCAAGTATTGCCCTGTGTTGAAATACCACAGCCCTACAAAATCACGACCCCAGTACTCCTTTTCCAGTTGTGGCCCTAAAATGTCTAAAAGCTGATACAAAGAACGAGCATCCAAAATTCAGGAGATATGTTTGCACAAGGAGCTGTGCTGCTGCAGGGCTTTCCCCCCTAGTTTAGCTGAGCTGCAGGCTAGGCAAGCCAGGGAAGCGCATCCCTTGACGCAGTCCTGCCAGCAGCCTCAGCTTTCGAGGCTCTGAACCAGAGTTAAGAGCAGTTCAAGCACTAACACTCAATCCTTTGTTTTCTCTGCATTGCCCACAGAGGTGCTTAATTGTGCTGTACAAGATTATTACAGCAAAGCTCAGCCTGCAGTTGGATTTTTTAAAGGTTTCTTGTGCGCACACAGATGAGTAACAACGTTAAGCCATTGCTAGCCTGGTCTGTAATTGATAAGGAGCCCGGAGCTCTTTATCAGTGAATCATGGCTGGTTTGTGGTGTTATACTGGGCAGCTGCAGAGCACCTGAGATGCAGCAGTATGCTCTAGATGGCAGTACATTTTTAAACTGTATTAGTTATTATAAGCTTGGTCATCTTAATTGGTTTAACACTCCTTGTATGGAAAATGTGGATTATTTCTTCTCCTGTAATGGGCAGCAGCACATTATACCTAGTTAACAGTTCCCTATTGCAATGTCTTGATCAAATTGCAATTTGGGTGTTTTGTGTTCCTCTCTATCCACATCCAAGGGTTCCACTGATGAGGCCACATCTCCCAGACTTAGCTCATTCTCTCCTTGCATCAATAAATGTTTATGGGTCATGTTTGGCAGAGGAATTGTCTTGTCATTAGAAAAAGAATGGAGCTGTGAAGTACCTACTTGCTGATTAATCAGTTATGATGCATTTGGGTTTTTTGAATAAAAAAGTTATTACTCCAGTTGAAAAGGAGATGGGAAAAGTACATGGCTAACAGAAAGGGTTTAAAAGAAAATTTTAAATTAGGCTTACAGAGGAAAAAAAAAAAGTCAGGGTCAAAAGGATAACCCAGCGGTTGAGTTAATACAGTGTTGTTGGAGACACATGCTTTATGTACACGAAGTGTGTGCTATTCCCAAATTTACTCATCAAGCACCTGCCAGTCAGCATTGTTGATCCCTCCTGTGCCTCATGCAGACTGAATTCACTATCCACAGGTCTGCTACAGCCCACTAAATGCAAATTCCCTCTCTGTAGCAATCCAGCACAGTTTTTGTGAGACACACGCTATAGTTTATTTGCACTCATCAGGCTTTCAATATGATATAAAATCATTGTAACGTAATGCATTATTAAATATATTTTCCAGCTGAAAAAGATAAACTTGACAGACTGTCAGTGAACATTTTCATACTGTAGAAAAGGTTAGTGGAAAAAAGCCCTGGAGTACATCCACCTATTAATGTAAAAAAACTCAGCAACTACTCAGAGCAAGAAGCTGCATGCAAAGAGCTTGCCCTCTGCCTTTGTTCTCCATCAGGACCATAAACAGAATTTCAATTTTGCTGCTAAATTTCATTTAGACAATGATTTGTGTGAGCATGGTTGAGTATATGGATTATTCACAAAGCATTTACTTGGGCTGTTTGTTGAGTTTGGTGTTGCTTGGTCACCTTGATATAATGTGGTTTTTGCACTTTCATAGGTGACCGAGTATGTTTGTAGATGGGAAGAGGGGAAAAATGAAAGCTTCTAAGTGGTGTGAGTACTGTTAGTGTAATTGTGAGGATCAATTGCGAATTTGAGAGGGAATTCTCAGGAACTTCTGTGGAGCTAGGAGCTCAGCAATCCTTTATCAAGGTCTCTGGAGTTTACACTTCCAGCTGAACAGAGGCAAGCCCAAACATCCTGCTGATCACAGCCAGCCAAGTCTTACTAAAGGGAGAGTCCTGAGAGCTCTTTTGCAAGATCATGGTGTTTGGCTTTAGGATCCTGCAGTGTTGGATTTGCCTCTTCCCAAGGATGCCTTTGGCTTGCCTCTGGTTTATAGGAGAAGTCTGCAGAGGTTTCCTTACCTGGGGCAGTCAGTTCTCTTTAAGATTTTTTGTTTTCATCAAATGAAGTTTCCTTGGTTATGAGTAGTTTAGTCCTTCTTTTTCTTAATAGTGGAAAGATAACTGCATATTATCCCTTCTGTAGAAAATTGCTACCTTTTACTTAGAACCGGAATAACCTTTTCTGAAATGTCAGGCTTTCCCAGAGACTGGAAAATCCAGATTTTAATGTCGTAATATCCTTTCTGTGGAAAATCACTACCTTTTTCTTAGAACTGGAATAACCTTTTCTGAAATGTCAGGCTTTCCCAGAGATTGGAAAGTCCAGAACATAATGGTGGCTGTTTCTAAACATGCTATTGTAATAATTACCAGGAACTACTCTATTGATGGCTGTTATAAATGAGAGCCACAAATACTACTAATGCTGACTTTTGATTTCCACTCAAACAAACACGAGGTGTTTTGAGATTTTTTTTTTAGATGTAGATGTAGCTGAAAATACATGTTGATAGCAGTTATTATCTTACACATCTGGTGCAACTCTGAAATCTGGAAGACAGGTACATGCTGGTCTGTCACCTCAGATTTACCACTGAGAAATTGCAAATAATACAGCTCAGCACTGTGAGAGAGCTGAGTAATCAAGCAATATCCAAAGGGAGCAATAGGCAATATTTGGTTATGTGGTGGAGCAATTTTGGTTAAAGAAAGCTTGAGGGTAAAAATTCATTTACATTTCTGCACTATAGAAAACTACATATGTTATTTGCTGGGGATATTCCTTCTTCCAGAGAAGACAAAAAAGGGAGGAAATCCTGTTTGGTAGAAAGCTTTTCTTGTTTCATTTCTATGTAAACATCAAGGGTTGTTCTATTAAAGAGGTATTTTTCATTAAAATAATACATAAATATTGTATTTACATAAATATTGTAGCCTTAAGGCTACAAATGAACCATCAGCACACATGAACCATTTTCTTTTTTTTTTTTTTCCCTGAAATGCCTGGTGAACTGACTGAATTTTACATCCCCTAAGGAGATACCTTTGCACAAATTTAAAAAACAGAAATGTCAAATGTTCTCTGCAGGTGCATGTTTCTTGTTGTGATGGAGGACCTAGGGCCAGGATTTGGTCCTGGGTATGTCTTCAGGCAGGAATATAAAAGAAACCTCTCTTGTACCTCAGCATACGTCTGGCTACTAAAAATGGAGTTGTCAGCTTCCAGTTGCCAATCCATTAATTTTTTTTTAAAGGTTAGGGTTACTTATGATAAGTGACAGAGTACCCTGATACAAACAACTTGAATTGAGGTTAGCATATCTTAAAACAAGGAAACACATTTTCTCAGTGCCTTTTGGCTTAAATTGAATTATTCTGGAGAGGGAAAAAGCCCTTTATTTTGTAAAAGGGCTAGAGTGTGGTCTATGTTTGCATTGCCCTTGCTGCACAAGAAGCATTTATTTAGCTGAAATGGTCTCCTGTTATTATCTTTCTCGATGTAAAACGCCCTGAAGGTGGAAGAGTAAAGGTCTCTCCTTTTCCTAGCCTAAAGCTGACGCTTAAATCAAATAATACCTCACTGTGAAGAGTGGCCTCTTGGCTATACAAAAACCTTTTACCCAGCATCTTTCACTGAAGATAACTTAATTGGGAAAGATTCATAACTTCTGATACAATCTTCTTGTCTTCAAGTTCAGACCAATAGCCCAAACAAATCATTTGAGATGAAGTTCCAAAATTAACCCCAAAGAATATGGGATAAAATAGTTCTAAGGTTAAAATGAATTGGACTGAATCCATTCCATCCTTTAAAAATAGAGGAAAAACTTTCAATTTTTTGTATTATATCTTATTGACCTCTTGCTGCTGAGGGGAGGTTCAGGTGCCTGGACTGCCTTGTCTTCTCTGCTGAGATGTTCAGTCTTATTTTTTGTCTCAATTCACTACATTTATTGGTTCCAGAGGGAACATTTCCACTTAGCAGAGGCTGGAGATAGGCAGGATTTCTGAAGAATGCAATATGGAGAGGCATTTTTTGGAATGTGAGGAGTGCCAGAGAATTTGGAGTACTGCAGCTGATTGCTGTGGTGCTGATCCTGTGGTAGCGATTCCCAGGCAAGGTTGGTCAGGGTAGTTGAAGACATTTAATTTTAAATTATGTGACTGAAGCATAAGGGAGAGAAATGCACCTCAAATTATTTTGCCATGAGAGCAGAGGTGGGAAGCAGGTCAGTTTTAAAGGTTTTTGTGAAGTTTTTAAAGGATTGCAGCACAAGGTCTTGGCTCTCTGGTAGCCCTAAATGAGTGATGTCTGCATGCAGTTGGGTCTGTTTGGGGTAAAGGAGCCCCAGAGTTCTTGTCTGGGGGAGATCTCTGATCTGGGATCAGGATATTAAATTATTCCCTCTTTTGGAGAATCACTGGGTAGAGATGTTATATAACAGGGATATTGATATTGGTCAGACATCTCACATGAGGCAAAACACACATGGCTTTGAAAACCAGCTTATTTCAGGGGCTCATTTTTTATTAATATGCTTCTTTATTACTTTATAGTAGCATCAGTGTGAAGCACGTTTGTAGGGGGAAAAATCTGCTTTTTGCAGCTATTATAACTGCTGTAATAAAACCTGACATTATTTTCCACAACCAGCTTTATCAGAGGCTACTGGAAGATGTGCCTTGATGTTAGGGAGGAAAAGCCAATATAAAGATTATTCTATGGTTACCTATCACTTCACCAATGACAGCTGCAGGCAGGAACCAGGTTTGCTGCCTCCCTTCACAAATCTCTGGGCCAATCTTCTGTGTAGCCACATTTTAGACAACAATAGGGGGTGTTTAGTTATGGCACTTTAACTTAGCATAGAGACCAGGTTTAATTGAGCCATTAGGGATATTAATTTTCTGCCACTCAAGAATGTCTTACAATACAGTATGAAGTTCATTTTTATCTTGAAGATTATTGCTCTAAGCAAGGAGTAAGAGTTACAGCTCTTACATAAGAGTGGTTATTTTTCTCTTGGTTGTGCTGTAGTTACTCAGTTAAAAGAGTGTGCTAAAAATGAGATTGCACTGAGAACAAGATAGGGCACAACTAACGCCTGGTATTTAAGCTTCTGACAAGTCCCTCTGAAATTTTCCAGTTTTTCTTTGGTGGAAGTGGGAAATAAAATTTTTTACAAAAGAAAGCAGTGTTTTCCCCAAGACTTCAGCCATTTAATTTTTTTACTGTTATTATCTTAAATATGCCCTTTTTTATGACTTCTGTAGAGAAATCAGAAATCCAGAGGTTTGGGGTTTTTTTTCATCAAGCAAATCTCCCAAACACAAGTTTTTCCTGCTTGTATTCCTACACTTTTAAATCCTACCTTTCTTCTGAGGAACTCAAAAAATGACATCAAAATCCTACTATCTTCAGAAAACCGAACTTAAACATTCACAGGGAAAATCTGTACTTTCAAAGCTTGCAGAATTCCACTTTGCTCATTGATCTTGTGTGTTATTTCAGACACTGTTTCTCTTTACACCTCTAATGTTATCATGGTCTTGCAGAGTCAGTGCAGGTTTGTACAGAACTTGCCTGTAATATTTGGATCGCAAAAAGAATCTTTGAGATGCATTGCGTTGTTGAAGACAAGTTGGGAACATGTTTGTATGTTCTATGTACAAGATCTTATGCTAGCAGAATTTAAGAAAAAAAACCAAACAAATTGGGGGACTGAAAGGTCAAAGAGAGCTTAGAATCAGTGTGAGATGAAACTTGACAAATTTTCTAGATGATTTTGCACTGTAAAGCAATGACTGTCCTGTGTCCCTCTGCATGCACAGATCAGGCGGGAAGAACCAACCAAGAAGTAGTTGAAAATTGGTGTTTATTGCATATGGTCAATAAAGCTGCTTAAGTTCTTTGCATGTGATGTGTAGCATGCAAACTGCGACATGATACCTAATGGGCTTTTCTTTCTTGACTTCTTTTTTTTTTTAATGAAAGGTCCGAGCCCTTTGGATCACAGAGCAAGGAGCCCTCCTCTTCCTCCTGGCTACTCTGCTTGGAACTTGACCTGGGTCATGAGAGATACATCCCCTTTCTTCCCCCACAGAGGACGACACAGTGAGTAGCATGAATATGTTATCCTCAAGAGGGTGCAACTCCCTGCCTAAGGTTTTGGTGTAATACTGGAGTAAAGCAACACAAGTCAAATGTTTTGTGATAAAACACCCCTACTGGCAGCCTCTGAGGGCACTAGTAAGCCTCAGTGCCCCTTACCAGCTGCCCCAGGGACTTTCCCCCCCCACCTTGCCCAAAGGCTCAGGAGTCCCATTCCAGCCCAGCCTGGGGTCATTGCCAGCTCTATGGAGGTGCCTGGTGACCTGGGCTGCCCCAGCCTGCCCTGCTCCCTCCAAAGCAAGAGCCCAGACTATAATATTTGAGTGGTATATTGAAATTCTCTAATATTACAAAGAGAGGAGCTGTGTACTGAACTTTTTGCTTCTCGTCTCCTTTTCTAACACCCATCCCTTCCAAAATCTGAGCATGTGCTTTCATCTGTTCTCTGGTATGACCTATCCATGGCCATCCCACTGTGAAGTACAATGGCCACAGTTAGGTGTGGACCGCATGAGGCAATATCTAACGTGCAATCCAGAAAGTGACTGCAGTAGAATATATCTACTATATATCTACTACCAGTCTCTATGCAGGGAGATAAGGTGCTGAGAGGCTAATAAGATTTACTCACCCCAAGCCTGTAATTATCTGCTTGAGGGAAAAGTTTGACCTACCTATATGAAGGAGCCCCATATTTCTTCAAATTTATGTTGCAGCCTTTTATGTGTGCAATATATATTCTTTCCAGTGGCATACAATATCTGCTCCTAGCTGTTGTATCTGCTTGAGTGATGAGGACACACCAATTTCATTTTGGAAGCAACAGTAGTACAATCTTTTTTTCCCTTACTTGGTTTCTCAGAAGTTGCAAGAATGATTTTTAATTTATCCTTTATTACTTCTTCCTAAACTCTTTCAGTTTCTCAGTAATACTATTCTAAGGGAAGGCTTTGTTCTTAAAAGCTAGGACTCTGATTCCATCTGACAGCATCACATGGAGATAGATGTACTCCATTTCAGCAGAAATGATTTATGATGATTTTAGCTGATTGCACAAGACCAAATCCTACCATATTCCAACCATTTGTTTTGCAAGGAAAGGCAGGAATTTGATGAAGTATTACATAAAATACAGTATTCACTCAGGACAAGTCTAAAATATTTTCTCCCTCAGGTGTAATTTAGGACACGCACCTTGAAATTTCTGGAGAATCTTGAAGAGAGGCAGGAATAATTTTCTCTTTCTAGCTTTGCAATTTAACATTTACAAAAATTTAAATTAAAGGGTAGTAGCCTTTATTTTAATTGAATTAAATTTCATTAAAGGGTAGTAGCCCTGGAAGGCACACATTTCAGGTGGAACATCACTGTGCAGACACTTCCTGCCACTTGAGCTTTGCAGCCCCCAGAGGACTGGTGTGTGTATGTGCAGCAGAGCCCGTAGCCATAGCCCAAGACTAAGATGACATTTCTTAAAACTTCTATGCCTCTGCATACCTTCAGCTTATAGCCACTGGCATGTTAATTAGTAAACTTCCCAGGGAGCTGCATTTCTGTTCCGAGCTGCTCTGTCCATGATGGGGTGGACAGTTCCTTTCAGCAGCTGATTACTGACCCTGGGTCCACATGGCTTTGTGAAGGTCATGCAGGGACTCGGCAGGGTGAGGAAGAAGACAAAGTTGGACCATCCAAGCTCTAGGTGAGTACTCCTGTCCCAGGACCCAGCCTTCTGATTAGTGGTTAATCCAAAATCACACCATAAATCATAAGCAGAAATAAAACCCAGCAGCCTTTTATTACTAGAGTGATTTCTTTTTCTGTCAGCTTTCCTTACTGCTCCCAGTGTGACTGATTACAGAGTGCCCAATAACTTCTATCAAAACTTTGTTTGCCTGATCATCTGATGGGACCCATCTAATTAACTGGCTGACATTGCTGGAGTGGGGCAATATTAGTTGTCTTAATTACACTTCTTCTGCGTTCTGCTGTTGGAGAAATCTCTGATTGAAAGAGTGAGTAAATTGGTACGTGGTGTCTTTCTTCCTCTGTCCAACTAAGTTCTCTTCTCTTTTGCTCAGAATTAAAGATTCTGACAGATTCTCTTTGGTAGTTCTGGCAGGAACAGTGCCTGATGATATCTTTGAAGCCATAGGCAGAAATCCCAAGGATAATCTCTGGAACAAGAAGATACTTCAGAGGTGCATTCACAAGACATTTTACTATTTTGTCTAGAGATTTTTTTAGATTTGTCTAAATCCAAGCATTGATTAATCATCAGGCATTTCAGAGATGCAAAATCCACCTGCCTTTCAGAAAATCGCCTGTGAAGTCAAAATTATCTGGGAATTCAACCTGTGAGGCAGGAAGAGACTTTAAATCTCCAAATTTTTTATATCTTTTTGTTCTCACGAGGTACACTCAGACTGTTTCCTGTGGCTAGAACAAATTTTAATGCATTCTGCATATGTGGACTTATGGTAGCGTATTAATCTCCCATTTGCAGATCTGATGGATCTCTGTCCTGAGGCTTACATGATTAACTGCACCCAGCCACATATTTCATTTCTTGTCCTAGCTGGTTGAATGTTAATTTTCTCTTCTGTACAGGTATTCTATAAGAAATCAATTGTCCACTACATAAAATCTTATAAGCTTGTGTAATAGCGGTTCCAGACGACAGCTGCCCCTCCAGACCTTCCTGCAGTTAACACATCCCTCTCTGCCCCTTCCTCTCCAAGTCTCTGGGCCAGACAACAACCCTGCACCTGGAGCATGATCCTGGCAGGGTGTGGTGGCAACTGTGGAAAGTGCTATTGGTTGCAGAAAAAATCAAATGCAATTCAACCCTTTGAAAGAAAAACATGTTTCATATGAATAACAGGCCTAAGGTTGCCATGCTGGATTGCTGGAGTTGACTTTTTCATTTTAACTGTTCTTATATTACTGGGCTGGCTTTGCGTCTCTTTGCCACATTGTCCAGTAGCAGCTGAACTCCTTGGCTGCTCTGAACCAGCACTGGGCAAAGTATTGAAGTACCTCTCTCGGGTTATTTAGTTTACGGATCTATTTTTTGCCCCGCCCTCCCTAAAGTTTAGGAAATAGTGGGGTTTGGATGGCAAAGTCAACTGGGACTAAAACTCAGAGTGAGAGCAAATTTGGCTGCCTAGTCACTATTGTGCTTAAAAACATCTAGAGAAGGTGAGTTCAGCAGTGAGGAGGAACACACGCCTGCAAGAATGCATAATTATTCACAGCTTTGATTTAATAGGTACTAAAAGCCTAATCCACAGCATGGCCTCTATTAACAACTTATTAATAATTTCACTCAGCTCTATGTCTTCAGAAAACTAATTTGACAAAGTTGTTGGGTTTTTTTTTTAACACTTTCTAATGGAATGTCGTCTGTGATGTGTTCCTAATTTCCTGAATTTGGTTTGCTGCCCAAAAAAAAACCTAAAAATGCATTGGACTAACTTTACTGTGGGATAATTTGGGGTCATTTTTACTATGTATTTTATGCTCAGTGGCATGGCAGTTGCTCAGAAAGGTGTCAGATGATTAATTTTTTTTCCCCTGGTAGGTCATATGCACCATTTCATTCATGTCAGTTGGGTACCAGATATACACTGCTGCCACAAAACTCAGTGAGTCTGAACATCAAATGAAAGGGAAGATGGAGAGAAAGAGGGCACCAGGCAGATGAATTCATGTTGCAGTTAGCATCCCATGACTACTTGTTTCATAATTCTACAACAAATCAGACTACTACTGACATCTTCAGAATGATGAAGCTGTTGTGATTCTTGGCTCAGCGTGGCATAGTGAGATGTATGGATACAAACTGATTGTTACAGCAAGATCCTGTTCAGAGGTGAGATAAAGTCAGGAGGAGAGAAAGGAGAATGCTGCTTCATCCCAGAGGAAAACTGAATCAATGCTTTCTTAGTAAAGATACTGGGAAAGTGATGTGTCATCTTAATTCAAACACATCCTTCTTGCAATCTTACAAGTATTCTAATGTGGTTTGGAAATAGCATTATGAATGGAATAGGGCAAGGCTTCAGTTAACAGCAGTTACTCACACCACATTAATAGAATTGCTCCATATAAAATAGCAGATGATGTGACCCTGTATATGTTTGCAGGAATTCTTGTTTAACAGTTAGATGGTATTTTGGCTATGTGCAGTGGTGCTGAAATCCAAAAGGAGGAAAGTCAGGAAGCACAGCATCTGCCTACCTCAACTAAAGGCTGTGTCAAGCAAGAAGGAAGAAAAAAATCTTATTAGGGAGAAATTTTAACTTTCTTTTCCTTATATCATCTTTCATCTACAGATAATATGTCTGTGACAGCTCAACATTTTTCAATAATAGAATAACACACAGTAAGACAACAAATGTCTTTTCCCCCCATCCCTGAAGTACTTATTTTCTCTAGAGGTCTTTTGAAATTCATGCAAGAGGTTCCTTGTATGAATTGACAAAATATGACACTTCATCCAACTACTGTTTTGTGCCAACTGGAGCATGTTTTCTAACAACTGCTGTTAGTCAGTACTTCATTTTTTTTGGCCAGAACTGGCATTAGAAATGCACTTTCATGTATTGTTTTTTGCTACATGCATGGGAGACTTGGTGGACAAATATTTCTTCAGTGGAGAATGAGCTCTGACACTTCTTGGAGCAGGAGGAATGAAAACTGAGAGCTGTTGCTAGTTGTTCTCCCAACACCCCTTCCTCACACCTCTCTCTGTAGCTGTCTTGAAAGACTGTGCTTATAATTGATTGATGAAGGAGTCCTGGCCCTTTCTTTGTAGTTTGATTTTCACTGAACAAAGCAGCTGTCAGAGATTTTGGTGATTCAGTCCCTGGTGCACGCTGAGGGGCTGGGTGGATATAAAGTAGATGCTGTCATTTTTACGATTCTCTTAACAAATAAATGAATAGCTGCATTATTGCTGTTTTCTCTAAGCAGTGGCTCATCCATCGTGGCTCACTCCCCAGAGGATTCATTTAAGTGCATCTGGCATGAGGGGAGCTCTGGGCTCCACAGGGAGGCAGGCAGCTTGTTCTGTGCTGGGCATCCAGGCCCAAGCACCCTTCCCAGGATGTTGCTGGGATATTCCCCGGGGTGTTGCTCCCCTAAAACTTTTTCTACAGAATGCAATCTAAGCTTAAATCCCCTTCCAAAGGAAACCTGAGTGGTTTTCCTTCAAGGTGGGCATCGAAGGGACAAGCAGTGCTGGCGCTACCAGCCTTGACCACAGCCTCCACTCCTGGGTGCTGGGGAGAAACCAGCCCCACTGAACCCTTCCTCGCAGGCAGCCAGCTCTGAGGAGCCCTTGAAGCCCTGTGAGGGTACAGCAGCAGTCCTGTCACTAATTTCAAGGTCAGGGCATCAGACACCTGCTGGTGGCAGAGGAAGGACGCAGAGAGCGATAAGCTAACTCATGCTAAGTAGCTTGAAATGAAAAGGAGGTCCCTGGTGAGCACAGGCCGTGTCTCAGGGCAGGAAGAGGAGCTGGCGTGGTGCCCAGCTGATCTCACTGCTGCACTCGCAGGTGACTGAGGCTCATCAGACGGGATGGACCCCAAAGCTGTGCTGAATGTGGGGCTCATCGAGTGCCTCCCCAGGTCCCAATGTCCCCTGCCAGGACATGCTGCTGCTCTCACGTTTGTGAGCTCCTGGAGCAGCAGCCCAAGGAGCAGGCAGTGATTGTTGGCACAGGCATTTGCTAAGGGTAGTAAGACCCAGGGTGCCTGGCAGGGCACATGTGACATAAGCATCCCTTAAAATGTGCAGTTTGCCCTTTCTCAGGGCTAGACAATGGAAGGAAATAGGTGAAATTGTCTCTTCTGACTTGCTTGCTCAGCAGGAACAAGGCAGTTAAGCCTTGCAATTGTTTTTGCTCTTGAATTTGTGTGACTGCCAATACCTTTTCCCTTTTCCTTTGGGCTCTTCTGCTGTGCCCTTTCCATCCTGTGGTAGATTCCCTTATTTTAAATTGCTGCTGTGCCTCCAGTTGCAAAGCTAAAATACAGCACCAGGGATTAATTTACAAGAAGGTTCATCTTTTCTTTGTGCCAGTAAGAAATTCTCACTTCCAGGGACCTGGCCTGTATTTGGGTCCTCCTGGATGTTCATCAGGGAGGTGAGCTGACAGCCAGAGAGCACAGTGTCTCCTATTTATGTTCTATTTTCAGGGAGAAATACTTATCACTGCAGGCTTCTTTGTGGTACCCCACAGGTGCACCCTGTTTTGGAGAATAGACATTCAGAAAGGCCTGATGAGGCAATTGAAACCCTTAGATTGAATGCCCTGTGCCCTTTTGTACTCAGAGGGAATGGGAAGGCTTTAGGAACTGGCTCTGTCACTAGGATTAATAACTGGAAAATCAATTTGTCATTTCCCTGTCATAAATTAAAAGCGTATAGGCCTTATAACATGAGTAAAATAGAGGTTAGTGGGTATTGATGGAGGTCTCAAAGCTCACTCAGCAGAGCAGATCTCTACTACACAATTTAAATTATGTCTCCTCCACAAGGAATATCTGTCAATATTTGTATTGAAAAAAGACATCCTGTGCAAGAATATTTTATCTGCTTCTACACGGCTGCTGCAATTGTTGCTGCTGAAAGAGTTCTTGAGGGAGATTGTGGTCCTGACTTGATCAGTGTGAGTGACCTTTACATTGTGCATTTGGCTGTAGATGTAGTAGAAATTAGTCATGTGCAAGCTGATGAGGCACCAGTGAGGATGTAGCTCACTGAGCTGGTCCTGCTGAGAACAGAGAACATCTCTCTGCCCCCTTGGCTGTGGCAGAGCGGTGAGAAAGCAACCACACCCTTTCAGAAGTGTGCCCAGCTGGCAGTAATTGAGGAGGAGTGATTTATAAGAGTCAGCAGCCCAGGAGGTAAAAGGGCCTTTTAAAGTCACACAGGTGTAGAACTAGGAAGGAGAGGTCTAAGAGGAAGCTATCTGGTGGTAAGGTTTTTGTGGTTAAAAGGAGAGGTGGTTTAGACCAAGTTTAAATCTTTTGTTGGGCAGCTGAGGAAAGGATAATTGGAGTAGTTTCTTAACAAGAGCAGGGGTTTTATCTATCTCTCAGTATTAGGTTATTTTTGTTCTAAATAAGGTATATTGCTGTGATGTGTGGTTACACAAATGATCCAAGATGGCCCAAAAGTGGAAGATCCATAATCTGACCTGCTGCAATGTAAAAGAATATTTCCCACTGATTACTGTGCTTTGGTGTATTACTTATAGTACTATTTTAAGACATTTATTTATTAGAAAGCTCTAAAAAGTTCAATTGAAACAGATGTGGTTGCCAAATATTTTAGTTATCTGTGCACAAATTATTGTTGTTAGGTATGTTGATAAAAAAATAAATAAATTGAAACACTCACAAGGCTCTAGCATAATCAGACATACAGAGATTCCAGTGTCTTTTTAATTGAATAGTAGCTTAATTGGCTTTTCAGTCTGTGGTTGATAGTCTGTATCTTTTTACATAACAAAAGCTGAACTGATTTATATCTACAGCCTTACTTAAAGAGGTTTTAATCTCATTTTGATCATGAGCATCACTTTTGTTTCTTCTTTAAAGGTGTAATGATGATGAAATCGACTTCTAATAAATTATCTGTTCTGCCTCTCTCATGCCCAGTAGTTGCAGATAAAAGAGATTATTGGACAAAGAGTTTTTTGTTCTGTTTTGGGGTTTTTTTATTATTTAAGAAGAGACTCTGCTATTTTTTTTTCTATATGGATCTTAAACTCCTGTAGAGCATTTAGGATCTTTAGTGTCACTATAGCTCTGACATAAATGTCTGTACTTGGTTTAAATTTCTGCAGCATCTCTTTTAGAAAATCAACAGAAGTCATAAAAAAATCTCCCCACATTACTGAATTGGCACAATATTAAAGTCCAAAAGCTCTGTACTGGGTCAATTTATATTGATAGTGGGTTTAAAAAAATAACCACTGGAAGTTTTGTTAATTTTAATTCCCTTTCCTGAAGTGTTTCCTTTTTCAGTTAAAAAAAAAAAAGGCAGACTAGGCTTTATACAGCTTCCAAAGGCACATTGCTACTGCTTTCTGTGCTTAACTGGGCAAGGAAACAATAAACTTGGTGTAGCCTTTAAATGTTAAGACAAAAGTGAAAAAGGAAAGAGAAACACTAATTTTTTATGCAGAGGTGTAAAAAATGGCAGGTGATTTGTGGCAGCAATTCAAGTATTATGTGGGTTTTGTATTTGCAAGTGTGGCTTATGTGATCTTGTAATAGCTAACACACCAAGACCAGCTTCTCAGTGAAAAAAAAAATATAATTCTTTTTTTTATGAGGCATATTACACTGTCGATAGTGAAGGACATTGTGGAAGAAGGAAAGCCTGAGGGTAGGAAGTTACTGTTAGCCTTGGAAGACTGGATGCTGTTTGCATGGATTTTTGTGTTGCATCAGATAGTATTTCTTTGTCATGATTTCTTTGTACTGAATAGGATAATAGCCCTGAAATTTGTGTCTGATACAGGAGTATTTTAACTAAGATCTTGTAAAAAGTCCAGATATTCTGGAGATGTGAAGGAATTCTTGAGTCATGTAAAAGTTGCAAGCGTGTTTCCACTGAATCACAGACACTGTGGGATGTGTGAGCCAAACAGTCTCCCTCTTTTCCAAGGAAAAACCTGCTGTGAAGGACATCCAGTGTGACCACAGCAGGCATGTTAGATCATGCCTGCTCTCTGCAGGCCTTTCATTGTGAGGGAAGGAAATGGCATTGCTGCTTGCCTTTTCTTCCTTTACTTTCTCTGCTCCAGGCAGAGGCTTTGGCTGTCTGCAGGGGTCATAGCACTGGTCATGAGCAGTGCCTGGTATTTAATCATTTACCCCAATTAAGTTGTACCAGTTGTAGGTCAGAGGCCTGCTGTGTTAAGGACTCCACAAGTGATTGATAGCTCTCTTTTGAGATGGGGATTCTGGCAAGTGGGAGCAAAGCAAGGAGCAGAGCTGGCCATTGAATTCTTGTGGCACCTCCATCAGACAGTCAGGGGGACTGGAGAGGAGAATGAGAATGCCTTTGCACATCCATGAAGGGCCCCTCTGCTTGGGTCAAGAGGGTTAGAGAGCACAAAGGCTTCTGTTCCCAGCAGCTGTTCCCCTCCCCAGAGGAGGGGAAGCAAGCAGCAACTGCTGGAAAGCTAAAGAAAATACAAGATTGATCGGGAGAAGTGCACAAAGAATGAAACAGTTGATTTGAAATTATTGTTTTTGCCATGTGTGGTCCTTGGCCTGGACTTTCCCATTTGTCATCCAGTGAGTTCCATCAAAAAAATCCTTGTATGAGCCGTGTTTCTCCCCTCCATATTTTTTTTGACGGTGCCTTAAAACACATAGTGCTCGAAGTGTTCCCTGTGGTTGGTAGAGATAATATATGTTCTGTAAACTATAGTTCAGTGTTTGGTTGCTCTTTTGTTCATCTGGGCTTAGGTGCAAAGCTTAACAGACTCCTAACACTTGAGTTAAAAAAATATTTGGTTTCGTTTTTGCTTTCTGGGTTTGTTTTTGGGTGTTTTTGTTTTTGTTTTTAAGAGCATCTAAGGGACTAGAAATAAGTGGTCTGAGGTTTGGATATGATATTGCAGCAGTAAACTGCATTAATATATCCATAGCTGCCCAAATTGAAGTATGCTTCATGTATCATGAAATTTATATTGATAACTTAAGGGCCTGAAGAGAGTAGGAACTTGTACATTCAGATTTAAGGAAATGTGTGTAATCCTTGTTCCTTCTGCCTGTGGTGTAAATGGACTCCTTATGTTCTATGCTTTCCTGGGTGTTGTGAAGTATTTAAAATGCTGAGTGAATGATAAAGCACTTGGTTAAGAAAATCAGATATAAACTGGAAAAAATACTCTATTCCTTACAGCTTGCTCTGAAAAAGGGAAATTAGCTGGGAAAAGTATAGCAAGAGGGCAACAGTATTAACCTTCAGATTAGAAAATATTTTATCACCAGGAGAATAGGTTGAACTACATAAATCTGTGCCCACAAAGAAGAAATTAGGTGTTTAACAGAGAATGTAATTGAAGTTTAAAAAATCAGTTAATTTCACTAAGGTTGGTTCAGACTATTTGTTTCACCTGCATAGTGTGGCAAGACAGAAAGTGCAGACTACTCCAAGGAGCAGCTGTGTTTTTTCCCTTGGCTTTTTCAAATGGATCTAGCTTCTTTAGAAACACTGAGTTAGATATAAAACTGTCTTTCTCTTACTGAATATTGTGTTGAGTGCTGACTATGGTAACAAAAGCAAATGTATACTGGGCATTCCAGAAAATTGAATGATCTTGGCAATTAAATTCTTGCAGGTTGTCACTGCATGTTGTGTTAAGCAACTTGACCTATGGTGTGATGGTAAACTGGACACTGGGAAGTTAATCGCAGTTGTAATGGGTAATGGTTTTTTCCAGAGAAACATCTCAAAAAGAGAAATCTCTGTCGGAGGCAGTTGCTGGCTGTGCTGGAGGCTGAAGTTCTGCAGTAGTGGCCGGGTTTTTGCTGCTTCTGTTGTCTCAGGAAAGAGTTTCAAACCCTGGGGGTCAGAATGTCACCTCCTGGGGTACAGTCCCTATAGCTTCCAGCATGTTCCAAATGCTCAGGATAGATTACTCTCTTTGTAGAGACCTGTGCTCACTGGGGTGGAACAGAGGTGTGAATCATGTTAGGACTCTTTACCCACTAATGGTCCTGGTTGAATATGAAGCAGCATCAATTGAAGCATCAATTTGAAGCATAATCTGGAAGAGATTGGCTTTCTGTCCCATTTCATCCATTGACTAAGCTATTGTCCTTTCAATCCAGAAGATGTCTTCCTCCACTTTAGCCTGAGCTGTCCTTTGACCTGTCCTGAAGGGGAATTACTGGCTCTTGGGCATTCCTTTTGATTTGCTGCTGCCTCCACAATGAACCTCCCTGTGGGGCCCATTTTTGTCTGTCTGTTTATGGAATTCCCTATTTATTTTTACCTTATTATGGAAAAAATCAAGCCCTAACTTACTGAAGTATAAAATGAATGTGCATGCACATGTATGTGTAGCTACCTTCGAGCACAGAAGACACTGGATTTAATTAACCTGGCGTGTTTTGTGTCCATTTTCTTTTTCCAGTATTTGACTGCAACTTTGAATCTCCTTGTGAGCTGGAATATTCCTTTACCTCAAAAGCTCAGGAAACCCCCAACAATGCCTGGGTCAGACTGAATGCAGAGGAAATCTTCCAGCTAAACCTCCCAGATGGGCCGGGGACAGATCACTCTGAGAGCACACCCAAAGGTAAGATGAATACATCTGCCATCAGTACTGGCTAGTTCTAAACTAAAATACCCTTCTACCCCCTAAAATAATCATAACAGAAAAAACCAAAAATTTGCCCAAACAAATGTGTTCCCCTGAAGTGCTAAAGACAGCTATAATCCCTTTGCTCTGACAGACAGTAAGTGAAAACAAATTGACAAGCAAAAGGGATTCATTCTGCACAGCAGACATCTGTTTTCACCTAAATGCAGAATCTATCATACATTTCAGAAGCAAAATATCAAATATGTAAAATCTGAATTGGACTGGCCCATGCCATGGCTAATATTTGGATGAAAACTGTACTATGGTGCTCATGTTTAAGGTCATTCAGTGTTTGAAAGAGTCTGGCCTTATCTTTGCTCTCGGTCCCATTTACCACTTGTGTGTTTGCAGACCATTTTAGGCAAAATCCTTCCATCCTGGGCTTAGGTTCTCTGTTTGGTAAGAAAACAAAGATAGGTTTTGTCCTTAATATAAGAAAAAAAGATCCTGTCTCTAAAGAGAGCTAGGAGGTCTCAAAAGAGGGGAGTGCAGCAGACTTTTTTTTTTTTTTCCTTGGAAAAAATTACTTTTCCTGCTCATGATCATATCTGTGAGCAGCAGCATATTTCATTAAGATTGTAAGTTCTGAAAAGATTTTTAGATATATTTGTGCTGTTCTAATCCTGGGAAAGCAGAAAAATTCTTAACATTCTTTCAGCTGTTAGTGACACCTGCTTGGAACTTCTCTCTGGAAGCTGGTGTTGATGAGAATGGATCCACAAAAATGAAAATGGGGGAATTAAACTTTATCCAGAAAACAAAGAAATGTCAGGAAGGACAACAAAAATTTCAAGGGATATGGAACAGTTCTCATAGTAGGAAAAAAACAGACAAAGATTCTCTATTCAATCTCCACTGACAGGGGTTAGAGGTCTTTAAAAAACAGGCTGATGAGCATTAGAAAGCAGCTGTGAAGTTGGTGTGTTCCAGGTTTAGAACAAGCAAGCTGAGACATTTTTCATGTAGTACCTGAATTGGTGCTAATAAAATACACAAATTAATGTTGTGGGGCCAGAAGTGTGTGTAAGTTTAAAGAAAGATCAGATGAATTCTTGCAGAATACATTTATCACTGGATGTTTAATTCAATAGTCTGTTTAGAGTCTAGAAACCTCTTACACAAAAGGCTGCAAGTGAAAGAATTCTTTTCTAAGGAGCCAGCGTTGGAGATGGAATTTGACTTTGTGGAGATGCAGTCTTGACTGCTCGTGACAGTTCTTATGTTCAGGCAAATATTGAGGAAATTTTCTGTGCTGCTTTCATTCATATTCTGTTTTCTCATCCATACCAATAGTACAGTACTTTTCCCCAGATAGCTATTATAAATTAACTTTTAAGGCCCATTGATTCATCAGTAGACCAAGTCTTTTTGGTGTGATCTGTGTCGTGTGTAAAGCAGATGGACCACATTTGTGCTGCATGCAAATACCTTCTAATTTCCACATCAATAAACATCCACACGCAGACTGAATTGCTTCCTACTGAGGTACAGTTCAGGGAAAGTTTGAGGTAAATCAGAATTTGTTTTGTTCTTCTTAAATTCTAGTGCAAACTGTCTGCCCCTGAAATTTAGGAGATAAAACCTTGTTTGGAATTGAGAAGGATAGCTGTCATTTTCCTGGAGTAGAGGGGAGAGCCCAAAGGAAGTAAATGTATTGTTCCAGGTAAAGAGCCTGGCCAGGATCCCAGGGTGCTACATGTTGTCAATGTATGATTCTTTTGGATCCTTTCTAGTAAAGTTATACCTTTGTCTAACTCAGTTTTTTATATCTATCAAATCAGAAGAAGGGGAGACTGTTGGCTGGCCCTGCCACCCAAAGCCAAAGGTGGTATTAGTTGATGATTTCCAATTGCCTATTGGGTTAAAATTCTATTTCTAAGCCCAAAGGTTGAGGGTTCTCATCTGGAATATAGGCAATTTAGGCTGAAACTTGCGTTCTGCTGTTTTCTTCTATTCTGAGGGGCAGCTAACCAATGTCAAATTGATTGATTAGATTTAGATTTGTGGGGTATTAGGGTGGATTATTTTGTGTGGTTTATTTACTTGTGTATGTGTGGTCTTGCTTTTTAAAATTACCAGGCATGTTGGACATAGTAGTAATTTTTTCTCAGTAGAGCTGTAGGTCTGCAACTCATCGATGATTGTAACTTTTGCATGTATAAAGACTCATTTGAAAATCAACACTTGGAGCTAGCATCTTTCTATTTTAAATCACTTTAATTGCAGCTGTTTGGCACAGATAGTTGTGTGGTCTGTTTCAATCTGAAATAATTAAGCACAGTAGTTCCAACCCCCACTGTTTCCTGCAAATTGTACGTGCAATTATCTCAATCTCATTTCATCTCCTTTGCAGACAGTAATGCACAGAGATAAACAGATAGCTTAACTAGATTTTGGGATGGTTTAGCTCATCCTTGTCACTTGGTTATCAAGTCATGGCAAGACATTGATAGAGACAAATGCCTCTGGTATAATTCATTAGGCTTCACATGAGTTTCTGTAAAACATTCAGTGGAAAATCATTGGTAGATCTCCCAAAGAGACACACTGGAAGAATTTCTGTATTTTTGCTCCTGTCCCAGCAGCATGATACAGCTCAGTATCAAGAAATCAGAAGAAGTCAGCATGGATTAAGCCTCCTAGAGGAAGAGCTAACTCCTGGTGTCTCAGCATCTGGTTGCAGTGACAGCTGAGCAATCCACTCAGTTGGCATGTTCAGCAGTAGTGTCACACAAATCATTGATCTTCTGGATAGTAATAGATGGTGAGGTGGCAGAGTTTGATATTAAATTATTCAGGGTAAAAGATTGAAGGTCTGGTTTGCAAGGAATTGAAAAGGGATGCTTAACCAGCTAATAGTGGCAGGTGAAATTTAGTGCAGGTTATTTGAATTGAGGTGGTAGGAGACACAATCAGTGCTTGGTATATATGCAGACAGATTCTGAGCTGGTTACTGTCATTTAAGCTGATTTAAGTGTAAGAATAGAGCTGTGAAAGCATCACCTCAGTAGCAGTCACTAAATAAATGTAGTTTGGGAGCTTACTGGGATGGGAGTAGAAAGTAGGAACAGTATGCTGTAGTATAAATGTGTGGGGCAGCTGTATTTAGAACTTGGTCTTCTGTTCTAGATTCCATGCATTGAAAATCTTTTACCACAGCTGGGAAAGTTTTTAAAAGAATGGAAACAAAGATGATAAAGTATGTTATGGTTGTCTTCTAGGAACATTTAAATTGACTAGTGCTACTCTGCCTGCAAGAAGCATCTAAAGGAATACATGCAGGGTTGTATAGAAATCAGAAATTTATAAAATATGTATAAAGGTTTATAAACTCCCAAGGTAAAGGCCTGAAAGGTTGAGTACAGAAGGAATATTTGATATTTCTTCTAATACAGTATTGAACAGCATCAAGCGAAATTATTAGATGTCAGGCAAAACAAAAGGAGATCCCTCAGTATTTAACAGTGAAACTGTGGAACTTTCTTCCCAGGGTATTGTTGATGCTGTGATCTTCTGTGGCTGTGCAAATTGACAGGATATGTGCAGAGAAGAGAAATAGTTGCAGCTACTAAATTCTCTATAGAACCTTTTCTGACCCAGAAAGTCCTCATGTGACTTGTCCCAGAAGTCCAGAGGTGGTGAGGGATAACTGTTTGCTCTCCCTGTTCATATATTCTTTTTCATTTCCTATTTCCAGCTGTCTCTTCTCAGAGCCAAATATTGAAAGTTAACGGCCCTTTGGTCTGATAGGGTTGGTGTGGTGGTGTGTTCCTGGCTGGCCTCCCAGCCCAGGCTTAGGTTCCCTTTGAAAAAAGATAGAAACGCATTAACAGCTTTAGACTGGTTTAGAGAGTCAGAGAAAAGTTGCCGTTTAAACATTTACTATTATTTGCTCTTTTGTTCAAGCCTTGGGAATGCTATCAAACCATGCAAAAATTTTGACTATTTTGTAGGAATAACTGCAGGACTGTTTACCTATAGGAATGTAGATTAGGGAGACTATCAAGGTTTTTATTTTTTAAACTTGTGCCAAAATGCTTCACTCTCCTCTGTTTCCCCCCATCTTATAAGTGGGTCAGTGAGTGAGAGAATCACTGGTGTATCTGCCAGCTAGGTCCCTGAAGATCTGCTGGAGTTATTCACATTTCAAAGCCTAGCTTATGTAACTTTCTGCAGGGTGAGAGATGTAAGGTTAAAGTTCCACTGATGTGCTAACGACTGACAGGAAAACCTCCACTGTTGGGATCTGAATTGGGCCTGTACATGCTGCAATGAGTAGGCAATCCATTGTGGATTACAAGACCTCTTTTAATTCATGAATAAGCAAGAGGATGCTATTAAAAATTCAAGCATTCTGTATCACTGACTGCATTTATTTATTTTGACAAGTGTGATTAATTTTTAATTATTCATGACCCTTCATAATATATTATACCAGCAAATGCACTGCAGTCTATTGTAATGAAACATGAGGCACTGGAGATCATGCAGCTGTGGCAGTATTTCCTAAGGAGGCAGGTGAGATAACCCAGTCTGTGGTTAGAAGGAAGGAGTTTGTATACCAAGGAAGTTGCTCTTTTAGCTGTGTGGATGTGTTTTTTTGTCATGCTCAAGAGTCATTTGCCTCTCTGATAACTCTGAAATGGGTCAAACCAGCCATGAATTCTATGCCTCGAGACTCTTGAGTCAAACCCAGAGTTTTCTGTACTGTGGGGGCCTCTAGGATACAGCACTGAGTTTGACATCCATCAGGAATGGTTTAAGAGCCATCAGCAATTGGGACATTTCAGAAATCACCTCTCCTGTTACCTTACTGCAGTGCTGGTCTTTTCCTTCCACCAGAGAAGCACTGTCTCAGCTTCCTGCAATGCTGTGTAGCCCAGGGACTTTGGCAGGCAGTAGTTGTGGTCCCTGATCTGAGACCACAGCTGGGGCTTTGTTCTGAGTTGAATCATACAAGGAAGAGAGAGAACCACTAATACAAAGTTAATCCTTTGTATTTAAGGAGGCAGGACCAGTAGCAGTTGGACCCTAAACAACTGCATGCAAACAGAGTCCAGGTCTGATCAAATGTCAGAGTGATCTGCTTCTAACCATAAATGCAGTTTTAAATGGGAAGGATTAGAGTCCTGACTGCTTCTGACTATGGTTATGCAAGCAGGCTGTCTGCTCCTCTTTTAAATCTTGTGATTCTAGATCAAGTAAGTGATTTTCTGCTTCTGTGATTTGAAGATTTCAGGACCAGGAAAATATGCAGCTGCTTGATAAAAATTTCAGATGAAGAGATAAGTTGTGGAGATATGACCACCATTCCAAATAAAAATCAAAAAAGTAATAAGCCTCCCTGTGCAAGCGTGAACTCTGGTTGAGACAACTTCTTAATGGAAAATGCAGATTAAGCTTTCATGAAGGATGGCAGGGGAAGTGGGAGATGAATGAGGACAGTGCCCTAACCAGCCACTGATTAGTTGAAAAGCTCTTATGTAAGTTCTAAAACAAGAAATATCTGCATATTGTGTTAATGTGGTTTTAATTCTTGTAATTATTACTAAAGAAATGGAGCAAGGCTAAGGCACTGAGCATATTAGCAAATGGTGATAATGAACTGCAGGATTATAAAATGGCTGTCGACTTTAATTTATGATTCCTCAGACAAAGAAGAATGAGGCGGATAATAAAAGATAGTAAATAATACTTTGTTTCAGATTATCACTTTATTAACAAAACATAGAGTATAAATCAGTGTAGGCTTGCAAGAAATAAATAGGTGATAAGTTATTTTTCGTGTAAAACTCAAGCAGAAAAAATACTTGTATCACTTAAAATTCCACAAAAAAAAAAAAGGGGCAGGGGGAAATTCTCTTAGAAGAAGATAGCTATTTACCAGGGGAAAGAATAAAGAAGTAGCTGGGCTCACACTAGACTGAGAAAAGTTTTCCCTTTGCATTTATTCTTACAGTGGTTTGAGGATATGCCTTGATCTCGTAGAATTGATCCAGCTTATGTGTCTTTTGAACAAGATATCAGAGGTATTTCTATTTAGTAAATCATTACATGGAGTTTGAGATCTTGACACCTTAGGCCTGGAAAAAGGAACAACAAACCAAGAACTGTTTTCTCAGAATTTCTATTTGGAGGAAAAATGTTTTTAAAGCTGTCACAAATTTTGACAAAAAAACATTGCAGACCTGAATGTTTATTGTATCCCGCTCTCTAATTCTGGAGAAGAATGTGGATCATCCTGGTTAAATCCAGATGGCTGAATAATTAAAAAAATAATTTAAAAAATACTGCTATGATATGATGCCACCCTAGTTTTATTATTTATATGCCTTCAGATAAACTGCAGGTATCCCATGAAGATTTGTGAACTTCTGTACTTTCACTTAGTTCAAGTGGGATTCAACTTCCTATTAGTTATTTTCCTCTTTAAGATTTAGTCAGTGTCTCAGTGGAAATGATTGTTGTGTGTGAGTTGAAGAATGAGCTACATATCACAAGTGAAACAGTAGAAGAATTAAGTGAGGTTTGGAAGTAACACAGACTGAAAATTATTCCTCAATCTTACTGCAAATGAGAGATTTATGGGTTTGTAGGGATGACTATCAAGTTATTTGTATACAAACAGGGGGTTTAGAATTAAAAATATTATTTACAGCAAATAGTTCTGGCTGTTCTAGATGAGATTTAGATTTTGAGACTCAATTTGGCAGCATTAATGTATCAAGTGTTACAACACATACCCATAGGAATTTATGCAACATTAAGACACTAAATGCAAACCAAACTTGGTTCTAGAGTCCACTGGGCTCTGCAGAAGGAAAAACACAGCCTTTTTATAAGGATCAGATTCCAGCTCATGCTCTGTCAGTACAAAAAATGGACCAGGTGTTCCTAGCATTTTGCAGCTTGCTCTTCTCAATAGGACTATACTTGTGCTTTGTCATTGCAAAATTATTTCCCTTTAATGAGCCTTCTCTAAAGAGGCAAATGATTGTCTCTCTGTAGGACAGTGTGTTTGTTTATAGAGTGGGTTTGTATTTATACAGACTGTGGAGAGGCACATTTGATTTGGTTTGTTGATTTTAGAAATCTTGTTTGTTCATTCCTTAATTCAGTGAAGACTTGCATACAACATCCAGCAGTCTATTCCCCACGCTGAAGAAGAAAAATTAATTTCAGTGTGCATCAGATGTTAGTATGCTCTAATGGCTTGCTGCATACCTGCAACTAATGTACTCCAACAAGTTTATCCAGAAAAGGCAGAGACAATGAGAACAAATAGGTTGTAAAATGGTCTCTTTCTTACTCCTAATGATAGTTTCTCCTTGACAAGATGCGAGGCATATTAAAAGGACAGCTGGAGGGAAGTGTGTCCTGCGCTTGATTGTGTTTGACCTTTTTGTAGGAAAAGACTACTGGATTAACACACATATGTAATTATTTTCCCTCTGTAGTATAGGGACAATGTCCTTTATCAAAAAAATGCTTGTGTATCTCCATGTACATGTTGTGTTCAGAGGGTTTTTTAATTTGAACTTTTTAAGCATGGAGAACTCATACTTGAACAACAAAATCTTCAATGGATTAGTAAATTATTTGGTAGTTTTGATTTCTTTCTAGCCTACCTGCTTCTTGTATTTTGTGTAGTTTTTTACCATGCCAATGATAGCTAACACATATGGCTCTGTACACAAAAATGCAGTGTATGGTAAAGAAGTATCAGCAAGACCCTGTGAGCCTGGCAGCCCCTTGGCTACATTTTGGCTATCCTTACCAAGCATGTTCTAACTATATCCATTGCCAAATACTACAATAACCTGTGCTTCTCCAGCACTTCACCTAGGAGGCTCTGAGAATGCTCCACTAAATAAGGTGTTTTGTATGGTTTTGAGGAGTTGGGAGAAGGGTTTCTCCCTGTTGTCAGAGAGAAACTAAAGCCCAATGTGGTTAAATCAGTAGCCCAAGGTGAGTTGTGTTCCCCCTGTGCCAAACTTGTGTCCCTTGCATCTTAACCACTACTAACAATTGCTGGGGCCTGTTGGGTCCCAGTGTTTTCTTCATGAAGTTGGCTTGCTCCATGGGTGTGCCTTCAGAGGTTAAATCTTACAGAAATTGTTAATATTAAAGCTCACTGAAGTAGTTTTGTTTACCTTTACCTTGAAGGGAGTGGGGCCTCTGAGCTTAGTTTTCTCATATAGTATCTTAAACTCAGCATCCTTATTTTATCCTACTCAAAATAACCAAACAAGGTTGCAGAGTTAAAGATAAGATATTGAATGAGAATTCTGTTTCCTACCTTTAAAAAATAAATTTTGTAATATCATGCAATGCCTGTTTTGGCAGCCCCAAGCAACTTGCCTAGATTCTAATAAATAATCATCCTTTCAATTATGAGCTAGAAGCTATCCCTGAAGTTTCATCTGTTTTCTTTTCTTGCTTGTTTTGAGAACACAGTGATTAAACAGATGGTGTAATGCATGAAGATGGAAGCAGCCATACTGGGAGAGCAGGAGAGAGAAGAAATCTGATGGCTGGACTTCCCCAGTTGTTCTCTCACTCTTCAGACAGGCTGTGTCAGAGACTGTGAGCAGAAGGGAGTAATAGAACATGGCCCTCTGTTGTAACTGTGCTGGGGAACATACCACAGTACCTCCTTGTTGATTTGGGACCTCCAGTCCTAGACCCTGCTCCTCTGTTGAGCAGCACTTCCTTTCTGTGCAATAAATTAAATAGTGTGTGCCACTCATGGTAAAGAAATCACTTCCTCAAAGTCCCTGTGAGTCCCTTTAGTCTCAACAGCTCAGGCTTTCTCATCTATCAAATGCAAGCAATTTGGAAATGCTTGGCCTTCATCTGTCGCCTTCCCCAACTAAACGGGGTTTTGTAAGAGTTAAATACGAGTAATTATCTTTTGTTAAAATGAAAATACTCTGTTTTTAAAAAATCATTTATAATTCACATTAATGCTTCCTATCAGTTGTAAAATCAAATGAAAGCCAGCCTTGTTAGCTGAATGCTTCAGTGTCACAAGAGAGATGAGAGAAGCGAGGACCACTTACTTCTAAATGGCATTTCCTTAAGAATTTAAGAAATGTAATAGTAGTCTGTTAGCCATTGTTCTGCTTTTTTTTTCTATGCCTGTGAGCAGATCTAACCACTCTTGTGGGAGAGGCTGTCTTTCTAAATTATCTCATGTAAGCATGAGTAAAAAAGGCGATGAGTAGATTTCCCCACATTTGGAAAGATGTTCAAACAGCAGCAGCAGCAGATTTATAGCTTAGCATTGCCTGTGCTAAAAGGATAAACCTGATGAAGGACTGAACTACACTAATTCACCTTGTGTGCTGCTTTTAGTGGAGGACATGTTGCTGTGCTTCCAGTGAGGAAGTGGAAAGGTCAGGCACTGAAGGGGGAAGCATTTTGCTGTGCACCACAGATAGACATTTCTGACAGTAATTTAGAACTTTGCAAGGCACTTAAACAGCATAATAAAGGTTAGATCACGACTCCTTTTCACCTGTTGCAGTAGGTTTGTTTATCAGAGAAGAACCCAAGCTGCAGAGCTTCAGTATTGATTTTGAGCAGAAGGTTCAAGGATGTTCTGTTTTCAAGGTGTTTACTCAGAGCATGGAAGAAACAAAAGCCCATGTTAAAACAACATTAGGATGCAGGTTTAATTCCACTCTGTGTGTTTTTACTGAAGGTGTGAAGGTATTTGATGGGGAGACAGAGGTTGTTTTCTGTTTGACTGCTCTAAAAAATTACAGCTTTTCAGACTACAAGGTATTGATAGGGCAGGCTCTTCCCATCTGCCTGAGTTCATCCTACATGTCAACAAGGTCACTTCATTAGAGGTGAAAATTTGCTGTGACGCACAGCTTGGAATTCTACAAACTGAACTTTCTCAGACTGGGGAAAAGAAAATATTGTTCTGGTGGCCTCGGTGCCCCAGTTGCATAGGAGGGAAAGCTGTTTTAATTTTGTAGTCATTGGTTTAGTTATCCAGCTGTCTAAGGGCAATGTATTCAGTGTTACCATGTTATTAGAAAATCAAGATTTCTGAGGAACTAATAGCTTGGATAGTTAATTTTTGTTTTATTATTAATTAAGGGTAAAAAGCAAGAATTAGAGATGATATTACAAAATACTGTATAACTTAATTCAGAAATTGTGGCTTACTCCCAAAGTAATAACCTTCTCAATGACTAACCAAGGCAAAGAGGTATCTGTTAAGCAGGAATATGTTCTAAAATCAACTTCTGAGTGAAGATGCCAGGCCATTTGCAATTGGGGCAACAGCTGAATGCACAGTAACAATTAATGTTTTTAACAGCAAGTTTCTTTAAGGATATTTATTTAAGTATGACTAGCAGTGTAGCATATGTAGCTGGTTTTCTTATCCATCAATAGAGAAAGATGAATAAGGTGTAGAAGGAGTTTTTATCTTTGAAGGATTTGATCAGCTAATTAGAGATCAGAAATTCTGGATCCCAGTTACACTGAAAAAAATCTGGCAATAATTGTAACGGCTTTGAAGCAAGGGATCATTAAAATGTACTCCAGGGATTTTCAGGGTTGGTGCTTGACTTGCTGCAGACAGTTCTCTCTGTGGGCACCTTGCAAAATGGGTGGTTAATGGCAGGTGTTTGCTGTATAAGAAGTGATTTTTATTGTATGTCAGACTGAACTGAATATGGAAACTTCTGGAATAGTTGGGAAGCTTGGATTCAGCAGTATTACTCCCAATTGCCTTAAAATTAAAGATTGCTCAAGAATTAGAAGTTAAAATGCTGATTATTTAGAAACTTGGTTTCCATTAACACAGCACCTCCTGTTCTGTTGTACAGTGGGCTTTTGCCATGGCTGAGGGGAGTTACACTGCAGGTGAAATGCTGGGAATCGGTGTTCAGGTTTTCCTTGCAGAGCTAATGTGCTTCCAATAACATGGGTGCTGTGCATTTGCTGATGTGCTTAGGTGAATGATTGTGTAATAGATGAGTGCTGTGTGAAGCTGGGTGCTTCCATTTCTTTCCACTGATTTACAGGGGAAGGTGTTTGTCTGGACAGGTAAGGGCAGCTGTAAGAAAATGCTGGAGCAGGGTCAGTGCTTTGAGCTGTGCTGTCATTACAGAGTGAGTAACAAAGTGTAATTGAAATTACTGAGCTCCAGCCAGCTGGGGGACCTCACATGGGTGTGAAGCACTGCTTACCTTGGGTGCAGAGCTTTTCTGCATGGAGAAGTTGGACTGAAATGTCCCTGAATTGAGACAAAAATTGGCTGTATGGAAAAGAGGCACATTAGAGACAATGCCTTTAACTCTCTACTATATTTTGGGGGTTTTATTCTATCTGAATGAAATTATACATTTCAGAGTGCTTTGTGGGTCGGCAGATGAAATGTACTTCATCAGAGTAACAAATTGATTGCCATGTGCCTCAGTCAATGTTATATCCATTGACTCTTCCAGAGGGTGGGGCACCAAAACTGACCCCGAGCGTGAAGCTGGTAATGGGCATTGCATGAATAATGACCTAAACATCTTCCAAAAATTAACAGATGTGTTGGTTACTTGATTGGTTACTTAGTATGCTAGTTTTACCAGCAAGCTTAACTTTTAAAAAATGAAACTGAGTTACTAAACAATTCCTTGTTGTTAAAACTATTGTCAATACAAACTGCAGAAACTTGAGTGAACTGCAGATTAACCTCTTTCAATCCCAAACGTAATCAAAGCTTCCTGTTTATTTGTGTGTGGGTTGTATTTTGCTGGAGGATTTTTTTTTTTTTCTGATTTTTCTTAAAAACTGTTTTCTAAGAGGCACTTTCCTGCTCTGTTGCCCTTCTCTGATTATTATCAGGTATTGTCCTTTGAAAGTATCATTTGGATTGCTGGATGAAGGGGAACAGACTTCTGGAAGAGGCATTTTGCTAGCTCGCATTTTTAATAAGTTTATTTGTTAAATTGCTGAGGCTGCTCCCCGTTTCTTATTGTTGGGCTAAAGCCTGGGGTGGATTTTGAAGCCTGACACTGCCACAAGGTGATACAAATGTGCATTGTGTCACTGGAAGCCATTTTTGTGTCAGCAAGCTGTTTTAGCTTGGTGTTTTATTTTCTGGTGGCTTTTGCTGCAATAAAACATGCAAAGGACTTCTCTATTTCTTATGATTTCACAAATACTTACAGAATTTGCTGAAAGTCTTGGTTAGATTGGAATGCAAGGTTTATCTCTGCAGGATTTGGTCTGTGTGACCCCACATAAGGCTGTTTGTTCTCCTTTTCAGGACAAGATAAAACCATTAGAATTTCTCTTCTGCACTACCTTTGGTCTACAAAGTGCTAGCACTGAGAAAAAGAAATAATTTATCACCTTTTCCATATTACCAGATGTCTCTTTAATTGATGGGAATCTTTTTACAATCACTTTAAAGAAAACAAATTGCTTTTGAGGAATTTTTCCTTCAATTGACAGCAACTTAATGAGAGGTTGTGACTTTGTAATAAATTTTAATTATTGTGTAGTTAATACTAAAAATAACAACTAAAAATAACAACTTTAGCTTTGATACTGGGTGATTGATTTGTGAAGCAACTTGTAAATAATTGATCTCTTGTTCCTTAATGGTTTTTCTGTTAAAGCTTTTTAAAGTAATAAGGAAAGAAAAAAAATCAGGCAAACATTTCAGTAGCTAAAGAAGAGATAATGTAATGTCATAGTAACCACTGCTACCATAACTGGAGTTTTGCACACTGAGAGCTGTGTGTTTTAATGGTTAGTCCATGAAACAGAAAAATTAGTATTTCTAGGTGTTTTTCCCATTCAGTCACTGACTCTGTAGGAATATGATCACACACAGCAACCATTTGGTCTTTTGATTTGCCAATTTTAAAATAGTGAGCAGACCCTGTCACATGTTGTAATGCTAATTAACATCGATTCTGGTAAAATTATTCTACAAAAGATGGTAAAGCCCTGCATCATCCTGTTATTTTCAGAATACATGCTCAGTTTAGAGATGACAAGATGGCTCTTGTTCTCCACTGGTAGCTGTCAGTCCAAAAGACCAGTTTCTTTTGGGTATTCCATGCTGTCAGTACTAGAGGGTCTCTGACTAGACCTTAAGGCAGCCTTCTCCTCTGTTACTATTGAGAATTTTAATACTTGAAGTGAAGGAGCACCATTCTTCATTTCCAGCAGTTTTCAACCTTGTGGCATCAGAGATTTAAATGACCTGCTAGAACAAGGCTGTTTGCATGCACGTATTTTAAATGAGGAGAGGCACACCAGCCTGTTTGGGTCCTTGTTTAGAGTGGGACCATGTTCTGCATGCTGGCAAAGCTCTGAGTTCCTTCAGAGGGAAGGTGCTGTCAGTGAATATTGCTGTTCTGCGTGCAACTCTGGGCTGTTGGCAGTAATGGGACAGTGAAAATGGATTATCATTAATGTCAGCAAATACAGTTTTAATCATGTTAAAACCATATCTTTGTGAAACTAAATGAGATTTCTCATAACATAGCTACTTATTTGTATTCGCCAGGCATTGCACAGACTACCTCACTATTCTTAAAGCAACTACCAATCACCACGAGGAGGCAAGCAGACGCTGCATTCTCCATAATTACAAGCAATTTTCCAATTGAATTATCCCATGATTTAATTCCTTACCTTGCATCTGGAGAGCATCAGCAATGTGCAGCTGTTTTGGCTTTGAGAATTAATTGTTGCTAAATGCATTAAGAGTGGTCTTGCTGCAATGATTTCAGAAAAAGAGTTAAATCCTACCTCATTTCTGGATTAAACTTCTATTTATTGTTCCCCGTTCTCTTGACTCAAGATCATGATACAGGCCATGGGTTTACTAGCATTTGCCTTGGCTAGTTGTGAATCTTAATTCAAAATAAATACATTTAGTTACTGAATTGAAATCATATTACAATGAGACACAGTAAAGACTGGAGGGCTGAGGATTAATGATAAATTATGTTAGTTTATTCTGCTAGTATGACTTTTTAGCTATATCAAAAAAAGAAGAGATTGTTACTTTGCAAAGTACAAAATACCCAGTGAAATAGGTATAACTTTTCACATCACAGGGTTTTTTTAAGCAGGCCAAATACTTCAAATCTATGAAGAGTGTATTAGTCATTTGTACTTGAGGGAAGAATGGGCAGGTATTTAGACTGGGAGTAGCATGTGGTTTATTTCTGAATGTAGAAAAAGCATTAGAAGAAATATTGAGTTTTGTGAGGTTGAGATTATCATCAGGGATATCCAGAGTCTATTAGATTACAGTAAGAACGGATTGTTTTTAATCTGGAGTCTCTCTTCTTTTTTTCATTAAGTACAAATACTGTAGCTAAGGGTCTTAGGAATGTTAAAATACGGAGGCATTTTTTCATAACTCTTGCAAGTTAATGAGAACATTCTTGACCTGCATTTAGTTAAAAAATGTTACAAAGAAACATTTACTGCTGGGTTTCCTTGATTGCAGCGAAGTGTGGTATGTTTAATCAAATCTGCAAAGAAATGGAGAGTTCAGGATTTTATCTTTTGTGCCTTGAAATAGAAGAAGGGGGTGCTAAGCCCCCTGCTATAAACACTGTGCTTTTCAAACACCTTACAGTGATAAGTAGGTTCTGATTATATCTGAATAATATAAACATTATTGAGTTTGCCCAATGATTGTCTGGCTCATGACTTCTCTTTCCAATGAGAATCATATTGTGCAAGCTCCACATAACCAGGGCACTAAGGCAACAAGCAATTGAATTAGCTGTTTCTTACAAAACTTTCCTTTGTTCTTACCCAGAAAGCAGCTTTCTTGAAGGGCTTGTCTGCTAAAGAATTTCACACTGTTATTGTTATTCCTTTAAGAAAGATATAATTTAGGAACACGGACAAGTAGCAAATTCCCTGAATTAGCTTCCTTCTCTTAAAAACCAAATAATTTTTATAATTTTTGCTCTATGACTGGAGATGTCTTATCTTGTTCGGATACAAACAAGTTGTGGTTGCCTTTGGAAAGCCTGTGTGGGCAACTGTGCATGTCTCACAAGCTGAAGAGAGAAACTCCTGAAGGAGGAGCAGTGAGAAAGGCATAGGATTTTTGGACCAACTGATACAAGAATTTATGAGTCATTGCCTCTAGACAGTGGAGGAAACACAGAAGCAGTGGAATAAATGTGACCACATGGGTCTGAAAGGCATTGCTAATATAATAGTGGAATAAAGTAAGGAAGAATGTGATGCCTTTAGGACTGGAATGCTGGAGGCAATAACTGCAGCAGAAAATGAAAAATCTTGTACGTGGAGCACAGTAAGAATTGGTGTTCCAAGCAGGGGTTATTGGCTGTGAGTGGAAGCTGTAAGAGGGTTGAGAGTGTCTGTTAATTGCCACAGCAGTCAGCTATGACGCTGGTGAAGATTTTTCTGGAAGTGAGAAGAATATTCTATTGCCACTGCATAAACCAGTAACAGAGCCTAATGCAGAGTGCTGCATACTAGTCTGCCTTGCTCTGTTTGAGAAAAAGAAAATGTAAAATGGGAATAGGTGTTGAAAGGAGCTCCTAGAATGGGTCTTGCCACAGCAGAGGTGAGATTACCAAGTAGCCCTTCTCAGTCTATTGATGTGAGAAGTAGATGCTGATGTTTATAAATGTATTTGAGGAAAGGCAAGTGTTGGAAGTCTAGCTGAAGGAGAAGGAAGTGCTGACCAAGGAACACGTGAACAAATAAACACAAGCCACAAATGTTTTTAGCATGCAAATAAGACCAAGATAATGAGATATCAGAGCTGTGAATTAGCCTTCCAGTGAAGGGGGCTGGTAATCTAGAAGGTTTTGATGTACCATTTCATGTTGTCTACCAACAAATGCAAGAACTAGTGTTATTGTTATGTGTACCCTTTGCTGTAATGTACCAACAGTGGTGACTTCTGAATGATCCATAACACAGATATTGGGGCAGGCTGAGGCTGCACCCATCCGTTTACAGTATGATGTGCTGAAAATCTCTGTAGCTCAGACCATATAAATCCTGCACTGAGTTCCCAGCCTGCAACAGCAGCCACACCAGAGAGCTGTCAGTTTGGGGAGTAGTGCTGTTTCCTACCAGTATATGAACTCTGACTTCCCATTGCTGACAGGATGCTGGGTTCCCTCTGCCTTTCAAAAATCCTGGGTTTATGGTTTTATTTTCAAGTAGTCTTGGATGTCCTGAAATAGTGTCTTCACTGAATTTCTTTTTGCACCTCTGAATGAAAGGCCTTCCCACACCCCACAGGAGAAGAGGGGCTCAGAAAGCCGCCCATGCTGTTTGCTGAGCCCTGCTGTGAAGGAGGGAAAAGCTGGCACTTGACAGCTGCCTTGGTTCCCCCAAGCCCTCCGCCAGTCAAGCACTGCGTGCTGCACCGTTTACGTTTGGTAACTGAGCAATTAAGGATTTTGTATTCTAATTACCTGGCCAATTATGTGCAGTGCAAAATTCCCTGCTAGTACTGCTGTGATAGCCTGAACTGCAGACAGTCTTGTGATTAAACTGTCCCTCGATGATGAAGTCGATAATTAACAAGAAGGCATTTTGCTGAGTAGTGAACAAAGTCAAAGAAAGAACAGTATCGAGTTTTCAATGCTTTAATATGGTTTTAATGGTGCTCTTCTCAGGGACAAGAACTTCTCTGACCTCCCCTGAAATTAGAAATGCATACCCACGTGCAAAAATCTAGACCTGATTTCATTACAAAGAGCATAATATTGATGATCAAAGGGCTGGAGGACCTACCTTATAAGTGAAGACTGAAGGAGTTAGGTCTCATCTCCCAGGAGAGGAGAAGGTTCAGGGGAAACCTCACTCAATATTCCAGTACTTTCAGGCCAGCTACAAAGAGAACACACTCTCTTTGCAAGGAGCTACAAAAAAAAGGGCAACAGAAACAAGTTGCACTGGGAGAAGTTTGATCAAGATGTGAAAAAAAATGGTTTTCTGTGGTATCAATCATTGGCTGGAAGAGCTTCCCTGCCCTGGGTGTTTTCATGGTGAGTCTGGACAGGGGCTTAGATAACCTCCTCTAGGCTCCTGTTTCCATGAAAGGCTGGACCAGATGATCTTCTGAGGCCTCTCCCACTCTGGGCTGTTCCGTGATTTGAGTTTTAACTGGGTAAAGTACCTTAACAATGTTTTTTTTCTGTGATACTTTCATCACAGTAAAAACCTGTGCGGTCCATGCCAGCTCTAATGGTCTTTGTAACTGAACGTCCTCTGTGGAGTTCTGTGCTCTCAGCCTGGAAGGTTTGAGTGTCACTTTCGAGTGATAACTACAGATGAAATTTTTATTGTTCATTTGTCCTACAGTCCCAAAGTAATTATACATTTACTCCTCACAGTGCTAAGTGATCTATGAAGATGCAGTAAACAGGACAGAAAGCCACATAGCTCATCAATGTCAGCCCGGCACGAGCTACAAGACAGGCAGACAGAAAAAAAATCTATTCCATGTTATAGCATTTTACTTGAGCTGGTTTTTCTCTGAATGTCTGCTTGAGCAGAAACTCATCCAAATTCTCTTTGGAATGTATTAGCTTTTATTGAGGGCTATCCACTTTAAAAATTTAATCCCTGTGAAGATGTCAGCTGAGAAAAATTGAAATACTCTAGCAAATGTATTTTTCTCCTTTAAAAAATTCAAAATGTTGACAGAAGTAATTATTCCAAGTGAGCAAATCTTACAATTACAAGTTATCTGTAACATTGTGGACATAATTAAATTATGGTAACTGATTCATATGAAATAAACCTGATTTTTTTTTTTTTAAATTCTTGTTAAAAGTTTTATCAAGACAACTGAAAAATGTAAATGGGCTTATATAAACATCCTTTGGTCTGATAAAATTAATTTTGTACATGGAAGATGATGTTTTCCTTAGAAAAAAAACTTCTGAAAGGACCTTTTGAAGACAAGAAAAAGTAAAATCTAGGGCTCTGCTCCTGCTAATATAGTTCATATACCCAGCAATCATCATTTGGTAAATTGGTGCCTAAAAATGGGTTGTCAAACTTAGGAACCTGGCAGCCACAGACCATATGCAATTGCTCCATTATACTTTCTATGTCATAGAGATTTTCAGCTAAATCAAATTTGAGTAGTTTTGTTCCATTGTTGGTTTTTTTGGTAGTTGTTGCCTTTTTTTTTTTAATTTTGTGCTTAGATTCTGAAAGAGCTCCTCTTGGTTAAACATGGTGCCATCTTCTGTAAAAGAGGAACGTGTCTTCCTCTGGTGTGTTTTGAGCAATACTTGTCCTTAGAGCAGGTAGTTTGTGAGTTCTTGTGTGCAGAAGCTTCTACTTCACTGGCTTTAGTGGTGTAAAAGGCACAGAAATTTGCACGTGATTTCTCTAAAGCAAGTCTCACTATGTCATTCATCACCTTAACGAGATTAATGGAAAGAGCAAAGCTAAAGAGAACTTCATCTGTTACAGCCAATATACTGGCAAGCTCAACTTTCCTTTAACCTCTTTGGTGTTTTTTCATGCCAACCAACCACATTGCATGTGACATCAAAACTGAGCTAGACTTCCAAAACGGAATATTTATCATACAGTTTGCACTGTGAAACCTGGCTGCAAGTCCTGGAATGCAATAGCATGGTCCTACTCAATTTAATTTTCCTTTACTGTGTTTGACTTGAGACAAGAACATGCAAATCTGAAATTTGATAGGAATTCATGCTGTTCTCTAGAAGTGTATGATAATTTGGGGATCAGCACTTCTTATGTCCTAGGAAATTTCTCTCATCTTCCAGAATTTCATCAAAGCATGAAAAAATCTAAACTTGATTTTATATTTTGGTTGTTGTAAGAATATGTTTAGGTATTTAGAGAAGCTTTGTATATTACTTACCTGCCCTGTAAATTGTTAGGAATCAAACCAGAATTCCCTAGAGCTGCTAATTTTTAAGAGCTTGTATTTAATTATGACCTCCAGTGAACTAACCCTTGGGGAGGACCTAATTTGGGAATGACAATGATAACATTTCTGATTTGTTTTGAGACTGAGGGTGAGAGCTCCCATGCCACGGAACCAGAATTTCAGCATGCCTGAGATATTTTTGCAGACGCTGGTACTGTATTACGCCCTTTGAGGGACTGGTGCAAGGAGTACTCTAATGTGTAGGTATGGAATAAGCACCTAAACCAACTTCCAGCCTTGTCCATATTTGACTCTATAAAAAGATGGACCTTCCCTTGTTTAATTTTCTTCTTTTTTTTTTTATGCCAGATTTAATTGCCTTCAATACTTTATTGCAATGAATACCAGAAGCTAAGAGTATGTTCTCTTAAAGGCTTTCCTTTTATCAGTTTTCAAACTCATACATTCAAATGGCTACACTTCTCTTCATCCTAGTGTTAGTACTGATCAATTTAACATACAGAAAATTATCTTCTTGGTTTAAAAACAAACAAACAAAAAAAGAATAGTGGATTATTGAATTTTTTTTTTTCAGGTGTTTTCATAGCCTTACTCTCCTTTATCTCCATGGGGTCGAGATACCTGGGCAATGTTGTTAACAGCCTGTAAAAAATCTGTCTATAGCAGATGTGTGCTATTTATTTATGGGGTTTCTTTAAACCTTGCCAGACTATTGTTAGAATGTTTGATACAAATGAAACTTTTTAATCTGGACAAGTTTCACTGATTTGGTGTTCTTCTTCCACAGTTAGCAAAGTGATTTGTGCATTCCCTTTTGAATGAGATTTAGCAAATCTCCTAAAAGTTGTTATCATAATAATTTAATGTGTATGAATATACTTCAAATCTGTGGTTCTTGAGAAGCTTGCTATTGAAGTAGTGTGGCTTAATTTACTTCTTGGATATAATACCATATTACTCTTAGATCATCTGTATTCACCAGCTTTCAAAGAATGCAGATAAAGACCATTAATTAACTTTTTATCAACAATGTGAGTTCAGCAGGTCATGCTGATTATGCAGCTGCTATATAATTTCATGTTTGACTGTATGTTTCTGACTGCTACACAAAACTTGTTTGTAAGTGGGGAAGATGAGAGACAAGTGTAAGGAGCTTTCAAGTTACAAAACTGCCTTGGGGAGCTGAGCTCTTAGAAAGTTAAACAAGTGTCATCCCATTATCCTGAACAAAATGCACTTGGAAGGCACTGATGAGAGAGGAGGGACAAGGAACTATATGGCAAGGCTGCTGCCTCATAGCTCTAGGCAGACTCCCACTGGTGCAGTAATTCTGCCTTCACAACTCAAGGGTTCCTCCATGGCTTACAAAGTGGGGAGATGGCAGGAGGCCTGACTAGATAAGTCATTATTTAGTTCTGATTATCTTATTTTCAACTTAGCGATTGAAAGGACATGCAAAAATTCTGAGGAATGGTTCTAAAGCAGAAACCTATAGCTCTGGTGGCATCAAGGTAAAACCAGCTCCTGTGCCCAGCACTTGGGTATATTCTTTTCAGAATGTCAAGACTCACAAAACTTGGCATTCTATTGCTATAATTTTATCTTGTGGTTAGGAGTAGACTCATTACACTGGGACCACAGAGAGGAATGAATCAACAATGAGCCTTACAAGAGACAAGTAACTAAGTTGCTGGGGAAACTGGGAATTGTTCCTGGTAATCTTGTTTACTAGTAAATGCTGTAGTCTGTAAAAGCAGAAACGTTTCCCTCTGCCAATACAAATTCATTAGTTTGCAATTTACAGTCTTAAGTTGATACAAAGCCAAATTCTAAAAGAGCAAAGTTTTATCTGCAAGGAGACTGTGCTGTTGGTGTAGTAGTCAATTGACTGGAAAATGTATTCTTGCTTTCCTTGAAATTTAGTTTAAAAATATAAATGCATATGGATTTGTCTAGATAATGAGTTTCATAAATGATAAAAACTAGAGAAGGTGGCAACAGACTTCCTCAATCTGTGTATTTCTCTAGAGCTGCTCGAGGAACGGAGGAGGAGGCCTGGAGAGCCCTCAGAGGAGGAGCTTGGTTGGGATCCCAACCTGTGGACTGTTGTATCTGCTGTCACAGCGCTGAGCAGCATTGTCAGGGGGCTGAGCAGCTGTGGTGACAGGGAGATTTATTGTAGGGGAAATGGCCTTTAGCATAAGGCCTGTGGATTTGCAAAGGTCAGGGCAATGAAAATGGAAAGTGGGGCAAGCCCTCTCCCTTCAGTGGCATAAAATGAGGGGAGTGACTGCAAATGGACTCTTACCTTAACTGTTTTCCAGGAATCTTCACTGGTGTGCTTTAGGATATATACAAAGGTGCACATGTTTAGGCACACAACCTTGGATTACTGTCCTTTTGTACTTAAAATGTCTCGGAAGGTATGTTGTTTTTTTTCCAATAAAACAATATGCCAGAGCTTGGAGTTATAGTGAAGAAGCCCAGAGAGCCTTAGGTTCTAAAATCTGAAGTAAAAAATGGCTGGGTTTGAAGCATTGTCTTTTCAGGAGATCAATATAAAAAACAATTGGTATGAATTAAAGTACTTAGGGTCTATACTTAAAACAGAAACTTGTAACTGCTTGTAACTTGCAACTTCTTACCTTTCATGTCCTTAGTTATCTCCTAAAAAATACCATCTACCTCCTGTGTATGATGTATACATTTAAATGCTCCAGCAAGAGAAGGTTTCTAAATTATTTTATGTGAAATCAATATAAAATGGCAGAAACTTAACAAATTCTTTGTTGGAGATTCAAGAGAAGCTGTCAGTCACATTGATTTATTTTTGATGGAGCTGAAACTTGTTTAGGCAGTACAATCTACATCTTGCAGACCAAATTGTTGGGGTTTTGTTTGCTTGTTTAATTTCACAAAGCATTCCTATATTTTCCTTGCAGAAATATCACTTAGGGTTTCACAGAAAAACCTTTTTCTCACCATGGGGTTTCATAGCAGTCAATGGTAGAAATGCCATTGACTGGTACTTTTCACAGGGCTTGGATTGACTTTTAGTCTTTCTTCACTAAAGAGATGTGTGTAATTAAACTATCCCAAAAGCAGGGGGGTTGAAAATAACATTTCACCCCTTATTTTTTTGACTGGGAATCTAATCCTTGGCAGAGAGACCTTCTCAGTGAAACATTTAAGCCTGATTTCCAAAAGATTGCATGTTTCTGTTGGCTTGAGTAGTTTCATTGAAGGGTCAGTCCTACTTTGGACTGTCCTGGGGCATCATGGGCACTTCCAGCAGGACAGTCTCCTGCTCAGTCTCTGCAACTGGTTCTCTTTTTTCTGTAATGCATTCAACATTGTTCCTTTTCTATGTTTATAATGGCAATTACCTCTTCTTGAGTAGAACTGTATTTGCAACTGAATAAAAATTTACAATAGTCTTCAATAGTTTAGATAACTGGATAGTTTCTGGGAGAAATTACATTAAAATACTTTAAAAACATATTTTTCAAAAGAGAAGTGGTCTTTTCTGAAAGGATTCTGTACACTTTACTGAGGGAGTGCTATTAAAGGGAATTATTAGACATGTTTTTATTAATAATTCAGAAGCATACAATCCCACTTCTATTTGTAGTCCTGCCCAGCAAATCACTCTGTCACATTTGTAACTCTGTATTTCAGCTACTGTCCTCAAAGTAAGAATGTATGTGCTGGCACAGTAGGGAATATTACTAGACTAAACTTGGAAAAACAGCAAAAATCTTTTCATCAGCATTGATTTTAAGAAGCACAGAGCTCTTGCAATAGTAATATTTTTTTTTTTTTTAGATAATTGTATCTTCTCCTTAATTTTCTTCATATTTTCTGAGCATTTCTTTTCAGTCTGGAAGCAGCACACTGCTCTGACTTGCATTCTTATAAATCTGGGCAGTATTGCTTCAGTGTTCTTTTCCCAGAAGTGGGGATTCTCTGGCAAGCTGTTGCCAGCCAGCACCCAGCCAGGCTTCATGGGGTTGGTGGGACTGCACAGAGTTTTAAATAAAAGTGAGCTGTGAGACTTTTCTGCCATACTGTGCTGCTACAGGTGTGATCATAGAAAGAAATCAAACCAATGCTGTGGTTTAAAATCTTTTGGGATGATTGTAAGGATTTTCTTTATGAGGAGGACATCTTCAAAGTTCCTTTTAGGAGTGAGTGCTATCTGTTGGGTTTCTTTGGTGGTCGTGTTGCTTTGTTGGTTTTGTTTGTTGGTTTTTATTTCCTTTCCCACAACACAGGTTTAAAAATCACTTGCCTTTGTAGTCTCCCAGTCCTGCCTCCTTAGGGGGTGTCCATAAAGCCTGAGAGTTGAAACAGGAGCCTTACTCTTTGCTGGAGGAGCACTTGCAGTATGTTCAAATCAGCCTCCAGAGAGATCACATTTGCAGGTAGTTGTTTTAAACTTGGGAAAAGCTTTTGAGTGACGTGATTATCTTGAAATTTGATTTAATGCATGAGGTTCTTAATGTTACAAGTAGTTAAAGATGGTGGATAGGATAAAACTGAATTAACCCCATCATGTGCAGCAGCAGCAGGGCAGCCCTTCCCTGCTAAGGTGGCTTCCCCTGCCCTTTCCTTGTGTGGGGTAGTCAACTGTGAAGACAGTTCTTCTTGGAGCCATGTTTGGTCATCTGTGGAAAATAAATCAGTTGGTTAGATTTTGAGGCCAAAGGAGACCTTTTTCATCATCTGACCTAGTGGAGAGAAATTGATCTAGTAATCTTTGTATTGATTCTGGTAAGTTATTTATTAAAAGTACACCTTGATGAGAGATGGCTACCATTTGCTTTGCTTGCTGTGTTGACTGGCAGTGTGTAAGGCACACTAAACTTTGTCAAAGTTTTTCATTGTTTCAATTTTTTGAAGAGAGAGAATGAAAAAAATCAAGTTTCTGAAAAGGGTAGTAGATTGCACTTGTAATTTATGTGGGAATCTCAAGAGACTGAAATATAGGAAAAGGATTTTGAGGGTAAAAAAGTCATGTTCAATTTATCCTTTATACAGTAGTTACCCTGAAAATTAATCCATTAGTTGACTAAAAATGTGTATTATTTACCTTATAAAAAAAAAAAACACTTTAAAAGATGCCAAGGTCAAGACTTTGTATGAAATGGTTGTAGTCAAACTTCTTCCAGGCCCTGCTTTCTTTCACAGCCTGACCCAAAACCATGTCACTGGTACTGAGAGCAGCAGCCAGGTCCAAGCTCCCTGAAATTTCTGCCTGTGCTCCAAGTCCAGCTCAGCTGTGATGTCAGAGCAGCACAGGCTGCTCCCAGCACAGCTGGTGCCTGCAGTCCCAAGTTCAACTGACTGGCTGCTGTTATGACTGCAACTTCTTCCATGTCACTGCCAAAACAAGTGTCTTCATACAGCCTCTATTGCCATTATTTTCTTCCTGCATGTCATTTGAGACTGAGCTTTGTTTTGGTATGGGATTGCTTGTACTATCCTTTCTATTTATCAATGATTTCACCTTTTATTTATGGTTACCCTATCTTTATTACAGTTGAAGTCTTTGCTGCCTATCGTATTCTTCTCAGCGTATATTGCATAGCAAGGCTTACTCTCCTCTCTCTTGGGAAAATATTTCCTTAGTACCCAGCTCCTCACTAGCATGTTGTAAGACTAATTTCTCAGCTCTGAAGCCATTTAACTTGTCCCATTTTATTCTCTGGTGTTCAGAATGTGATGATCACCTCTTTAATCCTTTAAAAATACTGACTTAATACTGAGTTTCTCTCTGAAATTCTCTGTTATTCAAAGAGTTGTTAAACATAAACCCACTAACATTTTAGATAACTCCTTTAGCCATGTCTTTCAGAATACGCTGGTGTTGCCCCAGAGTGGGTCAATTGTGTTCAAAAGAGCCCAAAAGGGACAAAAAATGCAAGTGTTCAATGAACAGTGATTTCCTCAAAGCTGTGCAAAGTCACAAGTGTGGTCTGAGTGTACAAATACAATATCTGCGAATAATAAGCACCCACTGCTGAAATGCTGCAACAGTAGCAAACAATTGGCAAGCCCTTTTTTTGTACCCCTTACGCCTGTTTTGTCACCTTAAAAAACCCCTATGATTGCAGCTGCTACGGTTGCCTCCTGAATCAGCACTGAATATGCTGGTTTTCCAGAGCTCAAAGGACAGTGTGTGAACAGGGCTTTTGGCACCTCACCATTGGAGTCAGTCAGCTGAACACTGCCTTGCAAGAGGCTTCTATTTACACAGCAGTCAGGACTGTGATCAAGCAGTTCAGCTGCAGCCAGGTGAAATGGGATCTGGGCCTCTGACTGCTGTTTTGAACCAGAGGTAGCTCAGCTGCTCATTTGAGTTGAATTTATTTTAATAATGTATTGTGCTTTTAAAATGCATGACTGCAGTGGGTCAGTCTGAGCAGGAAAGGTATTTCTTCAGCGCTCAGCAGAACTTTAGCTGCTCTCATGCTGGAGCATGTCTTCTGACAGCAGAAACTCAGTTTTAAGTGACTGCAGAATACTTGGATAGGCATCGAGTGAGCCTGCTCTTTAATTTCAGTTTGAGGGCACTAATGATTTATATGCAATTTTAGAGTAAATGGTGAGTGTGAAGTCTGGTTGGCCTGTTGGGTTTTTTTAATATAGTATGGTTGTTTGTTTGGGGTTCATGTATTCTTCTAAGAATAAATTACATTCCTTTATACGTCATTGAAGCCCAAGAGCAGAATTGTAATATTTTCAGTTATTTTATAATATTTCTGGCTTTAAGAAAACATCCGTCTCATAAAATATTTGTGTTAGATTTTTGTAGTATTTATCTAGAGGTTTCACACACCATACTTTAAAGGTAGGTTGCTAAGCCAACAGATATTCTTGTATTAATTATAATACAGTTCTTCCTTCTTTTCCTTCCTTCTTACATCATTCTACTTCTACTAGATCCATGGTGAAGGGTAGGATAGTTCACTATTTCATCTGATGGAGTGAAATAAATGCTTTCTGCAAGCTTTCAACATTTTAATTAAATATGCAGATAGCTGAGGAGCAGTATAGATTACATTTTTTTATTAAAAACACTGAGAAGGTACAATGTTAATCAGTGAAAAAGATCTTGCCCTTGCTTTTCTTAATGGATTATATTAGTCATTAGATCATTAGAATGAGTTCAAACCGCTCCCTCTTCGTCTCATACTGTCACTTTGCTAATACCACTCTCTTATGAGTCACCTTCCCTTTTAGGCAGTAATAAATTTTACCTCTCCTCCTCTCTTCTTTGCTTCCCAGCACCCACTTACTTGATTTGTTGTGTAACTTTCAAGGAAAGGCCATGTTACCTGGCTGAGGAGATTGAGAAAGATGCAACTGAAATGAAACAGTGAGGCAGTGAATTAGCTCTGCAGGTTCATATTCTGCCTTGATTTATATTCTTCCAAATGCTTTTGAAGCGCAAACCACGTGCTGGTCTCTGGAAATGAACACTTCATCTCCTCCCTCCCTTCCTCCCAAGGCTGACATTAGCTACTTACACAAAATCTGATTTATGCCACGGGCCAAGGCTTCTGTTTGATGCCTCCATCACTTCCCAAGTGGGGAGCTTGAAACAAAACAAAATGCTTGGAGAAGTGCTCTTTGCCCCCCTGCAGCACAGGTGTGTTTGGGAGCAGCAGGCTGGTAGGAGCAGCTCTCTGTCTTGACAGCAATCCACAGTACCAGTGAGACATGAGATTGGTCATGGCTGTGAGACCTTTTCAGACTTGGTTCTAATTCAGCCAGTCACCAGGGCTGGAAGTCATTGCTGTCGGCAGGGTGCTTGATGGTCAGCTGGACAAGTGTTGGAGAACTCTCTTTTCCATCAAAGCACTGTCCACAGGAGCTGGCACTAATTGGCCGCCCCTGTTGGTGGTTTCAGCAGTGAAACCAAAGGTTCTGAGCTACCCTGTCAGTCCTTGGAGCAGAGTCATATCATAGTAGCAAGGTAATATGCTGGGACACATCCTAAAATTTTGACCTATATACTTGTTCTAAGAAAATCACTGATTTTTTGTACTTTGAGTTGGGAAATTGGCCATGAATACTGCAATTATTCCAATCTCTTCCCAAAAAATATGGGACAACAGTTTCCAAAAACTGTCTTTTCCTTTGATGCAAGAGAAAAAATACAATGACCCCCACCCACCCTGCTACCATGTCCAAGGAACTGTCAGAGTAACAAAAACTTGTAGCTCATAGCTGACTCATGGGACCAAATCCATAGCAGATCATGGAGAGCTTTGGAGGAGAGAAGCCTGGTAAGGAGGTTTTTTAAGGAAAGCCTGTTTTGCAGGATCAGATCAGTGTTTTGCACCCTGACTCTGGTAAATAAGAGGTCTTCAGTAATAAGATGGCCATGATAAAATGAGAAGTGTCTTACCTGAAGAATGTAGAATTGAACAATTCTACAAACACTATCTTAAGCATGTTGCTTGCTCAATTAAATAGTTCTATTTGAAATAGCTTATTTGTATTATGGCTTAATTGTCTCCTTCTGTTTGTCTCTTCTTAGGAGTGAGCTGCATCTTTTATACTATCTTGGGTAGCATAGGAGTGCTGCAGTCAGTCAGTCCTAGGAAGGAGTGTTATCTATGAAGAGTTAATGCTCATCCAGTCAGAGGGTATGTTTGCATTTCAGTGCAAACATAAAAGTTCAAACAGTGAATTAAGAATGACTTCTCTAAAACATGTACTTCCTAAAGAGTGATCTATATTGCACACAAAGCATACTTCAAATAATTTCCAGAGGGGAAAAAAGGTGTTTGTAGAACTTTCCATCTGTTTGCAGATTATTCATGACTAAATTAATAGAATATTCCTATGTTATTCATTTGTGGCAATGTGCACCTTAGAAATGCCTTGATAAGGTGTGCTACAAAGACTATCTGTATTTGAAATAGAATAGAGCAAGACTCGCCTGATCTGCTGGTACATCAGAGGGATATTTCATTATTCATATTATTTGTAGTGTAGTGGCTTCCAGGATCTGCATTTCTGGTAAAGGTAAGGTAATTTACAAAAACACTTCTATTGTAGAAGATGAAATGAAATGGGTTATCTCAAAGTTTCCTGAAGTTAATGAGAAGACTAGAAACCCCAGATGCTGAAATGGAAAATTTCAGTGCCCTTTAGATGAGGCCAGGTATTTATTTTTATTACAGGATTGAATTTATTTATCAAGAAATACTTCAGATTGCCTTTCACTATTTTCTTGTCTTAGAAAGTTTTTAAAGAAAGCCTAGTTCTGATTTTTAGAAATGAAGTGGGGCAAAAAGAAAAGTTTCTCCAAAGACCACAAAGTGCTAGATGCAGAGACCTAAACTGTATGGTAGCTGCACTTCCTCAAAGGTTGTGTTTGCTGCTGAGTCTCCTGTGCTGGTAGCCAGATCTTGTTTGAGTTATGGCCTTAGCTCCTACACACTTTATTATACATTTATTAGGCCTGTAGCTTGGTCCCAGAGATAAATTTAGGCAGTTGTCTGATATTTCATGATGTTTTCCCTTCCCCCCCCCCCCCTTCAGTTTTCCTCATTACAAGCAGTGTAACATGCAGCTGCAATAAATTTAATCTGATGACAATGTGTATGTCTGGCATCTGATTCATCTTTGATTTCATGGCTGAATCCAAAAGAAGAGAGAGAGGGAGAAAACTGGGGGATCATGGTGGCAGGCAGGATTTAGATGATGCTAGAGATGATGAGTATCAGCAAGACTTGCTCAAGCAGAGACGTAAGTAGCTAAAGAGAAACCAGTGTGCACAGGTGGAAAAATACTAAAACTGGAGATAAGAAACATGCAAATTAAATATCAGTGATTTAAGAATGAATGTGCAAGAAAGCTGCTGGGTACTTGTCATTGGAGCAGAGAGATACATACAGGAACTGACATTGGCTGCTGGAATTCACCCATCCAGTTCCATCAGCAAAGTTCATTCAGTCATCCCCTCTACCTCTCCTAGACCACTTCACAGAATACAAATATCTTTGCTACTGCCACTGCTGAATGTTAAATAAGTAAGTTAATCCTCTAATAAAGTTTAGACATGAAATAAATAGGTCAATCCATTTATTCTCTAACTAGGGTTCAGAAGGATAATGAGGTTTGGCTGGAGGCAGCACAGTGTCCTGGAAGCATATTGCTGTTTAGCCTGCTATTGATTGTCGTGTGCTTAATCCTAATTCATTTTAAGGCATTCTTTTGTTTAGACTTTTAAAAATTTAGCTTTACAAAATACTGAGAAACAAACCCACCAACAATCAAAACTTCAGTGTCATGCTTCTGTTTGGAATAAGCATAAATTCTTGAGATTTTGGTCCTATCTTGTTCTGTAGGTACCTGCCTTGCATCCTCTCATGGCTGCTTTACTGCCTTTAATTCAACTCTACCAAGCTCCTCAGAGAGGTTACGTGTTGATGTCTGTGTGCCAGACACTTCCATGTCTGCTCAGCTGCTCCATTGATCTTGTAGGTGGTTACATTTCTGAAGAACATCTCTGAGCAGTTGAAGTGGTGCTTCCTGAATGATCAGTGCAGTAACATTTCATTCATGTCCATCTTTCTCCCCAGAGCAGTGTGTCAGTCTGTAAGCCAGTGTATGAGGTATTTGCCATAAGGAGGGCATGACTCAATAAGGTGCAAGGGTGTTCCCCCTTTCTGAGGATTTGTAATCTAATTGTTATGAGAGTGCAAGAGAGTCTTTTTTCTTTTGCCTAAGCAGCAGACATATTCTGCTAAAAGACAGTTATGGATACCAGCTGATGTCTTGAAACAGGGCTATGTTCCTTTCTCTTTAGATGTGACTTGGTTAGAAAAGAGCTGCTTCATTTGTTACCGTATTTCATGGGGTTACCTGATACCTAAAAGCTTGCTGGCCTTTCCTTAAAATGTGCTGCCTTTCTGAGCAAGTAAATTAAATCCCTATGTGACATTTGATTACATGAGAATTAATCTGTTGTGAATCACATTTTAAGGCTCAGGTGAAAAGTGCTACAGAAATGCAAAATATTTATTATGTCTTTTATGAACAATTCTCTTTTCATGTATGCATATTCACTGCAAATTCATTTATTATCCAGAAATGCTCTGCCTTTTTTGCTGTTATTGTTGTAGGATTGGTTTCAGTACAGTCTAGTTTTTGAAATGCTTTCTTTTTTGAACTGAAATATGCAAATCACAGCAGTAGCAGAATCTTCAACTTCTTTTCTCTTTAATTAAATTTAGCAATTACAGTGCCATGGCACCTACATGAACCACCATATGTTATTCATCTTTCTTACTGTTCTCAATTAGGGTGTTGTCTGGCATGGAGTTTTTTGTCTGCTTCTTCTGCAGTGATTAATATAATAGAGTTATAATCTCACTTATAATCAAACTTTCAGGAAAGGTTATTGGATTTGAGGTGACATGTATGCAAGCAATTTCCCAACAGCCAAACTGAATGCTTGCAATTTATGGGTTGTCAAACCTTTATCATTTCATGGCCAGATTATTACTACATCTAATGGACAGGTTTCTGGATTGTTAGGTTTTGGTTTTTTTTGTTTTCTTTCCATTTTAGGGGCAGTATCTGTGCTTCATTAAATACAATGTAATTTTATAGGAGGCTATATTTTTCAGATACTTTGTAATTGGCTTGTTATCGAGGCAGCACAAAGCAGTCCCCTGTCACTATGAGTGTTCCATGCATGGGGAGGTGTAAGCAGAGCTGACTGAAAATATTATTTGCTTTCATGAAAAAGCCCAGGTTTCTTCTTTCAAACTATACATACCCTTATGTATTAGGAAGTTTAAATTTTTATAAATATATATATATATATTTAGAAGCTACCTTTGAAAGGAGCAGGAGAAGCACTCAGAACCAGTTCACACACGTTCTCTATATGGGATTTTCTTGCTGTCTCCTTGCAGTAAGTGCCACGTGCATACAAGGAGGGATGTAGTAACTAGGCTTGGTACTTTTCTGAATGCTAAAAGAGGGAGAGAGAAAGCATGGAATAGTTCCTTTGCTTATAGAAGATAAAGATTGATTTTATTCATGACTGAAGTAGGTAATATTCTAGTCACAGAAGAATAAATGTTGGGCTAGAAGTGTCTTTGTTTTCTCACTATATAAAGGTTTTCATTTCAGCTGGACCATCATAAGGAACTATGACAGACATTAGAGCATTTTCCCCAAAAAATGACAGTTCTCTTATAATTGAGATCATCCTAAGTCTCACCTGATATGCTGAGTGCTAAGGCAGGACAGACCTTTCTAATCTATCTGAAACAATAACTGCAAAATTGAAGGAAGTGTCAGCACCCCTGAGAGGGTACATCATTGACAAAATGGAAAGGCAGATATGATTTGATTTTTTTGAAGCAGCTGGCTAGGGAGGAAGGGTACTACATTAAAAGTATCTGAATTACAAAGGCCAGCATTAACCAGCTCTGAAGGTTTTAGGGTGATGTTCATGAAATAAATGGCACCTGCAACTCTGTTTCTGTCTGGGTGGGTATCCGCGTACAAGAAAGCCTCTGTTATAAATTTATAGCCCTGCTGGAAGTCTAGAGGCCAAGGAACAAATTGCCACTATTATTTCTATGAAGCCAAGAGTATTCTGTATGCTATAGTGTAGGTGGTACTAGCTTTACCCAGTAGTTAACCCTCCTAGAAAATATGAAATATTTTGGTTATTTGAGTGCTGCTATATTTCAAAATGGCTTATGTTCCAATTGTTTATGAACCATGATCCTTGATCAGCCTTCATCTTCCCCACACAAGGTGTTAAAATCTTCAAATAGCAGGCTGTTTTCAAACCCTTGAACACACTTTAATATTTCAAGCAATAGCATCAAGTTGTGTTTTCTATATATTGTTCTCTTTTCAAGGATTGAAGACTGAACTATATAGGACCATGGAGGTTGTTTTTTATGGCTTTATGTATCATTTTTCACCACCTTATTTGGTGTGGTGGGTCTTGTACACTTCATTTACTACAAAGTAGATGCTTTTACCTTAACACAAGGTGATATCTGATTTCCATCTAGCTGTATCAGCTTAGTATTTCCTCAAAAGAGCATTTTATTGGCTTTGTGGGCTGTGCAGTCATAAAATGGTTACCTAGCTCTAGTTGTCTGCCATTTCCAAATGAAGACAGCCTTCTGTTTAGAAGCATTCTGCAAGTTGTATTTGAAACCTTCAAAAGGGGTAGAGCTTATACAGCATTTTAAAGGAGAAAAGCATATGTACAACATTATTCATGATTAGGCTCTGGGAGACATTACAGCGGCCTCCCAGTTCTTCAAGGGGGCCTACAGGACAGGTGGATAAGGATTTTTCCAGGTTAGGTAGTGTGGTAGGGTGAGTGGTCATGTCATGTTTTAAAATTACAGAAACCAGATGGAGATTATTTAGTAGGAAGAAATTCTTCCCTGTAAGGGTGGTGAGGCACTGGCACAGGTTGTCCAGAGAAGCTGTGAGTGCCCTGATTCTGTTAGTGTTCAAGTCCAGGTTGATTGGGATTTTGAGCACCCTGGGCTAGTGGAAGATTTCTCTGCACATGGCAGGCAGATTGGAACTGGATGATCTTGAAGGTCCCTTCCAACCCAAACCACTCTATGACTCTGTTAATTTGTTTCAGAGTCACCCTTAAAGCATTTGTGGATTTACATTAATTTCTTTGCAAAATCAGTCAAATGTATCATGTTATTTTTTTCAAATAATGCCTCAGTCACTAGACAAGCAGTAATGAAAGTTTTATTTTGCATTCAAACTTGACATCAGCAACCATCCTTGGCATATGCACTGCATGTGAAAGCCTTTGTCCTAGGAACAGTGCTAGAAAGTGATCCCACGTGAGGGTCACTGCAAAAAGAACTGGTAGGATTAGCGGGTCTTATTTAAACTTCCTAAATATGAGATCCAGTCAGTATGCTCATACTGACTTCAGTTCTATTTTCTATGCAAATAGAAAAATTGTGTGAAAACTCACTGACATGTTTGTAAGTGGTCAGTTTGGAAAGGACCAGTGTATAAAGGACAGCAAGAGATGTTCACTGTAAGTCAGGCCTGTCATTTTTGGCTTTCATATCAGGGTGTTTAGCTCCTGGCAGCAGTTTGATCCTCAAGTATCTTAAATCACAAAGGTTCGAAGGGTCCGCATCTTATTTGTCTGTGCTGGAATTCTGAAATATAGCTTTAGAGAGGGGATGCTGGTTTCATGCACTTCATCAGCTTTCTTCTTGTCTCCATCTCCTTCTCTTCAGAGTTCCAAATCACTTATTTTCCTACAAGAATGGCAAAAGTTGAAAGTGACTACTGTACCTTTCCTCCCAATGTGAGATTCATGTTGGTAGGTGTATGATTACATTTAATGGGAAAAATGGAATTCCTCTGAACAGTAAAATTCAGTAGTTGTTCAGTGTTGAAGGCCACCAAAAGAACACAGTTCTTTTGTTTCATCAGTTCCGTTTGCTTCCTTTTACATGTTTCTCCTAAAGGAAAAAAGTGTATCAACCATATCTAGAACAAGGGCTACAGCCATAGTAAGACTTAACTAAATTAAATACCCTGATAGCTCATCTTCAAAGTTGGAAATTTTTTGAAAGCTTTCTCAGTCTACAAGTCTCTGCCATGTTCTCTTCAGGATGAGTTCCATTTTTGTAATGAACTGAAAAGACATGTTGTTTTCCCATTAAAAAAAAAAAAAAAAAAAAAAAAACCACAACTAAAACCAACCAGTTTAATAGAAAAGCCATTAAACCTTGCCAGTTGGGATGAAAAATTGAAAAATGCTGCCTGCAGGAGCTGTGAGAGTGCAAGCTGTCAGATATGACATATATGCACAAACACCTATGGGCTTATTAGAGCCTCCATAGTGACGTGCTGTCAGCAGTGTATTTCTGCTGCATATGACCTTGCAATATTTCTTTTTATCTAAAAGGCAAAGAGGGAGGAAGCATTATTCAGTGAAGCTTGGGTGTCTCCTGTAACCTTTATGGAGTCTCTGCCAACCACTTCATAACAGTCCATAGCACATTTACTCTGTGTAGGACTCAAGTTATTGAAAAGCCATAGCAGTAAATCCTGTGTGGCTGGATGTCTCTGGAAATACGAGAATTCTCTGCTCTTCACTGTTGTATTACAGCTCACATGTCTGCTGCCTCCAATAGCTTATTCCTAGGGGAGTTTATTTTCCACTCTTAAAAAAAGGCTGCCAGGGTGATTTAAGGCCATAAGTGATGCTTTCAAAAAAACATGGGTGTGTTGAACCTGGGCTCATTTGACAGGTGGTCATAAGGTTTTGTTTGAAGTCAAAGAAAGCTGAATCTTGTCTGGTTTTAAATAACATCCCTTGCCACAAGATTTGGCAGCCTTGTGCTAATGCCTCCAATTAGGAAAGGAAGGCAGCACAATCTTGAAAAGAAAAGTGACCTGCAGGTGAAATGCGAAATGGAGGCAAATTATGTGAATGATGTAAAAGTGTAATAACAGGTAAGATCTCTCCTCTCTTATTACTGTGGTGTTTTGCAGTATGGGCTTTTAAATGCAGCCTTATTAAAACTAAGGCCTAAGCATCTTTCCTTGCTGTCCTGTAGAACACCAGTGACCATTTTGAATTTAAGGACAACATGGGTGGTTTCTTAGGAACTCAGAAGTTCCTTAAATTCACTCAGCTTACTTTTGAATTCTGTCTGTATCACATTGCATAAAATACTGCACCAGTTACCATAATGCATCACTTTGTGAAATGAAGTATTTCTGCTAGTTCTTCGCTAGCAGGAAAGTCATCTGTCAGCAGAGTGGGCAGTGGAGGGTGAGGACAGTTGTGTTAAGGAAAGTTGTCCCCACTCATATGCCAATCTCTTTGGGCTCCTCAATCACTTCTGTACCTCCTGCACTTGCTATCCAGAAGTAACATTCACTAGGATTTTGCTCCACAGGGATAAGCACTGGAAGGCAATTCAGGCTTAGTGCAGATAGAATGAGGCAGCCCTGAGGTCAAAATCTACTGTGTTTGCAGTACAGGACCCCAAAAAAGTTTCATTTCCACCAGCTTACCGCTGAGATAGCTCACTATGGAACTGATAATGGTAATGGCTTTGTGGTGGGGACTCACTGAAACCATCAGCCTCAATTTCTCTGTTGGGCAGAGCCAGCTTCTAAACCCTTGAGTGTCATTCTGGGCTGTGTAAAATCCATATTATGAGCCACAATCCATTTCAAATTCACCATGCCATCCATTCCTTGTTCTGTTATCTCCAGACTAAAACTAGAGAAACAGTCTTTTAATAAGACAGTAGTTCTTTCATTCTGCAGTTAACAAAAACCAAATAAAATGGGATTTCTCATTTATGCTATATCTTATGGAAGTGAAAAGAGCATAGAATAATTGTAACAAAGATAAATACACAAGTCATAACCTTTCTAGCATAGCTATGCCTGTTTCTAGAAAATTAGAATGTCAATGAGCTAAAAGTAATTTGTTCAGGATGCCAGCAGAATGATAAGTCTGACTACTTGATTTTTTTTCCTCATTAGATAGTTTCAGTAAGGCTGAAAAGTGAATGTAGTTGATTGCAAGAGCTTTGTATATCTTTGCAGATATACCTTGACCCACGTTTCTCCTGACAATCTATATGGCAATTTGTTTTTTGAGGTAGAAATGCTTAGTTAGTGCTGTGGTGACATTTCAGAGACATTTAACTATTCTTTTTGGAAGAAGAAAAGTCATATGATGTATCATGGTTAGTCCTGTTTAGTTAAATTTCATGTAACATTCCTCCATTATAGTTAGGCTTTGTGCTGTCAAAATTTGTTTTTGGAGATAAACATTTCTCTCTTGAGACAGAGGACTGATTTGTAAGTCATGCTGAAGGTAGGATTGTAACATGTGAGATGATTGGCATGCCCTGTCTAGTAGGCAGTTCCCTTGTGGCCATGCTTTTTGTTTTTAGAGCAAAAGAGCTGTACAGTCTTTCATCCATAATGTGCATCGTGAGTTTGAACTTCTACAATATGTACTCATGTGAAACCCACATTGAAGCCCCATGGGTATTTGCTTGCATGAAGAGTAGAGACTTTTCCCAGCTCTTTCACTGCTGGAAAAAGTAGCATCCTTATTATTTCAGTCAGTTCACAGTATTCAGAGCCCAAAAGTGTGATAGGCAGTTTGCAGAACAAGTAAAGAAAAAACGGCTCTTCCTCAACAGAAATGTAATTTTCAAGTGAATCACAGTGCAAACACAATAAGAAAAGCCAACTGAGGAGACAAGGCACAGAAATTATGGTTTGTCATTGTAGCAAAAACATTTTGAGCTACTTGTGCTTCATTGGTTACTGTTGACATGACTGAAGCTCCTCTTTGTTTCCATGTGTGCTGCTGTCGCTGTCTGTAGCTGCCAGGTGTCTTTTCCGTCACTCTCCTGGACTCCGGTGCAGTGACTCTCTGGGTAACTTTCTGTAAAGAGGTCTGGAATTCAATGAGTCTCCTATGCCCTGTGGGGGAATGAAGTGTTTCAAATAAACCATTAGTCTTCCTTGGTACATGTTAAAGAAATTTTATTGACAGACGATACTGGGAACGTGAATTTCTTTGCCTTTAGAGACCTCAGCATGTAACAGCATGGGTTCAAGGAAAGGGCAGCATGGATTGGGAGAGTCAGAAATGGGTCTGGTAGTGCTCAGTATTCTCAGCCATGTCCTAGGAAATGAGACACTGGTCAAATTTGTAGATAATCCTCCACTGAAAGCAGAGGGTACTCTACTGATGCGGTGAATGGCAAAATTTTGCTCCAGAGGGGCCTTGGTAAACTTGAAGAGTGCTTTAACAGATACTTTGTGGACCCATCAGAAGTAAAAACCTCTGCTCTTGCACCAGGATTTGCTGGTGCAGTATCCCATTCCCCAGGATGGGAAGTGGTGGCCTTGAGCAGTCCTGCTGAAGAGGACCTGCAGGTTGTGGAGGACCCAACCCATCACAAATAGGGTAGGCAGCCATCCAAAATAAGATAGGAGGAAGATGTCCAGGTGTGAGAAGTTACTTATTCTAGACAGGTCAGTGGTGATGAGGCCACACCTGGATTGCTGTGTTCAGTCTTGGCTCCCCTTCCCAGGTCAAGGGGATGTGGGGAACATGGAAGGGCCCAGTGGGGCTGCTGCATGTTCAGGACCTGCAGGATGTACCCTCAGAGAGCTGGAGGGAGCTGCGCTTGCTCAGGCTGGGGAGAGGTGTCTGAGAGGTGAGCTGGAGATAGCCACAACCACCCAGCACAGAGATACAGAGAAGGTAAAGCCAAATACTTCTCTACCATAGCAGAGGATACAATAGGTGGTGGCAGCAGCTTCCCATTCAGGAGGTCCAGGTCAGATTTCACAGATTCACCAGGAGAAGGGTGCAGTGCTGGAACAGGTTGCCCAGAGAGGCTGGCAAATCTCCATGCCTGGAGGCTTTTGAGAGTTTGCTGAGCAAAGTTGTAACTGCCTTCCTCTAGTGTCGGTGAGGGTTCTGCTCAGGGCAGGACAGTGGGTGGACACCTATGGAAGGACCTTCCAGTTCCTCTGGTTCAGTGATCCCATTTTAAAACGGTAGCAGTGGACAGGCTGTTTGCTTCTTTGTGCTGGAAGGTCTTTTAGAGGGCAGAACCAAGAACAGACACTGGAGTCCAGAATACTGAGATCTCATCCCACCAGGACATGTAGCCTTAGGAGGGAGCCATAGTCCCTCCTTCACCTGTGCCACTGTCTCCAGAACAGGAAGGAGAACCTGTTTTCTTTCACAGGAAAGGCAGATTAGGTTGAGTTTTAATTAAAGAGTTAATAGAAGCCAATGAAACTAGCTTTTTCAAATAAATGTTGCCATCATAAATAAGATTGTTGGCAATTGAGCACACACTACTAATTATATGTGATGCCTGATTTTACCACATTATGAGACAAGCTCCCCACTTTCATATTGTCTTTTCCAATTTGGAAAAGGGATTTTTAGCATCCTGAGGTTTAATAATTTAATTTTTCTGAAATGTTTTGAATTTATAAAATGCTATCGAAGTGTGAAGTTTAACTGTGTTTTTGGAGAACACACGAGTTATCAAAGGCCCAGGGAACAGAAACTGTGTAAGCTGATGGAATCCTCTTCTGTCACCGATTGCCTCAGCATTTTTCAGCATGTCTATCAACATTCAGAGAAACTCTCACTCTGTGTCAGACCTAGGGAAAAGGTCCTTGTCCCCTCACTTGTCTGCTCATTAACAACAGGTATGTGGGTGAAGTTTTTTTGTTACATGTGAATGTCAAGTGGGATTTTTGAGTGAGCAGAAGGAAAACCAGCAGTCAGGACAGCTTTCACAGTAGAGCAGAAGGTCCTAAAAAGGTTTCTGTTATCTGCATTTTTTTCCATCCTCTAGCTGCTGCGCTGAGGCACTTTCCTCCCTTTTCATCCTTGCAGTCATGACTTGAGAAAGCACAGAAAGTATGAGGAAGCTCTAGGGCTAAAAGATGAGTAAAAAGTGGTTTTCCAAACAAAACTGGCATGTAGAAGTGATACCCGAGCTACTGACACGCAAGTGGATGGAAGTGGTGTGAACTAGAGGTGGAGGAAGGATGGCTGAACCTTAGTATAAGCAGGGATTTAGTGACAGATGCTTTATGCTATGAGGCATTTAACAAGCTCTGGATAGGTTCATCACATTTCCCACTACTTACAGTGACAGCTGGCCAGCTAATAGACTCCTGGCACTGTGTGCATGGATGTACATGCATGTATGTGGAGAACATGATGACAACAACAAATTGAAATGTATGAGACATTAAAATGCATCATCTTGTCATTAATTATCTTATTTATGTTATCTGTGGACCAATGTCATAGTTCTCCAGTGGTCTGAATGACTCTTGTGCACTTGAAGCTGACATAATGGCAGCTTCTGTGTGATGAGTTCTGACAGAGAATGCAAAAGGAGGAGTGCTACACCACAGAGATTTAATGCCTTCTCTTGTGGCTTTCTAGTTCTTCAGAGAACTAACCTGCAGTACTAACTACTTATTTAACGTGGTCTCTGACATCACTGAACAGCAATTCTGTTCCAGGCACATTTCTGTTCAGGTACTCATGCATCACAGTATTGCTGAACTTCTTAATTTTGAAGTTTCGAGCCTCCTGAGTGTAATCGAATAAGCACACTCGAGGGCAAAACAGCAACAAGAGGCACAGCACTGGGCTTCCTTTCACACCCTCCCCTTAACTACTGCACACACTGAGCTCCTGAACAGGCATTCTGCTGTTCATTCTGACAGGACCAGCTTCCTCTTAGCTTTCCCTTTAGGTCTGTCTTGCTCACAGTGACAGAAAATTCTCCCATCCTCTTGTCTCAGAACAGGCATCTCAAAAAGCAGCTTGCTGTTCGCCTCTGTCAGCAGCAAAAGAGAAGATGCATGTTGGTTAATCAGCTGTGCAAGGCAGAATTATTTAACGACTCTTCTGTCATTCTCTAGGAAAGATTTTAATTTCAGCATTGAATTTTAAGTTTTTAATTAACTAACTACTTTTTTTCAGCTCAGTGCTTTTTAGCTGGAAGCAAACATTGCTGAGTCATTTAGGAATTGGGCTGTAACAGCATCTGGCTGTAGCTCTTGTTACAGAAGGCAATACCTGTAGCTTTTAATTGTTTTCTTCTTCTTCAATCTAACTTTCCTTTTGAAAAGCTGGATCTAAACTGCTTTGTGAGGAAAACATCTTTTATTATTGTCTGTCTAAAGAGTACTGTGATGAGCTTCAGTTTTTCCATATAACTATGCTAGGGATTGTTGGAATTTAAGCTGATAAATAGTAATAAATCTTTAAAGGGTATTCATTTGGACTGCAGCTCATGCACTGCACCTGAGCATAGGGAAGTGACAGGGGAAATCTATGAAAGAATTGTGTGAAGGTCACTGCTAGGAGACTCCTCCCTCTGTGTGTAAGGCTTCAAGTTTGCCTCCAAGAGAATAGTTAAAATAATAAAGAAAATTTGTGGGACAGGAATGTGAGAAAATTAAGGACTCCTGTCTTTCCTAACTTCAAGTCACACTTCTATAACACTGCTGCAGTTCACAAGGGTGGCAGTGAACACTAGTTGTTTGAGGGACAAGATTATATATGAGTGAAGTCATTGAATTTAGAATAAATCACATGGGGCAAATAAAATTTGCTTGATGCCATAGTAACAGGACAAAATTTTACTTTATTTTGCTTTGATGGATTATTGGCCTTCCCCTTTATACTTAGGAAATGAAAAATACTTTAAAGAGAAGGTAATTTTTAAAGTTTTGACTTGCAGATCTCAGCTCCGATACCAATCTTAGCTGCATGCTGTTTGCAGTTGTTTAATGTCTGCCCTAACTTGTCCATTTGTAAAATGTATGACATGCCCACCACAGTTAGTATGAATTCATTAGTGCTTCTGAATTGCTCCTGCATCATCCACAGAAACATGCTCACACTCCTGCTCAGTATTAGAAGTGAAATCCCCGTTCTATTTCAGCTAATGGCAGGAACTCTGATTGACTCCCAGAGAGGTAAGATATCATCCAATTACCATAATTAGATGGTTAAGAATTGTTCAGCTCCAAATTTTGTAATAATTCAAAAGCTCTTACCTCCATGAATTTTAAGTCAAATGCAAGTATAGCAGGTTGCAAATCTTCTGGTGCTTATGTAGTCACATTGCACTCAGCACTGGAGACCATTCACATTCTTCACATTCAGCATATTTTAGAGCCTTGATGAGGCAATTAAAAAATCTGTGTATATAAGCACAGAAAAAGTATAACAGAATCTTTTATTTAGTGTTGTCACTCAGGTAGTGCCCAGTTCTTTCATGGCTTTTGCCAACTATTGAGCTCCTGCGACAAGAGTTTTGCTTGAATAGTTAATTTGAAAGTCAAGTGTGAAATGAAGAATGCAAAGACCAGCTCTGTGGGATGTTTTGTGATACTAGTGGAAATGTTCTCTCCAGTCAGCATCTCTAAAGACTATAAAACTTGATTTAAATATTTTTTTCTACTGTACAGTCCCCAACAGACGTTGACTGTTAATAGTTTTTACAGCTCTAATTTAATCTGGTAGAGTATTGAACTAGTATGTGAAAGGTAATAAAATCCTTTTAGTAGAAAGATGGAGTTTATGTTCAGAATAACAATCTATCAGTTTTGCAAAGATTGTTAAATCGCTGCTTTATAAGTGTGATCAGATTAAGTCAGCCTAGCTGTATTTTGAGTCTTTCTTTTCACAGAATTGTTAGGGCTGGAAAAGACCTCAGGAGAGAGCATCCATTGCAGCCCCCCTGCCCAGGCAGGGTCACCTGGAGCAGTGGCACAGGAGCATGTCCAGGTGGGGTCCGAATGTCTCCAGGGAGGGAGACTCCACGGCCTCCCTGAGCAGCTGTGCCAGTGCTCTGCCACCCTCAGTGTAAAGAAATTCTTCCTCATGCTGAGGTAGAACTTCTTGTGTTTCAGTTTACAGACCCTGCTCCTCGTCCTGTCGCCGGGCATCACTGAAAAGAGCCTGGCACCGTCCCCTTGGCACTTTGAGATATTTACATGCACTGATGAGATCCCCTCTCAGAATTCTCTTCTCCACACTAAACATGCCCAGATCCTGCAGTCTCTTCTCACAAGAGAGAGAAACCACTGATAATCTTTGTGGCCTCTGTTGGACCCTCTCCAGCAGCTCTGTGTCTGTCTCGTACTAAGGAGCCCAGAACTGGACACACAACTCCAGATGTGGCCCCACTAGGGCCAAGCAGAGGGACAGGATCAGCTCCATTGCCCTGCTGGCCATATTCTTCTCCATGTGTTCCAGGATCCCACTGGCCCTCCTGCTGGCTCACCCACTGAGACACCCTGGTCCTTCTCCACAGAGCTGCTCTTTAACAGCTCAGCCCCATCATGTGCTGGAAATCCTGGACCTCAGCTGCAAGTTGAGGAATTGCCTCAATGTATTTGTCCCAGAAGAGCGGTTTGCTATTTTCTAAGGTGAAAACTTTGCTGAGGACCCCTATTTCCCAATGTGACTTCTCTTTGGGCTGCACCCATCTTTCCTGGGCTGCTGGCTCAGAAAGGTCCAAGGATGCAGTGAGGTTGCACTGACCTCCATGAGCATCATGAGGTTGTTGAGCAGAAGAACCTGACCTGGCTCTGTGCTTTTCCCCCAAGACTGACCAGGAAGGATTTAGGATATGAGCAGTTATTAGGGTGCATTTAAAGCTGTAGGGTAGCTGCCAGATGACCAGTTTTTCAAAGGGCTTGCAATAGTTTACCCAGTTCCTAGGGCCAAAGGAATGCCTCTGTGTTGAGAACATCTCAGGGTTGCTTCAGCATTCACTGGTATGAGTTTCAGGTGGTTTGTGCATCCACATCAGATGAGGATGTTGGGCCAGAAATTGTGGGAATGGACTTTGTTGCTGATGTGGGTTTAAGTTGTAGGCTCAGTAGTTTGTGTTTCTTAATTTGAAAATTTCTTTGGACAGGTGCTTTATTCATAGTGTGTCTGTGCCCGCAGAGCACTTTAACATTAGTTTTCTTGTTTATAAATAATCTGTTACTTCGTTAGTCCTGAACAGAAGAACTTGAAGCTGTCTTCATCACCTCAAAAACATCTTGCTACTAAGCTGATAAACCATCCTTCTCTTTGTGTGACATGAATGTTAAAATGTTGTAAACAAGTTTCCAAAGGATCAACAGCAATTTTTCATGCAGGATATATTAATTTGTCTTGTAATATTCCTTTTATGTCTACTGCAATAATCTACTGTGCTTAAAGCATAAATATCTTTTCATGTGTGTTTGTCTGAAGTGACAGCAAGTTGCCAGAGATGTTATCAGACACAACATATGAGGATGAGTAACTCCACTGCCTTATGGCTGCAGCTATTTAAAAGGCAGGGGAAAATTATCATTAGAAGCTGAATATTATTGGTAGGTTTGTCACACAGAATGTGAGTGTTTAGAGAGAATATGAAAAAGAAAGAATTTGCATTAAGACCAGCACTTTCTGGAACACCACAAAGCAGCATCAGCTAGTAGGTTTTCTGTCCTCTAGTGCAAACGTAGGTATATTGGGAACAAAATACTGACTGCTGTTCCCCCTGCAAACCTTGGGTTCTGTGTGATGATGATGAATGAGCTCAGGACCCCAGAAGTGCTAAGTGCCTGGATCTGTGGATGTGTATCTAGTTACAATTTCATTGTTTCCACTGCATCTCTTCAATATCAGCATTGCATTGTGCAGCTAGGGTTCAATTAAAAACCTGTAGCAAAAGACTCCTGCAGTGACTCATCCGTGAAGATCTTTGTGGTAAGTAACAGACTCTCTCCGGAATCCTGAGCAGCAGAATGTCACACAGGCAGCATGAACCATGATGGCACCTTTCATCTCAGCTTATGTCCCCTGGTATATAAGTAGCAGCAGAAGTTTGGTGGAAGCTACAGTGCTTTTTCTAGCTGTTCACCCAGGGGAATCCCAAGAGTCTTATTAGAGCTGCAAGCCAATAGGAGAAAACAGTAGCAAGGAAATTCTGGCTGGAACCTTAGAGTCTTACAGTCTACAGAATGAGCTCAGAGCATGCCACACAGATTCCCACTGTGGGGAAATAGAGGTGAACAAGTAGCATTTGGTTTTGCTGAGGAAGTCTTTTGCTGTGAAATAGAATGTTCCTGAATCCCTTGGCAAGGATGTGGAATCAATCTCCAGGCGATCCCTTAACAGTCTCTAGGCTGATCCTGGAAATGGTGGTCATATTGATCCTGTGGGGGAGCATCTCAGGAAACTGTGTCAGGCAGTACCTGAGAGATTGTGCTTTTGAGGGAAGGGAGAAGCACGGGGATTCATGTTCAAAATGTGTAATTTCTCACATCAGATTCATTAATTTTCCTTTGTGGGTGCCATGGCTTAATCCCAGAATCTTCAAATTCTGCTGTATAAGAAAATGTCTGTGGTATTAAAGTAAGTACCCCCATTTCAACTTGGGAAACTGTTCCATAACACCAGAGCAAAGTGATGCTCTGATAGTTCCTTGCTTGACACTTAAAAATTAAAAGAGCAGTAAGAGCAAAAAGAGAAAGCTGCTGCAGACAAGGAAGTCACCCATGAGGCAGCTGAGCTTTCAAAAACAAGAACAAAGTTCTGTTTATTCTCTCCTCCTTTAAAATAAAATAAACATGTATATATATAAAAAATACAATCTCTTATAGCTCAAGTATTTGCCCAGGTAGGTGATCTCCCCAGAAGTATGCACTGGGAGGACAATTCTGACAAGGCTGTGTTGGTGGTGAGGCCAACACAGTGTAATCCATTGTGGAGCCATGTTCTCTGCAGTGATTTCCTAGGCACCACTGCACAGAAGCTGGTGTGGGGCTGCTCCTCCTGGGAGAGTGTGCTGGGGTAGCCCCACAATGGCAAAACTGTACTCCTTTTAGCTACATAAATCAGTAGATACAACTGGCCATGTGGTGAGTAATAAGCTGCAACTGCACAGTGTGAGCCCTGCAGACAGAGAGTAGAAATAAAGAAGTCAGAAAAAAGGAGATTCGTGACTGTCTCACAAATTTGCTGTAGCAACCACCCTCGCCTACTCCTGGACTTCATTGATGTTTCAAACCTGACCTCAAGTCAGGCCACAAGAGGAACTATCCTTGGCAGCTCCCTTGATTTATAACTACTGCAAGAAAAGAAGGAATGAGAGCTGCCTTTGTTTGTTATTTTTAAAATCTGACTCCCTATTGCAAGGCAGTAAGATGTGCAAATGGCTCTTGCACCTGGCAAGTTACCATCAGCAATTATTGCAATGCTTAGTGTCTTTCTGCCACCAGCAGAAATCTCTTTGCTCCCTTTCATGTCAGAGATTTCATTGTTCTTATGGGGATGGTAAAATTAAAGCCATAAGATTTACTGCTCTAATTCTCTTTTGTTTGCAACAAAAGGGAGAGACAGGGAAGGATGATACATGTAGCTGGATTTTGCGTTGGGGTTTTTTCTCTTTTACTGACCAACAAAAATAATGGACAAAAACTTTGTTTAAATTAATCAAACAATTCCATTAGCAGGTGTGTTAAGGACTATTATTTAGACATAGAAATCTTGTTATTAAGGAAAAAAAGCTGTGACTGCATTTCACCCTCCTGTGTTTGAAAATCTTGACATCTGAGCAGGCTGTACTTTATGAATTTCTTCATGTTTCTTTCAGTACAGATGTTTTCTAGTTTTAGATGTCATTAATGTGGTGTAAATGTCAAGAACAGTGTTTTTGACAAATATATCAAAAATGCTGTTTATGATAAATGTATGTCTGTGAGGGAAACAGTGTTTGATAGGAATTCAGTTTTCATATGTAGCCCTTCCATTATTGCCCTTTGTGTGACCTGAGATGATTTGCCAAATCAGACTTTTTCAGAGGGGACATCTGTGAACACAAGTGCAGTTCCTGTGTTCTAAACCAGCATCTGACTGTGAGCTGTTAAAATCTGAGCTGTTGACTCTCAGTTCAGTGAAAGAACTGAGGACAATCAAATAAGGACAAATCACCAGATGCCTCATGGAAGGAGGTGAACTGCAGGAGCTCAGAGTGGCTGCTTTGCACCTCCTGCTCCAGAGCTTACACACTGAGGTGGAAAGAAGAAGGATTCATTTGTAGCTCCTCAACATTTATTGTATTTCTTAGACACCCTGGACATCATATGAGAATGCTTAGTGATGTACAGATCATTTCTGTGAAGCTGCAACCTTGTCATTTTCAAAAACAAGCTTCTGCTCTGGCTAAAATTCATGCACATTTAAAAATAAGTTTCAATTGCAGCCCTGTTGAGCCTTAATTTCTCTCTCAATGAAATTACTCTTCATCAGACCTGCATTTTTTCAGTATTAATGGACAAGCTGCATTAATGGATACTCCAAGTAATCAAGACAGTTAGATTTCATTACCTGACCAGTCTTGCTAGAATTTGTGGAATATCATACTTTTTCTTGCTTTGAGTGTTGGTCCTTTTCATTTGCCAGCTACAGGCCCCAGTGTGCTTGTTCTGTGGACAAATTGATAAATTAGTCTGGTGCCGAAAGGGAGTCATTTGACTCACCTGAAATGAGCAGCAATGGGATGAAAATACATTACCTCTGTCCCACTGGATAAGCCTCAGATTGTATTGAAATAGAATTAGGCCAAGAGAGTCAATGTAGTGGATAATAATGAAATGTTTAATGTGGATTAGCTGCATATAAAATTAATACATTAGAATGAATTGCTGAAGAATGAAACTGTGTCAGACCTTTATCCTGTCTCCAATATTAGACTTAAAACCGCTGCAGTCTTCTGTTTATAGAAGAGCGTAAGAAAAGGTATTGAATTTGTGTTTTTTATTTGGGTAAGAGGACTAGATACAGTTTAAAGTATTATAAATAAATATGTATGTACCAGAGCTGTCAAATCAGGATACAACAGAACCAATGCTAATATATTTGGGTCTGAACCAGACCTGAGAGGTTACAGACAAGAATCTAAAGCTAAAACTCCTTAATCACCTCTGTGGGCTTCTTTCTTCTGGGAGCTAAATCTAAATATGATATTTGTTTTGGACCATTCCTAGGTGAGTTGAAGTGTTGCTTTAGTCTTTCTAGGTTGAATACAAAATCGACAGACTTTCCAAACTAATTGGCAAATATAATCTTTGACTGTGAGGTATGGAAGGGCTGCAGAATGAGCTGGGACATAAAACTTGAAAGTATTCATCTGTAATCTAAGAGGCCTTGGGGTTTTTCTAATTGTTAAAACTTCCTTGTTGCATCCTCTGTTCCAGGTTCTTTTCTGTTTCTCAATGCATCAGAGAGGCCGAGCCCCACCATCCTGAGCCCTTGGCTGAGGAGCAACAGTGATCAATGTGTAGTTCAAGTGGCTGTGTACAAGTTTTACCAGCAGAGTGGAGAATATATTGCTCGTGTCCACCCCATTGATGAGAGCAGCAGTGAAATCCTGTCGGAGGAGAGTCCAGAGAAACACGGGTAAGTCTCATCCCCTCATTTGACTCACAGTTTGAATTGAGAAAAATCATTTGGTTGTGTAGCAATACAGCTACAAAACACATGCTGCATATCTGAGGGAGCAGGGCATGCCACTGAGGAGATGCTTGTCTTGCATGGGTCTAAAATATCATAGAAGGTGGAGGTTGATGCTTATTTTATTATACAAAGCATTAGCAAACTTCTGGATCCAGGTAATTGAGTCTCTAAGTTCACACCACGTTTATTCTCAGTGCTTGCAGGTACAGATGGAGCATGGATACTCAACCTCAACTTAAAGCTTTACTGCTTAATTCTCTCTGTGTGATTGCTTTTTACTACTTCTTAACCCATGCATACTATTGGGCTTAGAATATCTACTGAGTCTTTGCAGTTTCATGTGCCTGCATACATTTTCAGTTTTGTCTTCACTTCTTTTTGTTTGCCTGTAAAGTTGTTCGGAACTACTGGTGGGGGAGGAAAGCTTTTGATCTTTCAAGGGTGCAACTGTTTGAAATGTTTTATCCTCTTTGCGCAATTAATCTTGATGATGTTTTAATTTGTCAGACTTCCTGTGTATTCTGTTAAATTTTTGTTAGCAGCAAAACAGCAGGAGATGAACACAGTAAATATTTCAAGATGCTGTAGGAGTAGAGTAACTTGGAATTTAATTTGGATATATGTGAAGCTAATGTTTTACCTGCTCTGTGTACTGACTATTTAAAATTTTTATTTCTTACCTTTGTTGTGAAATATGTTGAGAAGCGTGATTTTTACCAAGTATCTCAAATGTTCTTTGGTTTGTTGTGATAGATTAGACAGTTTCTAATAGCAAATCCTGCTGGCTTGTCCTCATAACAAGATGTGATTATCTGATTACTGTCTATGGCAAATTCTGTATCTTCCAGTAGCAAAAGGAGAATGTGCAATAAAAAGCCTTGCAGGAGATAACCTAACTCATAGAAACAGTCTGAATAGTTGTAATTCTCATATAACACATGGCCTATAAAAGTGAGGAGGAGAGCTTGTGTGTGGATCTAGATCATACTTAGTTCCAGCAGCATCATCCAAATTGTAAATTGCTGTTGATGTCTGGGGAGAGGTAATTAGAGGAGCCACAGCAGCTGTCTTCTTCCTTAGCTCTTTGCAAATGCTGTGTTCTGTGTCACAGCTAATAAACATGCTTTGTGCAAAGTGCCTCCTGCGTTGGCACTGCCTGTGCTCCCTGGCACTCCCGGGGAATGCTGCTGTGTGCAGAATGCTCTGCTGTGCTGCATGGAGGAGCCGCGGCTCGGATCTGTGGGTGGGCAGAACTCTCCAGGAGCAAAGGCAAGTGCCAAATGTAAGGAGCCTTGAAGGGAAGGGAAAGGCTGCTTTAAGTACAGTAACAAATTCCTGCCTTTGCCATCTGCTGGGGATAACGTGGATGACTCAGCTGCGTGTTGCAGATGGAGATGGTCGCCACAGCAGAGGGGGTTTGTGCTTTTACAGGAGGTGGCTTTGGCTATAGCTTGACTGTCCCATATGCTTGCCAGAAGAGCAGCTTGCTCCCCAACAGCATTGCTGGGGTGCGTGGAGAGCTAAGGATATGCCTGTGGCTTTCATGGGTTTGTGTGTCTGACTCCTTGGTACTCCACGTGCTGGAAAACTCCAGTTGGAGCCACCAGCTGGTTCACTTTCCCCTCCTCCTTTGGTCTGCCCCTTCACTGCAAGAGGCAGTAACTCTTTTCTCAGCTCAGTAATGCAGAAAAACTCTGTGCCCACATAAATGTCACGTGGGGATGGTTAAATAGCTTCTCACAGCCACAGATGAGAAAGTAGCAATTTGTCACCATTTAACCTGAATCTTCATTCCAGAATTTGAGTGCCCCTCCTTTGTTTGGAGGGATAATATTAGCTATTACAGCTCTGATAAAAAAACATGTAAATCTAACTTTTAAAAGCATCTTTTTTTCCTTGAAATAGGAATCCAGTATAGCTGATTGAAAGTCAGGAATAATTCAATGGAGTTCTTAAATGAACTAGCAATCCTACAGTGGAAATCTGTTCTGTTCAATATTTTATTTTGTCTTGGAAATTGCAAACAATTGTGTTCTTTTATAATGAGTTCTTTGACCATGCTATAACTAAATAATTTCTAATTTTTTTTAAGGATTTTAGCTCTAGGCACAAAGTAATTGAATTCCCCAATGATGCTAGAAATAAAAACACTTTAAGGTTTCACAGCTGACACTTCTTTGATTCTATATGCTTTATATATTGCTTTGCAAACAAGAGGTGTAAAGTGTGTGACTTTGTATGTGCAGTAGTGAGTCTATGCCATTGCTTGAGATCAAGCTCATAGCAGGAAGAGCATGTTTTATTGAAAAAAAAGCATATGAAGGGTGCTAAAGCAATAAGTTAATTCCAGGGCACTAATATCTTCTCTACTTTTTTTTTTCTTTTTAAATTGTATAACCCAAATTACACATGTTAAGATCTTACATGGTCTTCACAGTTCACCTACATTTACAAGAGAAAAAAGCAGATGCTGTCAGGTATTACTATTTCATTCAGGGTGAAACCAGGCAAGCCAAGGTTTTGGTTGACAGCACTTGAGGCTGACTTTAAATAGACTATATGTAAAGCTATGAAGTTGTATTAGGTAAAGACAGCATGGTCCACAAATATTTATTTGTTACCAGAGCTCACCCATGTTGTCTTTGTGTCTAAATTACTGGGTGTGATTATGCGTAAAGACTCAAAGCAGAGCTGTGGATGGTCCTTTTGCTCCTCTGGTGTCATTCTTTAGGAAAAAAAAAAAAAAAAGAATGGACTAGAGTTGCGTGAGTTCCATAATGAGCCAGAGGGGTTACAGAAATGGTTGTGTAGAAGACACCTGTTTGTTTTATTTTCTTAGCTGACATTTTTCACTGCAGCTGATGTATTGCATGCAGGAAGAACTGTGGCTAAGCTAAGATACATCACATTGCAGTAGGGTGGGGCAGATGGAACACAGACCAGGAGCAGAATGGCAGAAGTGATGGCTGGGAATGGTTTGTGAGTGATGATCTCCAGAGGATACTTGTTTTGTGGCACACTCTGCCAAGTACAGTCGTAACTTCTATATATAATATTTACAAGAAAGCTTTCTACTCAGAAGTTAACTATGTCCTTGTTCATCAGTTCAGCAGAATTGTATACTTTTTAAAATTAGCATTAATTTTAAAGAGGAGTAAAGTCTTAACTCCAGTTTAACCTGTGGGTTTTGGAACCCCTTTGGTTAGACCTTCCTAACTTAACTCCTAAACAATCAGTAGGATCCTCTATGGAGAACAATACATCCCTGTGTTCTATCAGAGAACACGAACACAGAGTTTGTTTCATGGAAGTGTTTGTAGTTGCTCTGAGTCTGTGGATGTTTTTGATGTGGTTAGTCTCTTCTGACATCTCTTGCAATTCTGTTGGGTTTTACAAGCACCCATAGATGATACAGGGAGAGAAGCAGTGCACTGCTATTGATCCTTTGTAATGGCAAAAGAGTTGTTATAATTCCTGCCATGGAGCACAGCACTCTCTGATTTATCTCAAATGACACCAGTCATGGCTACTATCTTTTGCTGGTTTTCTGTTCCCATGGTGCCGTATACAATCTTTTCTTGCTATTTAATGGGGTTCCCATTTTCTATTTCTGTAGGTGAGGAGACATCAAGTATGTTTATGAAGCATATTGGTAATTTAGAAAAGCAGAATTGCTGCCACAGTTTGAATGTTGCCTTCTGGGTGCTTGTCAGACTGTCACTGTGGCCACTGATTTAATTTCACCTCTCATCTTTCTTTTTCCCATGTGTTACATTTATAATTATAAAACAAGTCAGATTTTAAGTGTGCTTAGTAGAGTGGAGAGAACACAAAGGAAATCAAGGAAATCTTGTCAGCAAAGTTAAGAGTTTGTAATAAAGGATTGATTTTCATTTCTTTTGATTTGTGTATTTTTGAGAAATTAGAATTGGGCAAGGACAAAATTATCATGGCTCATTTTAATTACTATTATTACTTTACACCTCTACTTGCACTATTAATGGTGAGCTGCAGTATTATGTACTATATATCAAACCAAACTTTTTATTAGAACATAGCAAATGACACCTAATTTCAATGTGGTCTTTTATTGTCAGCCTCCCTCATCACCAAGCTTGAGATTGACCTGAAGACTTTTGTGTAAATATGTGAAGTTGAAGGTGTTGCTTAAATGAAACATGAAATGTGAACATGCATGCATGAGAAAGGAAGTCATAAAACACTAATACTTCACATAGCCAGTACTTCGGTAGGTGTATGAATACTGGTGCACAGAGCACTTCCAACAGAGAAAGTTCACCTGGTTCTGAAGGCTGCTGCAAATCATGATAGGCTATTCCCTTTCTGGCATCTACAGCTTCACTTAAGATTGATTGCGTTGATAGATGTCAAGGAAAATATATGAAGGAATCAATAGCATCTGTCACATTTGACCTTGGGGCTTGAAATCTGAAGGTTATTTCTTGTACTAGTCTTTTTCCTTTTCTTTCTTTCTTACCAGTAGCTTCAGTAGCCTGTCTCAGAGACCAGAGACTTAATAGAAGGATTTTTTTTTTGTTTATTTTATATTCTTTTTGTGAGAATGGGGAATGTTTGTTTGTTTGTTTTCCCCTTCTTGAAAAACTTCACTAAATTCAAGCCTTTGTTTTGTAAATGCCTGGGCTGAGACATGAAAAGAATGAAGACCAAAGTCCTAGTGTGTTTTTGAGGCATTTAAACTTATTTTTAAGCATCTAAATATATCTCAAAACTTACACGATATTTTTAGTCTCAGAGAATTCTAAATCAGGAGTTTAAGTGATTTAGTTCAAACTACGCATTTGAGAAATTCAGGCGATCCAGGAAAATAATTTGGATTTATGGATTTGTTAGAAACTAAGCTCTCTCACCCTGATGGCCAGGCACCACTAATCCTTAATTTCAGAGAGATAACTTGAATTGTTCTAGACAGAAAATTAGCACTTAAACTTTTTCTGTGCTATTACCCACTAGCCAACTTTTAGTCCCTTTCAGTCTGTGAAATTAAGTGCAAATGAAGGAAAAGAAGAGGAAAGAAAAGATAAAGTTGATGTTGCTTTTGCCCCTTCCCTTTTCCAAGGATACTGTAGTCCATACCTAGGAAGAATCAGTTTGATATCTTTGATAGCAAATCCTTGCATGTGGAAAAAAGATTTTAATGTCTACCTAATAAACCTTTGGTTCTTCCAGTACCTCAAAGGAACTGAGGAAAGCTTTAACTCTATTGGTCGTGGCACCTTGAGGAGTTTGTTGCTATTTAGTTCTCAGGTTGTGCAGCATCCCAGAATCAGTCAGGCTGGAAAAGACCTCTGAGATCTTGGAGTCCAACCTTTGTCCAAACGCCACCATGTGTGTCAACTAGACCATGGCACTGAATGCCACATCCAGCGTTTTCTTAAGCACCTCCAGAGATGTTGACTCCACCACCTCCCTGGACAGCCCATTCCAATGTCTAGTCTTCCTTTCTATGAAGGAATTCCTTATAATGTCCAACATTAGCTTCTCCTGGTGCGGCTTGAGACTGTGTGCTCATCAGTGGTTACCTGGGAGAAGAGACCAATCCCCACCTGGCTTTCAGGGAGTTGTAGAGAGTGATAAGGTCTCCCCTAACCCTCCTTTTCTTCAGGCTGAACACCCTCAGCTCCCTCAGCTGCTCCTCCCAGGACTTGTGCTCCAGACTTTTCCCCAGCTCTGTTGTCCTTCTCTGGACACACTCCACCACCTCCATGTGTTTCCTGTAGTGAGGGGCCCAGAGCTCAGCACAGGATTTGAGGTGTGGCCTCACCAGTGTCGGCTACAGGAGAACAAGACTCCCCTGGTCCTGCTGGCCACACTCTTGCTGATCCAGGCCAGGATGCCCTTGGCCACTTGGGCACACTCTGGCTTGTGTTCAGTGCTGCCAGCCAGCACCCCCAGGTCCTTTTTGGCTGGGTGGTTTTCCAGCCACTCTGCCCTCAGCCTGCAGTGCTGAAGGCTGTTGGTGCGGTCCAAGGGTAAGCTCCAGCACTTGGGCTTGTTGAACCTCATACTGCCAGGGAGATTTAAATTAAAATCATTCATGATCTGTAAGGTAAAATACAGCACTGCAAAGTTTTATACAATAGTATGAACCTGATATACAAATGTCTGCACGTTTTCAGACCCTTTTCCCATTCTACTTGGGCACAAAATGATGTGTCTCAAGTTGTTACTTTCATACTAGGGTGAACTAAGTGTCTGTACACTTCTGTTTTAAAAGTCTTGGTGGCCTTGCTGCTGCTGAAGTGCTCTATTATTACTTGACATAAACATGGATCCTTTTTGGAGATTTTTTTTGCTTTACAGCATGCCTTATTTTTCCATGTAGCCTTAAGATAACAAAGCAGTGTCTTCAAAGGGCTCCAGAAAGGTTTGCTGTGTTGTCAGTTGAGACTGGGCTGTAGTACCTTATTTCTTCCTACATCTATATGGAAGTGAACTTTTTATTACAATTAATGATATTACCAGAAACTGAATTTTGAGTGCCATTCACTATTGTGGCAGATCATATAGTAGAGGAATGATATCCTATGACCTCTTGGACCAGCCAAAACCAACTGACTTATTTCAGTAGTGAATAATGGCAATTACATTTTTTAGCAGTTGATCTAAGTCCCAATCAAACTGATAGAAAATCAGTTTGGGGCAATGTGGGGGGAAATGCTGTTTCATTTCTTGTAATATATGTTATCAAACAGTTTTTAGCTGGCAGTGCTACCTTTTATCAATGTCTGCCAGATGCATGCCAATGGGAAGACCAAAGTTGTGTAGTATACCTCCAATTGCAACAATGAAACAGGACGAAGGATGTAATTTCAAAGTTGAAATAAAGTAAAAAAATGAGAAATGTGTGTCTAACATGAAAATTTTGCTTACTACTGAGGCACATTACTTACTATGTAGAGAATGAAAAAAAAAAAAAAAAGAAAAAAGAGGAAGGTATGGTTCAGGGTAAGGGCTCATTTTTTCCCGAGTGGAATAGCCTTCTCAGCTGCTTTGAACATAGTGCTGAACACACTGTAATGTAGGAAGACTGGGGTGGGGAGCTGATTCCCAGTATGCCTTGGTATGAGGATCCCTGTGGCTTCCCAAATAATCACAGGACCTGTTGGTGATCTTTGACTCTGGGAACTACTTCTGTGCAAGAAACCTCAGAGTCTGGCACATCTGATTCTGTAGAAATGATGCCAAGCTGACCACACTATGAGTTCAGCCATCCTTTGTTTGCCTGGTTTGGATATTTGTTTTTTGAAACCAAAGATTCCTTAATATAAATAATTTTTTACAGGGCTAAAACAATTTCTTCAGACCACTCTGAGCAACTAATCCAACTTTCATACTGTCCAAATCCTGAACACAAAGATTTGTCATCTTAAACTTTTGCACCTTGTATCCTTCAGAATTATTTTCAGGTTTCTTTTCTCTGGTTGTTATGCTATTCTCACTTTCCAAGAATGGGTTGGCTTTTTTTTCCCGCATTCTCTCATTCTTGTTTCCTTGCTTTGTAGATCTTGTGTTTTCTTCTCTACACAACAGCTTCCACTTCAATTTTTAAAAGTCATCCTAAACTAATCTTCACAACCTTATGTTGATGTTAGTCCATGCTGCACTTCCTATCAGTTTGGACATGTCAGGATGAATTGAGTTTTGATAAAACCTAAACAAGTAAACCACCTGCCTTGCGTCCATACATCAGTCTCATCTTCCCAAGCCTGCACAAACACTTCAGTTTGTCATCTTTTTTTCTTTTTTTAGGTGTCCTTTCTGCTATATGAAATTGCAACAGTCTTTTTAGGATCCTTTACTGTGTCCAAGTATCTTTGCCCATAGCAAAATGTTTCCGACATTTGTTTCCAGACACTGGGCAATTAATATTGCCAGCCTTGTTTCTAGTTATTTTTCCACTCCCCTCCAGATAAGCTCTCTGTCATTCTGCTGTTGGCCAAGTTTTATAACAAGCCTGTGGTACAATTGCTTTCTGTGTCTCCTACTTACTTTTGACCTTAAAATCCATCTGAGTTGTGTGCAGCCTCCTCTGTGGCTGTCCCATTTTGGAGCATGGCTTTGTCATTGTGTGCAATTTCCTTGGGGCTTTCCCTGCTAATGCTTCAGAATCTCCTTCTTATCCAAGGCAAATCTACCCTGCTGCAGGAAGTACTGTAGAAGATTTACAAGGTAATATTCCTGCTTTCAATTTCAGAGAGAAATTAACTTGGTGCTGATAACTTTGCAAGACTTTAAAATTGTGTCCTTGACCCATCCACCCGCTAAAAGCATTCCTGTAGCGGGAATGCAGTTGATTCTGCATTCTAAGTCAGGTTCTTGGCTATCCCCCTGAAATTCTGAATGGTGTTCCATGACTTGCAGCACAGGGTTCAAGTTTTGTGGGGTAGCTTTGCACCCTCGCTTTAAAGAGCACTGTCTGTATTGCTGCCCACCAAAAATGTTGCCTGTGATTCCCAAGTGCTGGTAAATTGTGTGTTTCCCACACAAGAAAAAAGAGAGCTCTGATAAACTTGACCTCTAACTTACAATTTGCTTCTGCATATTAACAAAATCAAAGGCTTATTCAACAGGAATTAAGGAGCTAATTCTCAATTCCCACATGGGAAATTGAATGAAGGCTTAGTAATTATTTAGATTCTGATGTGTGCTGCAGTGGCAGAGGCAGCAGCTTGAAATTCTTTTCAGTGGTTGAGGAAAGCACTGCATGGCTTTCCACAGGGATACAGTGAGGACTGAGCTGTATGACACCAGCGTGAAGCACTTGGCAGAGCTTTTAATTCAAAAGGCATGTACCATATTTGTTAAATAGTATTGCTCCTGCTGGAAAGCATTTTTCTGTCAAATAACTACCTTTGTTTTGTTTTGAATTCTACTGCTTTCTATAGCACACATCTAGTACAGTAGAAATTATATTCTTTTAAGAAAATATTTTTCCAGACCTCCTTTTTGTACTAGCAGGGCAAGCCCTTAGAGTCAGCAGCTACTCTAGCAAAAACATGGGCTTTGTGGTTTACACTAGCACCAAAAGTACAGGTTTCAGGCAGGCTTGTCAGATTTATTTTAAACAGTGCTGGAATCAGGTTATTTCTTCACTTATGCACTTTTGTAGAAGGCTTTCCCTGCACTGTGCTGATTGTTCTTCAGTATAGGAAAGCTGTGAACATTCATTACTTGCTCAGTAGCATTTTGGCATCTTGTCTAGGGAAATGAACAGTCCTCCCCACCACTTTTGAAAGTGTTGGACTTTTTTTTTTTTTTTAATTTTTTTTTTTCTCAAAGGGTTGTGTTCATGTGTTATAGACATTGAGTTCTCTGAATCATCAAGACCAGTTGCCAGCTTTTCATAAAAGTCAATCCATAACCTTATGGTATTTTTTGTGTCTTAGATCAGGCTGGCTAAATACATTTTTCTGCTGGGAATAGCAGCCATTCTGAAGTTTGTCTGCTGAATGTTATTGGAGCTTTTCCTCATCATCCCTGTCTTGGTGTGCCATTTGTGCTGATGGATTGGGGGCCACAAAGATGCATTATAAAGTTCCTTTGGACAAGGCAAAGACATTCCAAGCTGGGACTTGAACCAGCAGCACGTCTGTCTTCCTTGGTGAACTTCACATGAGGGTGACATTGCAGAAGATTGACATAAGTCTAAATTTTTCACAAGGCAATGAAGTTTTTATGACTCTGCTTTATCTAGCAAGGAATACAAGCAGCAGAATAAATGAAACAAAATCAACAGCCTCTCATGTTCAGCTCAGTGACCAATTATAATGATGCCTTCATAATAGAACAAAATCACACTAAGAGGGAGATTTTAATCAAAATATTTGCATTGAAATACTTTTTAATAAGGAACCAAATAATCTGATTTTCTTCAGCAGAAGAAAATGCCAAAGCGTTGAAGTTTCCCTGTGCAGTGTGCTTGCCCAGAGATGTTAAGATAATTTTACTTAGATAATTGTTGTCGGTACATTAAGTGCAATGGATGACCTGATTATTTTTAGGATGTTAAACATCCTAAGAGTGCCTAGCTAACTTTACTGTCACACCAGAAAACAAAACCAGGACATGATCTGTCTGGCTGTTGCCTTAGTTTAAATGTGCCCTCAAATCTAGCAACTGGGGGTTTTTGCATCTCTGCTCCTTTCTGCTTCACAGCAGCAGCCATGTAAATAAAGCACATGATTCTATAGCTCTCCAGAAATTCTTTCATCGAGTGGTTTGAAGGACTCTTAATAACACTAAGACCTAGCTGAAGGATGAACACAGTCAAGCATTAAGGAGGTGTTCTAGCAGATCATTAGTGAGCTTGGTATTCAAAAGATGTGGAACTGAATTTATGGCGTTTTTTGCTAGAAGAGTGCAGGTTTTGATGGAGAAAGATAATGTTGACATCTGGGTTTTCAGAGTCAAAGGAATTGATTCCTGTGGAGATTTTAATTTGTATCTCCTCTGCCTCATTTGAGTGGCTCAACACTGTTTGGAGAATGGGCTTTAATACGCTGAATTTCAGCATAAGCACAAAATCTAGCTTTTGCATTTGTTGCAATGCAGAAACATTTGTATGGGCAAAGTTAAGAGAAAGAAATAATTGTTCATAGGCTAGGACTATTCTAGCTCTGTGTCTGTCCCTAAGTCCTCATCCTGAGCAGCACCTGGCAGATACATTTCTACCCTCCATGGGCATGTATTCTTTCCATCTTCTTTTCCCCGTGCTCCTCTCAGCTCTCCTCAATGCATCAATACTCGCCATTCCTGAGATATGGATGCCTGATTTGTGTCCGTCTTATTAAATTGTGAACATTTTTTCCACAAATTAATCACTACCCCATCCCAATTTCATGTGCCTTTGATGCCTGGTTTTAATTGCCTGAAAGTAGGAAGCTTCAGTGAGCAGAAAAATTAAAATTGCAAAATCCTGATGGCTTTTTGTAGTTGAGTTATTTGCCTCCAACATCAACCTGAAGAGTATGTTTTTCGTTTGGCTTTTTTCTTTTTCTTTTTTTTCTTAAGTGAGTGAATGTCTTATTAGCTTTTCATTTCCGACAGAGCCTCAGGCTTAACTGCAATGGATAGACAACATTTTAGCTCCAGAACATGAAACAAGTTCTTCATTCCTAGATCCTGAAAGACATCTTGCCAAGTCAGTGAAACAAACTCTCCCCTTCTTTTGAAGCAGGACTTGACTTAGGAACAAAAACTGCTATTCCAAAGATTGAAGCCCCTAATATATAGCAGAGTTTCAGGGATTTCATGAAGGGGATAAAAGTGGGAATGAAGCACATTGTGTCCAGCTGAAAACCAGAAATAATTTAGGACAATCACATGATTTCTTTTATTCAGAAAATGGGCCTTCCATGAAATCAGGACTTTTCCCATGAAAAAACGTAGTGTTTTTCCCATGTTGGTTTCTTGGACTGACCCCAAATGCCTTCTTAACTCTCTGTTCAGGATTACAGTGCTGTCATTTTGCTGCCTGAGTTCACAGACAGAAAAGTTTGTCCTTTTTCACAGGGATTGTTCTTTATCCCTGTAAGACAGCACGTCTTCTCCAGCTGCTCTGTGGCATGTCATGCAAGTGACATGACTTGCAGAGCATCATCAGAATGCTGCTGGGAAAACTCTTTACACAAGGAATCGTAGCACTGGAGTGTCTTTCTGTCAGTGCTGCACAGCAGCATGGCTACATACAAGAGTGCAGTAGAATGAGGAATCTACTCAGACAAATATTCCAGGTCACATACGTAAAGCAAAGTAAAGCATGCTGATAAATGATTATTTTTATTTTTGTTTGCTTTAAAGATGACAAAATTGTGCTCCTAATTTACAAATTGTTTGGGCTTACAGAACTTAATGAAGTGTAATAGCAGAGCCAAAAGGTTCCATGTTTTCTCAGACTGAAGACTGTTGGGGAAGATGAAATGGGAAAGCCTTATAAAGTTACTTTGTGAAGAAAAATCCTGCTGGTGTAGAAAAAGTTAATTAGTTATTGAGTGGAAAACAAGCTATCTGTCACATTGCTAAATTTCAAATCTGAAATTTGTTGCCTTTTATCCACTTGGGTTTTTTTTTCCTAGAGCTGATATAACTGTTTCTCCCAGTATTGACTTTTTCCTAATCACTTCTTCTTGTAGTCTTTTGTAATAATTTATACCATGATCATGCTCAGCTATTATCTGCAGGCTGATAATAGAGTTTGTTTTACAAACAGCAGTCATTGTAACATAACTGTTCAGTACTGGCAGAGCAAGCCATGGTAATAAATTCTGCAGGTCAATGTCATTCTTTGCTCAGCTTTTCCTCAGTTATCCATCAGAAAGTATTTTATTTTCTGTTCCTTGCCTGTGACAGTCCTAGTGAGAGTTGTTTGGGTTAGTGATTTTTTATGCATTTAGGTGCAAAACTGATTTTGATGCCTTTTACCTCTGAAATGTATTTTAAACATCCTATTGGAAAGTTCAGGATGTTCCTGAGGGGCAAAGACATAGCCTATATTGACTGTCTTTTTATACTGTTATCCTTTTTAACCATAATAGTTATGTAGAGTTGAAGATCCACAGGTTGCCTTGGGAAGGAAGAAAAGTTGACAGTGATACCAAAGGTTCAGATCATCCTGTTGATTTGAAAGTCTTGAGTTCCTGAAAATGAGAGACATCAAACCCCACAAAAACCTGTTCACAGCTCTTGTGGCCCAGAAGCCTTCTAGTTTTGTTTTTGGCCACTCTCAGTTCTTACTGAGCTCTGTCTGATGCTTACTGTTTTTTGAATATGGTATTCCTGGGTTTCTTCCTTATTGTCTCTCCCTCATATATGCATTATACCATATACAGGAACTAGCCTTTTCTCTCCCACTCCCTAAAAAATTACAGGGTTTTTTCCCCCTCTCTTTTTGCTTGATGTTATGAAGAAATGAGAGATTTTTGGTTTATGCACTGGGCATTGCTTATGTAGGTAGTTTGTGTGTTGAGTGTGACCTGGTATATTCTTAATCCTTCATCCTGGAATGACTGCTGAGGAGTGGCTTTGTGGATCCTTATTCCCTCTTGGAGAAGCCATCATTGTTATGCCAGTCTCATCCATCTTTTAGGGAATGCAGGTATAAAATTATTTGATGCATAAGCTCAATATGTTTTTTTACCACAGAAGGAGAAGGAAGGCAGGGAGAGTTCCTCCAGCTCATTAATCAAAATGAGAATGAGAAATTGTAACAACTTCCCAGTCATTTACTATTTGCTCCAAAGTAAATCTGTCTAAATATTAGTGCACTGGTGGTAGTAAAAAAAAAAAAAAAAAACAAAGCAAAAGACAAAAGCGGGGGTGATGAGGGGTTGGGCAGGAAAAGAACCTTGTCCTTAGCTTGTCACATGCTGTACATGGTAGACCAAAGATATATGTACTGTGGCATCTCTGTAATGAAAACTTGAGCAATAAAAATAGTTTCTGCCGTGTTCTGGAACAAGGAACTCCCTGAGGAAACACATTAACAGTATTTCACATTACAAATTATTATTGCATATTCAGCTATTGTTTCAAATGAGAATTGTGTGTATTACAGGGCAAGAGAATGAAGATAAAGTTAGTATTTCTTCTGTAAGCAGAATTAAGATTTTTTGCATCTGGCTATGTCAGTTCTGGCCTATAAATTTAAGTTAATACTTTAACAGAATAATGAGTTTCTTGTACCTAGGATGCTTGATGGTCTTACACATGTTGTTCAGGATACACTGGTAGTGGCTGAATATGTGAATCTCCACTTCCACTGTGCTTAGACAGAAGTAGTATTGTACTGCAAAAATAAGACTTGTTGGATGTGTCTAGTAAGGAGTCATCTCCCATGCTGGATGTAAAGGCACCATGTTGCAGAGGTTGCATAATACCAAATAACAGTATTTTGTGCAAATAGTGTGTTTTCTGCCATGCCTAAAATTTTTAAATTAATTAAATGCTTTATTTCATGCATTCCTCTCTCTCCACTTAGGACAGTGCATGTTTGGAGAGCTGATCATCTTTGTTATCTGCTTACTTTCTAATTAATTGTGTGACCTTGCACAGGTCACCATTGTCTTCACAACAATTTGGAAGAAGTTTTGAAACCTCACTGAGGGTTTCTGTATTAACATGTTGTCAGCAGAAAGCTAGTTGTTAGAATGCTGCTTTTTTCCTCCTCCAGCCTCCTTTCTAGAGGAAGAATGTTGCTCCTACTTCTACCCTTTATGGTGCCAGGAAACAACCTCTAGCCCTTCTCCCTGAGTGGTATGTTGTTGGCTCTGAGTGTGTAACACAGCTTCTATTTTCTGATTTGCGAATGAAGTGATTGATATGTACTTGCACTTTGAAATTTAACTTCAAGTATGAAGTAAAAGTGAGAGAGAGAAAAACTATTTTTAATGGTACATTAGTTTCTGGGTGTAAATTGAAAAGTGTCAGAGACAACAATTGCTCCAGACATAGTTCTTTGTTTGCCCTATTAAGCATCAGAAAACCGAATCTAGGGGGAACTGGGTCCTATTTCAAATTTCTGCATTAGCTTATGTAAAAGGCAGGAGAAAGAAGTGGTGTTTTATTTTTATGGTCTTTCAGTTTGCAGTGAAACTGGCCTGAGATTAAATGGGGTGAAAGTAGCACCTGTACACTTTGACCAATCACTCCCACCTTAGAGATGAGAGCCAGGCTGATGTTAGCAGAAACCAAGAGAAGCAAACCAAAGTATGCAGAAAACATTGATTTCATTCTACTATTATAATTACTGCTTTCTGGAGACACAGCAGTGTCTTACCCTGCTCACCTTTGCTATGGAATGCTGGATGTAGCTGCCTTGGAGAAGGCCCCAAAGGAGCATTGCATAAAGCTTACATTTTTAATCTCATGTACTGCTCATATTTGTGTCTTAATGATGCTGCATCAAGGCAGTAGGATGTCTAATCCATATCAGCAATGCATTTATATTTACATTAAACTCATGCTAACAGTATCATTAACTTCTTAGTGATATTACAGCATAGCCTTATGAGTGTATTTTCAAAATGCTTCTTGTTGAAAGAGATTTGTGAAGTACTTATTGCTAGCCAGAAATGGTTCTAGCAAGCCAGTGAAAGGCTTTCTAATTAAATGAAAGTAGTTAATTTCCCTTTTTCTTCCACTGGGATTGCAAGCCACAGTGGCACCCACAGATATCCTGCCTCTGTACTCAAAATGACAGTGAGCTTCTTTCCTCTTTGCAAGTGCCTGGCAGAGGATCTGAGCCACTCCATTTACTTGCAGTCCCACATGCTGTCAGGATACCAGCCTGAAAAGTTCTGGGAGGAGAGAGCGAGGCACTACTGCAAAATGAGTAACTGAAGTGTTTATTTGCCCATCTGAGGCAGGTTAATCTTTCAGCTGATGTGTGGATGAGGGCATCTTAATTAATACTGCACTGAAGACATACTGTGACAAAACTATGTAATTTTGTGGAAGAAACATGACTGGCCAATATATAATTTACAGTATGTTAGACAGGTGCTTATCAGTGTCCAGCTGACTAGAAATAAAGCAGCTTGACTGAGAAGATAATATAAAAGATTTTTGTATTTCCTCCTTTATTTTCTTCTCTATTTATAGTGTTCACAAGTAATATTTTTTCTGTGATGTTCATAATTCCTAAGAAACAAGAGAGATGAAAGTGGGCTTGTTATGAATACTGTGTTGTATCTTAATATTTCTCTTCCATGACCATTTGTAGTGGTAAGTGTGTCTATAATGATATTTGCAGGAAACACACATGGAGCAGGTACAGTCTGAATCAAACCAAACTGACTTTAAATGACCAAATGCCTGCAGAAAACATCATTGGTGCTTTCTTATATGAATGAAAACCTGTCAAGTACGGGTGCCATAATGCTGGATTCAGCCATGTGTGTAAAACAAAGAGCTGGCAACTGGAAGAGCGTCATCAGGTGGGCACAGCAGCAATTAAGTGAAGCATGAGGGTCTTAATGTTTAGACAAATGGGTGTCTTATGGTGTATATCTTCAACAAAGTAACATCAAGATTTTTCAGAGCCCATTTAAAGCTCTCTTGATCAGGAATCTCTCCACAGAGTTTACCAGTCTTTCAGTCACATCCTAAATCAGCAGCCAGGAGTACAGCTGTGTTTTAGATGTGATTTGTTTTTCTAATATGCTTTGAAATATTTCGAATCAGAGGCTGCATCTATGGAGTATTTTTACATCTTTCTGTTTTAATATATGCAATGTGTTGCGCGTAAGTTTGCTGAAAGAAATATGTGGAAGTATCCCTGCAAGTAAAAGTCACTCCCCACCCCCTTTTTTTAAAATTAATAAATAGGGAAATTGTGCCCAGATCTCCCTTGAAATTTATATCCTCTGACTGAAATTTCAGAGAGTAAATTTCAACACATCTGTTTCAAGCAGCAACAGTCAGACAAGTAAATTGTGGCTATAAATGTTGATTTTAAGTACTCTGAATACTGGCTGCTATCAGACTTATCTTAGATGTTGGGGTAGAGAGTGTGAGCAGTTCCCTAAGGCAGAAAAACAAACTGCTAGAGGAACAAAGAAGTTATGCTAATAATACATGACATGGTTTAGCCATATATAATTTAATGTTTTGCCCTTCAGCAACACCTTTCAAGTAAAAATCTGCTAGACTTTATCAAATAATAAGTTTTTTATTACATCTTTTCTGCTGTCCCACACATAGCTGATTGGAAGGAATGTTAAGAGGCTCATCATAGCTCTGTATCCAGAGCCCTGCAGTCTTGTGTCACAGTTGTGTGTGGTGGTGTTAGAATTCTTATTTTTTGAGCCTGTGTCTTGCTGAATGCTTGCTCTGAAGCTTGAAGAATTTTTGTCATCACACTGGTTATACTAATCCTTTTTTTTTTTGTTGGCTTTTGTTGTTGTTGTTCTTTGTGAGCACTGTTTCTCTATTGCCAATTGGGTCATAATTGGGATCCCATCCCCCATCTGCCTAAGTGCTAAAAGCAAAATGTTAGCAAGGGATTTTCATGGCTTTAGCCTGATAAAATAGAGTAAGTAATAGATGGAATCAATTCAGTGTTCAGGTTAGACTATGACCCAGAGCAGGTAAGATATCTTAAAATGCCTCCCAGAGTTCACTAGATATAGTAACAGAGACATTTGTCTGTGAGAAATGAAACGTGCTCTAAATTGTGCATGCTGGGCAAAGCTTGACATTTGGAGAGATTGTAAAATTTTCTATTCCTACAGAGGGAGTGTAGTACTCTATACCACCACTGAGGCTGGAGGTGTTTTCTGCCTTCATACAGGCTAAAAAGGCTGGAAGACACAACTGTGACAACAGCATATTTTATTTTTATTATCATTTATCCCTCTTGTTGACAGGCTGAGTGTCATCCTGTCAACCAGCTATCGGTGGTGGTGGTAGTGGTGGGCTCTTGCCAAGCCTAGCACTAGTTGCCAGCACCAGCCAGTATGTAAACCTGGATAGAATATTTTCCTATTAGTTGGAAAGGTTCATTTGACCTGCTGGGTGGAATGTGCCTGGCCTTGCACTGGTCCTAACCTTTGCTTATCAGAAGAAGGTAATTATCAGATATTACTACCTGACAATTTTATAGCATAGGGAGAGTTAGGTCAGACTGGAGACTACTTCCCAGCCCTGTGTTCCTGTTGCTCTGTTTTGTATTCCTTCTCTTATCACAGGGAGTCTTTGTTTTTTCCATCTCAGAACAAAATAAATTAGTATCTAAGTTTAAGAACCCAATCCCCAACATTCTGAGAGTAGAGTCTCCTACTATAAAGATTCTAAGATAAACCCAAATCTCTACATGTTATTACAGCTATCAACATTTATCTCTCTCAGAAATTGTTAATATAAGTTTGAGATCAAACCTGGTTTCCTTGAGTAGGACAAATATCAGGAAAGCCCTGTTCTGGAAAGATAAGCAGTACCAGTGGTGCAGAGGCACAGTTGTAAAGAACGAAATTTTGGAATCTGCTGAGCTCTCTTTTTATTCTTTAGCTCTTCACACACCATTATCCACTATCTACTTCAGTGTGATACTTCAGCATAAGTTGAATTCTCACATCACAGGGTGCTGGTGTTGAAAACTTTTGTGTCCTTAAGTTACATACAGCTTCATCACATCTCAAGTGGTCTTTGAAAATTCATTAATTCCTTGCTCCTGCCTCAATCAGTGGAGATGTGTTCACTTGGAATCTGCTGAATTAGGTATCCTTCCTTTTTGCCATTTCCGTTGTTGTTTCTAGAGTACAGTTTATAGATCTCCCCTGTGGCATTCCATCAGAAATGCACACGGCAGCCTGCAGGGCATTCAGCCTTAAGTGTCACACTGCAGGCTGCTGACACCTTGTGACAGATCCACAGGTGGGAGATTGTGTTTGTGTGTGATATGGCTTGCCCTGTTTTTCCATGTGGACTTGGAGAGGTGGCCAAACATGATAGTTGACCCAAATGTAAAAGCTGACCTTTGACTTTGAGAAGCATTAAAGAACACAGGTTAGATCAGACCTTTCTTGGGCTAATATTCAGTTTCCAGGAAAGGAATAGGCTTTTCAAAAAACTTTGTGCTGATGCTGAATTATCTGGTTTTCTACATCTTAGATTTTACCCCTTTTTTTTTCTTAATCTAATATTTTCTATAGCTACTGTAGGCTTTGAAAGAATAGGTCAATAAAAGAACATGGTAGGAAGTTTTTTTGTTGTTCTTTTTTTTAAACTTTGTTTTATGTTGAAAGAAAGCCAATACCTTTCTGAGGAGTGGATGTGTGTTTCCTTGTGAGGCACCTCTCTTCTGTCCAGCAGAATAGCTTGGAATATATCCTGCTGCACATAGTACACCCACAGCTTGGACCACTCATTCCCCTATGAGTATCCCCATTGTTCTGTCTGGGTCCTTGCTGTTTTCTCCCTTGTTAGTGGTGTTTGAGGTGAGGGGAATATTGATCCCTCTTTCTGGGGAAGCACAATTACCAGATGAAATGAAATTCCACCATGAAATGGAAACTTTTTTGAGATAGAAAATAACTAACTAAGGTTGGTAGATTTCTATCCAATTTTTTCCCATTTCATTTTCAGATGGAAATTCTTTTAATCAGAAATCATCAAAGAATCACAGAATCATAGCACAGTTTGTGTTGGGAGGGACCTCATGGACCATCGAGTTCTAACCCCACTTCCACTATCTCAGGTTGCTCAAAGCCCCAACCAGCCTGGTTTTGAGCACTTCCAGGGGTGGGGCAGCCACAGCTTCTCTGGGCAACATGTGCCAGGGCCTCACCAGCCTCACAGTGAAGAATTTCTTCATCATCTAATCTAGATCTTCCTTCCTAATTCTTTCATCTAATCTAAATCTTCCTTCTGTCATTCTAAAGCCACTGCCCTTGTCCTATCACTCCATACCTTTCTAAGTTTTCCTGTAGTCCCCTCCAGGTACTGGAAGGTGCTGTTAAGCTCTCCCCCATAGCCTTCTCTTCCATGCTGAACACTCTCATTTCTCTCTGCCTTTCCTCACAGGAGAGGTGCTCCAGCCCTTTGGTCATCTTAGTGACCTCCTCTGGACTCGTTTCAGTAGGTCCATGTCCTTCTCGTGCTGGGGTCCCAGGGCTGGGTGCAGCACTCCAGGTTGGGTCTTACAAGGACAGAGCAGAGAGGCGGGGTCCCCTCTCTTGCCCAGCTGGCCACGCTGCTTTTGGTGCAGCCCAGGACACAGTAGGTTCTGGGCTGCAAGTGCACATTGCCTGGTCATGTCAAGTTGCTTACAAGATTCCCAACAGTGTCTTGTTAACAAATCCTTCTTAATAATTTTAACATCAGGTGCTATTACAAAGATCTGATCCTTTTCTGACCAGGTAGTTTGAATTTCTTGTGTCACAACTGACAGCTTGTTCGTTAGCATTACTTGCCTTGCAGCTTGTATTGCTTGGAAGTATGAATAATCACCATTACTGTAGAAGAATGCTTTGACAACAATTTGTGACAACTATTATAGCTGTGTGCTGATTTTATGAGGAGTGAGTAAGTGTCTGCAAGTGAGTTAACAGCTTAATCTGGTCCCTTTCTCCCAACATGACTCACTAGAGCATTTCTGTATGCACTGCTGCCACCTCTCTCCCCAGTTGCTGCTTGATTGACAATAATCTGATCTCTCCATACGTGTTACCCTCTCTGTGCCATACGACTTTTGTCACAGTGCTGATGCCACCGACTTTCAGATACTCATGTGAGCTTCCCCTACAAGAGGATGTGACTCATAGGCTTCTCCTGAGATCTATTTAACACACTGAATTAAATCCAAGTAGCTCTTGCTGCTTGTTAGCATGTTCTGACTGACTGACTGGGACCTTACTCCATAGTCTTGAGACTGTTTGTAATATTAGATGTGTACATCCTATATCACAGATTTATGTCACTCCAGGGTCCCAATTGCTTTTTATTTTGGGGTGGTTTTTGCTGACTGTGTCTCCATGAAGAGCTACAGAATACATGGTCTCACTTTACAGCATGTCCTTAGTGTGCAAATATTTCTCCATTTGCTTTCTTAGCAATTCCTCTTTTTATAATAATATATTGTGCTCTCCACTGTGCATGCAAACAATGAATTCCAGTGTCATTATCTAAGCAGCAAAGAAAACAAAGGGCTGCATCCAGCTCAGCTGTTGAGCTACTGGATGATCCTAAGCAGGGCTTTGTCTTGATTTCTCTAGGCTGGAGATCCATCAGGACCTTGTTAAAGAGGATTTGGGTGTTGGACCATCCTAAATATAAACATTTGGCTACTGTGTCTCTTCAAAATGATCCAGTGTTCATGTGTAATTTTGGAATAAGGCCTTAGTTAGGACTTTGTTTCACAGAAATCATTCTCTTCTTGTGCTTTAAGCCATGTCTTTGTATTTTCACATCACTTCCACAGGCTCCAACCTCACTATCCCTTGCCATTTCCAAGGGCTTAAGTTCCTCACAAATATCCCCCAAGTTTTATCCTAAACTTGTATCAGTTCTTACCTTCAGGTCAAATTATGAACCCAAAATAGTGGGCATTTCTGAGAACACTGGCCTAAGTCATTCTTGCTAAATCATAGCAAAGCCCAGCTGGAGGTGAATGTGTAGCAAACACCAAAGCTGACAAGAAGGTATTCCACTAGTACAAGGAAATTCAGGACAAATGTTTGTCATTATGAATAGGAAAAGCCACAAGTAAAGGCTATTCTTTCTAACTTGAGTCTTCATGAGCAAAGCCTGATCTGATATCTATTTGCACATTCTTATAGCTTGAGAAGGACAGGTGCAGCCAACATCAGAGCAGGGACTCTTTACAGAGGTGGATGCGATCAAATCGATGTCCTGGATGGGCCCAAGGGACCTGAAAACGTAAACTGATGTGTTTGTGGGGCTGGTCTACCATGTTAATAATGAAATGTGGCGACTGGGAAGGAGGCTGGCAAATTTCTGGTGACGAAAAATAAAAAGTATTGTACTAGTTTTTTGGAAAGGCAAGAAAGTGGGGTCCTTTGGATCTCATCAATTCCATTCTCATCCCTGGAAAGGACCTGGTGCACATCAGATGAGAGTCAATTGGACTAAATGACTTTCAACCAACATTTTTGTAATTCTATTTTCTGAAAATGGAACCCTGATTTCTGATTTTCATCTTTTCACTTCAGCTATGTCTTCAGTTGTGTTCTACTAAATGTTGTATACTCCTGATGGACCTCACTGATGTTTTTGAGAATCAGAAGTCCTGTGAACTTTCAGAAAAGTTAAGATCAGGTCTGAAGCTACACATTGCAGCTTAGGCAGCTTGTATTTGGTCATTAACCTTAGCAAATCAATATCTAAAAGTGAATGTATCCTTTTCTGTGAGATCTTTGAATTTGGGTTCATCTAATACCTGGGAAGTGCAGAAATACAGAGAATTTCATGTCTTGCAGAGGTCAGGAAAGATTGATTTCTTCTCAATTGTGCTGTAACAATTATTTACTGTATTTAAGCATTGCTGGTTTTTTCTGTCTTTCCCAAGTATTGTGTAGTGGCCGTGTGATGCAGGCAGAGCTGGGAGGATCAGCATTCTGGTACACCTAAAGCTCAGGTTATATGCAAGTAGAAAAACACATACAGGGCTTCCACAGCACAGTGAAAACTTATGCAGACTTATTTATTACTGCTTTAGGTATAAAAATATTAAGTTTCATTTTTCCAATTACATGGTACAATTCTATCTTGTTAAAATATTTCAAAGCAGACTTGGGCATTAGTAGCTCTGAAATGAGGAGAGAGTTCTCAGTTTAATGGGAAGGACATTTTTATTGCTGTTTGTATGCTTTGATTAAATAGAAGATGCAGAAATTTAAATCTGATTATATTTTCAGGATAACATAATTAACAATCATATGCTCTTTTCCTTATCCACTGAATGCATTGAGAGATGGTATTTGTGAAATGTCAGCATCCTCAAGGAAATGAGGGCAGTGTAATCATGCCCAAAAGTGAACCTCACATTCCAGACCTGTTTGCATTGACACCAGACTGCTGCCCCAGCACTCTGGTGCTGCACTTGCTGAGCCCTCTGTGTCCTACACACCTTTTACTGTCGTGTGCAGCGTCAGGGCACACAGCAAGGTCCGGGCTCCTGCCAGCAGTGTCAGAGTCACCCAGCCCCAGACAAATCAACCTGCACGTGACATGAAAGCAAGTAATACTGGAAGGTAAAAATTAGCTGGAAAAGTTGGTGCCGACACTGACTTTCATTCTTACACTTCCTACTCCTCCTGTGCCCTTCCAAGTGCCTTCCTGGTGCTGTGCATTAGTGCCAACCTCGATGTGCTCGGAACAGGGGACAGACAGACGGTCTGTGTCCTGCGCTGGCCGTGCCAGGGCTGCTGCTGCTCTGAGGCTGATGCCACGTGTGGCACAGCACCACTCTGCCTAGGACACCCAGCTGAGGGGCAGGACTCTGCACAAGCAGGGCTGGTGGCGCGTAGGAGGAGTTTGCACATGGTGTGGCAGTGGCCCAGAGCAGATGAAGCCACATATCATGTGACAAGCCACCTCTGGATTGTTGGTGTGCTTGTTCCCTGAGAGCACAGCTGGGACTGGACTATCATGGGAGTTATTGCACTGGGTTTGTGCCACATCTAGGCTGGGAATTACCCAGACTCTCCAATTCCAGAAACAAACCTGCTGCAGGAGAGGAAAGGTATTATTTCCCTCCCTTCTGTGCAACTTCAGTCAGAGATTGGCTTTATTTTTTGAAAACAAAAACCCCCAAGAAAACAAACCAAAAATGCCAGAAGCTCTGTGCTCTTATTGATCAGCTTCAGTGTGATACCAGTGCTGCTGGCTCTGTATTTATGTTCCCTCCTACCCCATATATTGTGATTCTATCAACAAGAGTGATCTGTGAGGATGCAGACAGGGAGAAAATACCCACAGGGTCAGCATGTCATTGTGAAGGAGAAGGAATCATGGTGTTTTATCAAATCCTCAACAGCTTGATCTGCTGGGGATAAATGTTTTTCCCTTACTGCTCTTTGGAATCCTGGTATTCTTCATCCAGCATGATCCCATGGTGTGCAATTGAATTGAGATTCATACGGTGTGGATTGCCATCACAAGAGCATATTTGAGGAGAATTGCCTGAACAACTTGCCATCTGAAGGGAGATGTTTACAGGATAAATGCTTTCTCCAGCCTCAATTACCTTCAAAAGTAAGTCAAAGGTTGCCATATTGAATATACCAAACTCTGCTGGGAAAATGCCAGAATATCAGTGATTTCCTTGTCCCCACAGGCAGGACTGGTGGTACCAGCCGTGACTCAGGGAGGGCCTGCCTTGATTTAGTCATGCTTTTTCCTAAACAGCCTTGGGGAAATGCTTTAGCTACAGGTGGTCTAGGGTTGTAAATCAGTGCCCTGACTTCTGCAAACATCGTCTATGGGGTGGTGGCAGAGTTTTGTTTCTCTATCTCACGTCATTACAGAAGTGATCAGATTTGGGACGTTAAACAAAAGCAAAGTGAGCTCTCATACTGGCTTTTTAAGGAGTATATTATCTTTCACATGCTTCAATAGCTCATTTCGATTTGCAGCTCTGCAATAAGGATGGGCAGGAGTTACCCCATCTGTAACTACTGTCTTCTTGTGTTGGGGGTAAATAATCAGATTGCCTTAAAATATCTGTTAATCTATAATTGTTAATGGGAGGCTCTCGTTTGGGTTCTTGTATATGATTATCTGCTCAAATGCTTTATTTTGTGTACCCAGTACCCTTAAGTAGACCATGAGCTTTATAGAGCATATCTTTTGTATAAAATTTTATTTTTATTAGTCATATTTCCAGCCGTTCATATTCATAAATCATGCATCTGATTTTAAATTAATACTACTGGCAAGTGCTGTTAATTTACCTCAAGCTTTTAAAACCTTACCTCGCATTTTTAAATGTTTTTCCCCAAAGCAATGATGACCAGAAACTTTTAAAGATAACTAGTTATTTGACATTGAGAAAGACATCAAATACAGGAAGACTTGTAATGAATTCATGGTGAGGCAGAGCACTTTGGAGATGTAGATGACTACACACCTATTACATCCACTTTTCTAAATTATTAGCAAATAGCTGTGTACAGAAAGTGTCACTCAGTAGTCACTCATTTTCACATTCAACCATCTGTCTTGCTCACATCCCAAGGGGTGCATTTTGGGTACAAATGAGCCTGGCTGAAATGGATCATGGGATCAAGCAAAGCATTTCCTCCCTGTGACAGAAATAATCTGTACTTAGTGCCCACTCTGTGTTTTTCTGCTGGAAAACCAAACACATTAAATAACCAGAAAAGCAGTGTTTGTACCCCATCACTGCTGGGCTGGCACACACCGTGGTGGTCACACCCTGTGGCCACCCATCACTGCCACAGCACAGCCCAGCCCTTCATCCCTGCTGCTGCTGCTGGCACATGGCCACATCTGCAAAGACCTCACGTGACATTTTAACAGCGTGTGCCTTGTTTCTGTGCTGGTGCATATGGCAGGTACATGCATGTAAACCTCTTGATGAAAGTGGTGAATCCTTCTCCATCTCAACCCCAGAAGTCTGGGGTAATGGGGAGGAGGAGTAGTGTCTTAACTACAGCACTGCTTCTTGAAGGTGCTGTGGCAATAGAAATACTACTAATTCATATGTTCTGTGATTAGGCTGAGGTTTGCCGTTGTTTTGTGGGCTGTGTAAGGACTTGCAAATTAAAGGAAAACTTGTGTTTTGTTTTCTGGCTGTCTGTCCATTTACATGGTTCAAAGTTCAAGAAATGTTGAAAAGCAATTAGCTTCTCAATGAGATGCAGCCTTTTTTTAAGGCATGATGTCTTTATTCTTTGATCTAGACTGAGCTAAACTTGTTTTCTATTAACAGCAGAGGAAAGCAAAGTTAGGCTTGTTCTCTTTTTCTAGGCACTTTGAAGCACTTACATTGTCTATAGTTTCTAACTGTATAGTGTTTAACACTTTCTGTATTTAATTTTAACTTCAAAAATAACTGAACATCTAATTCCCAGGAGAAAGAAAGTTACAAGAAACATCTGCAATCAAGGAGATGTGGTACTAAATATGATACATGAAATACATCATTCTGATATAAAAGTATTCTTTGCTTAGTGGCTTTAATATGGTATTAGGCTACAGTGTCAGCAAAAACTTTGCTTTTTCATTTAATGTAGTATCTTCTGTCTCACAGTGCAGCCTGGTTCAGGCTGTAATGCATGAACAAGCTATCTAAAAATCTGCTGACTCTGGTTATAAACACAAATGATGTGTGAGTTAAAACTAACAGGAAGCGTTGGGCTTTCCATCCCTCCAAATAACCATGAAATGCTAAGTTTGTGTCTAGGTATACCACAACACTGTAAGGCTTAGAACCATCTTAGCCACCTTCTGCAGACACCAGAAACCAAGGCACAAAGAGCAGAGGCAATTTCCTAAGCCTCTACATGCCTGAATGACAACACCAGATCTGACTGTATTTTTTTAAAGCTGGTTTTCCTTTCATAAGTCTCTGCTTATCTTTACCCATGTTTTTAACTTAGTTGTCTCTTCAATAGTAATTTTCTCTTCTTCAGAAGTTGCTGGCGGTAGTGATCGGGTTTTAAAATCTTGGATCCAGCCACTTGAACACATTAGTATCAGGGTGTTGAATGGCTCTGAATTCCCCTTTAATGGGTCAAATCTGCACGATCAATGTGAACATCTCACATTCTTTGATTGTATTTTAATTTGCATTCTGATCAGACAGTTGGCCATTTGAATCCATCTACAGTTAGAGCTGATTTGAAAGAAACATCAAGTACACATGTCCAATTAAACTGAAGTTATCGTGCAGCATATAAATTGCAGTCTATCATTCTTTTCAGCCTTCCTAAAATTCACTGGCTGTATTTAATTCAGAACAGCTATCTTTGTGATTTAGAAATGTACAATAGTAGGGCAGAGGAGGAATGAGCACAGCTCTCTGGGGTGCTTAGCCTTGATGGTCTCAAAATGGGTCTCAACATATTTATGGTCAGCTTAGCAGTGGGATGAGCAGCATATAATTTTTTTCTCTGCCCTGCTTTCCTGCTGCAACCATGCCCTGTCAGCCTGGGGCTGCTTCCCTGGGCTCTGATGGACACGCCTGTCCTTACCTGCACTACATTCTGCTACCTTTATGGGTAATGTTTTGTATACATCCCAGGACATAAAGCCAAATCAGTACCTAATTTAAAATGCAATTTCAAGAGCTTCTTTGCACTGCTTGCTTATGGTCAGGAGCCCCAAGTGGCTTCTCTGATAAGCATTCCAAAAATAGGCTTTGATTCTGTTTTTTAATAGAAGTTTTCTGCAAGAAGAGGATGAAGGGGAGGCGATGTGAATCGTGTTAATGTGAACAGAGTACCAATCTTGGAGGGGAGGGCTATGAACTGCTATGGTCTGTGCTTACCTGTGAGGGTGAGGGAGGAAGCTGATTCCACCACACTTCCATATTCCTTTTTTTTTGTATGCATACCCCAGATGTCTTTACCTTCCTGTTTTGTTTAATATATCATTAACAATGCAGAAATACACATATCTCTTAAAAGATCCATCTAATCCAAATTGTTGGGTTGCATAGTCATGATAGAGTTTCACACAGTCACCTGTTGAGAAGGAGCTTAATCAGAACAAAAACCTAATTTTTTTCTTCCTGTGCTGTTGCTAGTGTGTCCCTGGCACACAGTGACTGAGTATTTAGTGTGTAACAAAGCCCTCTAAAACACAAGGATTGCTTTGAAGAGAAGTCTAAGTAGAAACTACTCCTCAATCTGTAAGTGAGAAGTTCTGGCTCCAGTGGTCTGATTCATTGTAATGTTTATAAATAGTGCCTTAAGCAAAGTAAAAAATAGGAATTTTAACCATCCTAACATTTTTCACCAGCATGTTTAAGACAACAAACTGGGGCTAAGAAATATGTAAAATGCTTTCTAATTAAAGTAGCTCAATATACTAACACTTCCTGGTGCTGTAACTTTAAGGTACAATATGCATTTAATTATCCCCAAGGCAAAAATTACTTTCAGACTGGTGTACTTCTCCCCATACACAGAATAATATGGTTTACTGAACTGAACCAGGTTTTAGCAGGGCCTGCAACAGCAGTGATTTTTTGTGGCTCCTTGGAGATTACAGGGTAAACATTTTTAAATCTCATTTATAGGAAATGCTTTATTATGGTTTTGGTCAAGCCTAATTTATTGTTAACTGGATTATAAGTGATATAAACTGAGATTGTTCCTCTTGGGTATTACATACCCTCTGCTCCAAATAAGGCTGACCAAAATTCAGCATCATCATCTCACTACCTTATGCAGATGCATAATATTCTCAGAAAAATAACACTTATCTAGCTCTCCCACAAATCAAATATTTTATCCCAAGCTAGTCCACCTCTTGTTAGATTTTTTTTGTTTGTTTTGGTTTGCTGTTTTGGTTTGGTTTGGGGTTTTTTTTTTGCCTGAATTGGAACTAAACAAGGTGTGGAACATGTAAAACTGTCTAATAACAATCATTGTTTGGTTTACTGTTACAACTGCCCTTTAAAAGTCAAATGAATTTTTTCTCCATCAGAATGTAATAATCAAGCATCTTAAGTTTTTTCAGGAAAAGGGTCTGAGTTTCTTCACAAACCTCAGAGCAAATTTTAGTCTTATTTTTTAGTTTAACTGATGAAATCCAGGCACAAGTTATTTCAAATTCAATTTGTACTGTTCAAACATGTCTTTTTTAGGCAAGTCATCTGAATCTGTTTAAAATTTGGACTCCTGCTGTATATTTCTGGGCTTTGTCCTTGAGTACAGTGACCTACAAAGCCATATTGACTGAAGATGTGCAGAGCCCAGAGCAAAGACCTTGATTTAAAATATCTTAGTACTGCCTTAAAATGACGAATAGATTCATTGAGGGGCATCAAAATGTTTCATGTGCTGTATTTCTTATTTACTCTTTTCAATTTAATTAAGGAAGCGGGGGGAAGAAGCAGAGGAAGAGATTTCTGAAGCTGTGGCTCCCCAGAGCTTTGGGAAGTGGGGATGTGCAGCAGCTGCTGCTGTCACTGTCAGATCGAGGTGTTGGAATCCTGTTCAGGAGTCCTTTATGCCCCTGAGCCCTGCTAGAATTGGATTTGTTCTTGCCAGCTGATCATGAAAGATGATCAGTAACTTACACAGTTACTTCTGCTACGGTAACATTCATGTCTGATAATGTACCTGGTGGTACATTAATTGTAACTGTGACCTGGCATGGCTGAAGGGGGCCAGACAGGGTCGGGTCAGGTGTAAGAAACCTGAGTGCAGACTCAAATTTTGCAGAAATTCAGGGTTTGTAGCTGTAGAAAGCAAAGTTTTACTTTGGTGTTTCTGTGACCAGAAATTTAAGAACTCTGAGCTAGGATTTGGAAGAGTTTCTCTAGAAACTTCCATCTCCATTTTACAAGCAGAAATACTTGCTCACATTTACACACTTCTTAGAAGTCTTTGCTTTAAACCTTGAAGCTGTGATGTATTTTAAGCTACTGGTGTTATTGGAAATGTTGTGGAGATCAAACCAAACTGTAGCAAGTTCTGAGCTGTGTGAATTGTTTTATCAAAGAAATTTTTTCAAAATGTTTTGTAGTTTGACCATGAGTTCCTCTCTGACCATCCTTTGGAAATGATCAATAAGAAACAGGTTACACTGGGTAGTGGTAGTTTCTGTTCTGTCTTGACTTCCTTCTGAAAGTTTGTATAGCTATTTGGATACTACCTGTTGTTTAAAAGAAAAAACAGTAGGAATTGATGTTAATCAAGCTATTTTCACTTCTCTCTTCATTTGCATTGGCTATTATTTTATTACTTCTCCACATCAATAGAATTAGCTTAGTTGAAGGAATTAGGGGTTCACTTGTGATGCTTTGGAATACTGCTAGAAGAAGTTCTTGGAAATAAGAGTTTCTTCCTTCAGGATTTGAATTCATATCAGATGTTCAAACAAAGAACCTCCAGAGGTCCCACCTGAGAGCTTGGTCACCCCTCCATTTCTCTACTCTTGCAAATAGAGAAGATGCTCAGGAATTAAACGTTGATGTTTGAATTCTAGTCAGCTGTGGTATGTAAAAAGCTGTCTTTTTTTTTCCCTGGCAGGAGGAAAGGAAAACAGCAACAAAACCCACTTGTGCTTATCCTGGCATAAAATAGATTATAAAATCCTGATACTAAACTGATTATTATTTCTAAATCTGTAGAACAGCTTAGTAAAATACTTGCTCTTGTTTATGTTCATATTATAAATTTGAAAAAGATTAATTTTCCAACTCACTGTCTCTTAAATCAACCAATCATCAACTATGGAAAATTGTGCAGAGTTCTTTGACTGTGCTACTGAGGATGTTTTTATATTTTGTGTGGAAAGTTCATCACTGTTTCTCTTGCATCAGAAAGACCCCCTGTGCACACAAATGCATACAAGCAAATGGAATAAGTGATGGTGACTTTTTTGTTTCTCTGAAATGTTCAGAATTACATGCAGTGTCAGTATATCAAGGGATAAAAAAAGCATATGACATCTTTAATTCCCAAATACTCTGGGTACAAATATACAAATAATGTATATGGTAAACTAAAGTCTCCCTGGGTTTGCATTGATGAACCCAAGTTCTGCATATCCCAGATTAATTCTCTTGGTTTATGCAAGGGTTATTAGAACATCCTCGCAGTTGGTGAAGTTGCAGGTCTAAAAAAAATGGATAAACAGTAACCTTGAGAATGCAACAAAAGAACAGGTCAGACAAAAAGCAGATCTCCAGTTTCTCATTTCATTTATGTAGTGACTTTTAATTTGAAGAGTGTCTTATGTATTTTGTTCTCTATCTATACCAGGTATTTACCCCTCTCTGAATTTGTCCCTTAATTAAGTGCAAATATATCTCCAGTTCTCACTTTTGAATGCTCTTTAGCCTGTTTTGAAGGAATGTGAAAGCATCTGGTATGCCAGTTTTAGGCTCTTGGTGCCAGCAGGCCTCTACCAAGAGCTCCATGTGATGTCTCAGGTTTTAGCTTTTATATTTTTCAGATTCTGTTTGGCTTTAGTGTGTAGTTCTGAGCTTCATATTAAGGGATGATGAGTTCTGTTCACAGAGCATGTAGACAAAACAATTCCTTCTCTAGCTGGGGACCAAGGACAACCAATCCAAATCTCAGGCCCAAGAGCATAAACAATGGCAGAATGAAGATAGGATGGAACTTCATCACCTAAAGCTATAACTGGACAATTAACTCCACTATGCAAATGGACCAAAACTTATAAAGGTGTGTATCATGGTTTGACGCTGGCACAATGCCAGCGCCCCATGAAAATACAACTTACCAATCAAATGCTGTGAAATGTGATCAAGAACAGAGCAAAGCAGGCCAAACTTAATAACAAAGGAAAAACTTTATTACACTACTACTACTACTACTATAAAAGGAAAAGAAAGGAAAGAAAAAAAAAAAAACCACACAAAATTCGAAATGAAAACCTTCCAAAACATTTCTTCTCCCTCCACCCAACTCCACCAAACCCCAGCGAGACCCATTTGGATCCTTAATCAAGTTTTCACCCTTCAATATAATCAATACTGAGTCCATCGGGGAAGAGAGGAGTCCCCCTTGCAACCATAGACCCCCAGGAAACACAGCTGCCACTTCTTGTGTTTCCATGTCACACGTGGCACTGCCCAGACACACCGGCCAGTGTGACACTCTCCTCTCCATGTCACAGTGCTCTCACCACCGCGCAGGGACAGAGACTGCTTATAGGGCCCCTTTAAGGATGCTTTGCCAAGGACCACCAGGAACAACAGTCCAGTATCACAATTCGGGACTAGAGTCCCCCCCCATTTTCCCCTGGGGCTGAGGGTCCAAAAGACAGAGATCGCCTTCTCTTCCTCTCTGAAGATGGAGGGCATCCTCACACCCTCCTCAGCTCTCTCTCTGTCCACTCCAAAACTGGTAGTTGCTGAAGAAGATCTCTTAGCTCACCAGTGCATCCCCCTAAAATGCAGTCCCTCTTGAAAGAAAGAGTGGTTCAGTCTATGGTAAACAAGCAGAGTCCAGCCAAAAGCCACTCTATCATCTGCCCCCAACCTTCTTCTCTGAACATCTGAGGTTTCAGGCTGTCTCTCTTTTCTTCAAATTCAGGAGGAGTAATATTTCATAAAGCCTTCATTTCACAGGAAAGGGTTAAAAGTCCCGGACTCCCCGGATGGCTGCAATCTCAGCCCAGGACTCTTTCTCCAGTCTCCCATGCTGGGCATCTTCCCCCCCCCCTTCTCCTTCTCCTCTGCCGGCAAACTCCCAGGTGTCTGCTGGCTCTCTATCTCTTTTCCCTCTGGCTTGGGGGAGGGGGAACAAAAACATCCCAGATGTTCTCCACCCTTCCATCCGCAGGAGCTGGCCCAGCTTGGTTCCCGACCCTTCACCCCCTGGCCTACCTGTGCAGGCCGCATGGCTCCCCTCCCCCACCCAGCCCGGGCTGGGCAGGGGAGGTCCATACCATGTGGTGACCGGATCCAAAGAAGGACGAGTCCTCCTGGGAATTCCGCTTTTAACCCCTCTGTGTTCTCAGAGGCGTGTCCACCTTCAATTGGTCACCCCAAGTGTCAGTATCTAAACCTGACCCCTGACTGGATGGACCTCTTCCTTCCAAAAAAAAAATCCCTTCCCGTGTCAAACCATGACAGTGTGAGACCCCGTGACCACTTTGCCCTTTTCGGGTTCATTGTTGGTGCAGCCCTGGCTGGGCTCTTGTGCTACCCAGGGTGTTTCCACTGAGGCCTTCTAATAAGTCCTTACTTTATTCTTTAACTCCATCTAGCCTCTGTTTTAGGTCAGCCTTCACAAGGCATCACATGAGCAGGTCATTGCATCTAATGCTCTCCTGAATTGAGGGCATTCTGTAGCCAAATGCCCGACCTTTGGACCAAGTGCCATCTCTTCAAACTTCTCAAAGACTGGGTGTAATCCTCAGCCCACCAGTGAAGGTTTGGTCACTTGTGACTCAACCACTCCCAAAGAAAGCAATAGGGAGTATGCAATGCACACAGAAATAGCCCATGAGCAGGGTTTGTGGATGTGCCCAGCCTTTCAGAAGCTGAGGAGGGCTTTGCCGGGGTGGAAGCCAGACTGAACCTGATGGAGCTCAGTCCAGTGTGACATTCACATTCTTTGGACAAAGAGACATGATTCTGTCTCTCAGGAGAAGCACAGAGAGAAGAGAAAACAATTCTTATCTGCTCCTGTGTTTGTCCCACATGGAATGTGGTATGGGGATTGTTTACCTGAAGTGATTGCTGGATTGGATTCTGGTGAAGGTTGTTTGGGTTCAATGACCAATCGGATCCAGCTGTGTCTCGGGCTCTCAGCAGAGAGTCACGAGTTTGTAGTTAGGTAAGTAAGAAGTAAGTGTGTAGAATAGTATAGTATCTCTTTAAATAGTATATTAATGTAATACAGAATAGTTTAATAAAGCTATCCTTCAGCCTTCTGATCTGGAGCAGACATTATCATTTCTTCCCGGATCCGAGGAGGCATGGCCCAGCCCTCCTAGGCAGGGTGTGCCCTGACCACTGCAGCAGCATTCCCACAGCTGTCACTCATGGAAATGAGGGCAGAGCTGTCACTGCTTATTCTTGCAGAGGTTCAGGGCCCTCCCCGTGTGACACTGGCCTGCCTTTGTGAGCTGGGCCCTGGTTAAGCTCTATCCCTACTGGTGGGTCACTTCTGTTTTGCAGGAGACAGACTTCGGCTCACAACATCTGAAGGCAACCTCTGCCTCATACTGTGAAGTATCTGAATGATTAGAAGAACATAAAATCCTCTTAAACTTTGTCTGCTGAAAGGAAGGGATCACTGTGGAGGTTTCATCTTAGTGCACTGTTTCCAGAGGAAGACACAAACATATTCTGAAGATAAAAGTTGTAGTTTTTATTAAAGCTGCTCAGAAAATTTGATACTCTGAGGTTTTCTGAAATACTGGATTTTGACCAAAAAATTTAAAAAGTTTGTGGAAGCTTTCAAAGACCTTTTTGACTACCTGTGGTTTGTGTTTAGACTAATACTTACACTAGTGCATCTTTATAAATTTGGTACCTCTTTTTGTAGCCCAAGGGATTTAGAGGCATTTAAAGAGAAAATTTTAAAAGCATACCTAGCAGAAAGGAGTGTATTAAAAATCTTTGAGCAGAAGTTAGTATGACATATGGCTGTATAGAAAAATAATTAACCTGTGAATTTTCCCTGTGTGTGCTTGGCCTGAAACAGCTACTTATCATAGAAAAAACTGAGACTGGAGGAGAATCTATCCCCAAAATTCCAAATTATTGACATTTAGGAGATGATTGGAAAGTAGTATCTATACTTACAGTTATTTTATTAATAGATTCTTGTGAATACAGGCATTGCAGAAATGCCTTGTCTTATCCAGTGACTTTGTCATTGCACAGTGTTTCCTTTTACTGTGGTTTTTTGGTTTTTTTTTAGATTGGGTTTTTATTTTGGTGGGTTTTATTTTCTTGGGGGGGGGATGTTTGGGGTTTTTTTCTGTTTTGTGTGAGAGAGGGAATTTCTTCTTCAGATTCTGCTGGAACCTATTTTCTACCTGAATGATAATGTTCATAGGAAAAACTCTCGCTTAAACAGAACAGCATTTCTTGAAAATAAATTCTTTCTGATGAAGACCTTGCCTGGCTGTATTGTAGAGTTCATTTGAACAGCACTTCAGTAGACAGGACTTGAGGAAGCATCAGGGACACCTCTTATACCTCTATAATTTTCCTTTTATTTTTTTAATTGACTGATTGAGATCACATCTGTGAACTGTTCCACTCTAATTTTGTCATTGTAGCTCATGGTTTGATTTAATGAAAATGGTTACTTACCTTTTCCTTCACATGAAATTGAGTGCTGGTATGGTGAGTAGTTAATTCTTTGTCCTTATGAAAAAATGCACTGGCCGGATTATGATCATTCTGCTTTAAACGTAAGGGTGAAAGTCATTAAAGATCTTGAAAGGGAGGAAAGTCATTAAATATCTTGAAAGATCAGATATTCAGTACTACATGAGATTTTTCTCTGAGGTAATTCCTGATTTTCCTAGAGCTGTGTGGAAGGAGTTTTTGTTTATATGATAAATGCTACAGCTTCTGCATAGGCAAGACACCCACCTGAACAACTTGGCATAAACCAGTTTTTGTTTCCAAGATCTTAGCTTTCTTAAATGTGGAAAAGCAAGTCTCTTTCTAAATGACAGGGAGAACAAATCATGTTAATACTTTTTTATTCTGTTTCCATAGTGGGATTTTTCAGTTTGGGGTTGCTATATTTTTAAGTACAGCTGTTCTGTCATTGCTGTGTATGTTGTTAAACAGCTCTAAACCCAGACTGAAATAATTATGGTTGTTGGCCTTTTTTTAATGTTAGAATGATTGAAAGCAGAAACTGTCATGTTTAATGCATGGTAAGGCCAAACTGAAGCCTTTATTCAATGTTTAAGATTTCAACATTAGAAAGAGAAGACATGTTTAGAGTTTAGATTAAATCTCTCCCAATACATTTAGGACTGCAAAATTGAGTAATTTTGGAGGTGTCCATAATTTTTCCATAAGTTTTAAATTCTGTGCTGCTCTACTATTCCCTTGTACATTTCCAAAGCAGGATTTTCCAGCATTTTGGCACTAAAATCCCAAACGGTGGTTTGTCTAAGAGCTGTTGAGAAAATTTGCACATCCTTTTTACCCCAAGTGCATACATGCTGATCCTATATTACTGCGAGCTAATTTGTACTGCTGGAAGTTCTGCCTTATCTGTATTCCCTCATCTAGAGTTTTTCTAGACAAAGAAAGAAATTGAGAGTTTTAAAAAGTTTTGACTAGATCAGCATTAACAAATTCTACCTTGGTTTTCAGCAATGAGTGATACTGACCACCCAAATGCTGATCTAAGTCTTATCCTGTGGCCTGTATGTCCTTATCCTTTCAGAGCTCTTGGTTGTGTGAAACAACTCTCAGCACCTTCCCAGAGTTCTGGTGCTCTGAGCAAGATCAAATGACCTCTATTAGCAGGAAAAGGCTGGCATCAGAGACAGTGCAGTCCACCTCAGTGGAGCCACTCAATATATATAACTGGGGATGAATTTGTTGTTCTGCTTGTGCTCTGCTTCTTTCTGTCTTAACTTCTGTTATCAGCTGGTAATGTTTGCTTCATTGGGAACTTCATGATAGTACTGAAGAATCCAAGGGTGTTAAAGTAGAACACTCCACATGGGAGAATCCAGCAATTTAGATTTTGCTAACATGTTCAAGGAGAAGGTCAAGTGGTGGTATAAATTGCAGCAGTTTTGACAGCCTCTGGGTCTTCTTTGTGTTTCGATCAGTTCCTGAATTTCCCTGTGCTGCCTGTGGAAACTATTCTTTCCTGGTACTCAAGTTTGTCATGCAAAAGGAGTTAATGATATCCCAGGAGAGACTGATCCACACCTTCTCTCAGCCCATGTTTCCCAGACAACATGGTGCTGTAATCAAAGCAGCTGAAACATTCCACTTCTGTTTCAGCTGGATGCAGAATCATTTTCTCAGGAGTTGAAAAGTTCAGAAGGAGAATGAATAAGATCATTTTCCCTCTATACTTTACAAAATCCTACAAAGTAGGCTAGACCTCCTTGCTCTCACATCATTACACGTAGAGAAATGTTAGGGTTTTCATTGCAGACTTGCTCAAGGCACATTGTGTGAACTCCAGAGGAACATATGCTTGAAATTGTCCAGCACAATTTTCAGGAGAGAATGGCAAGAACAGCAAGAAAGTAATACAAACTTGAGCAAGTGCTGAAATAATGAGTGTTGCTCTGTGCTGTAAAAGCTCTGAAGGAGATTGAAATCATCACTCTCTGCTTCACAGCCCCCATCCTTAATGTCTCCTCATTTCACCTGCATCTGCACAGTGATCTGTGGAACTTGAGGAAAGGACATGAGCAGAGAATGAATAACTCTGACAGAATATGTGGGGTGTACTCTTGGACTGGTCCTCCTCAGAGCTACAGAACTTGAACTGGATCCAAAAAAGCAAGGAGAGCGAGCACTGGGTATCATCTCTGAAGCACACACATTTGGAGATGTGAGAGGGACAAGTGGTGTGACAAGAATCCAAAGCTCTCCTGAGTGCTGCTCTTGCTTCCCAGGGCTCCCCTGTGCTTGCCTACAGCTCATGTAGCTCACGGGTCTCCCTTCCAATGACTAGTTTGGCTTCAGGCTTTTTGTCACTGCCATGTTGACAACAGCTCCCTCCTCCTCTCTTGGGGCTTCTCTGCCTTCATTGCTTCACCTCAGCAGCACCCAGGGATCATGGCAGGCCTAGAATTAATTCAAGCTTTTCAAAGGTGACGAGTGCAGAATGTCTTGCCTATATTCACTATTTTAAAGGGGAATTTTGTTTTCCCACCCTTCCCTCCTGACACTTTATAGAGGAAGGGATAGGATTGTATTTCTCATAAAACCAAATTTTTCTTTATCGTTTGGTCTGAAGGAGTCTCTCTATCATACTTCCCACAGCTGCAGCTTCTTCAGCCTCCAGATGAATAGCAAGGCCATTTTTGCAAAGTGATTATTTTCTAAACCTTGTTTCTCAGAAACTGAAAACAAGTGGTGTGTCTTGCTGGCTTAATATTTCCTCAGGGCTGTTTGTACAGAAAGGTTGTGGCTTTTGTGGAGTGATAACCTACCACCTAATCAGTCTTCCAGCACAAGGAAAGGCCTGATCTTCCTTCTTGTGATGAAAGAAAGGCATGAGAGAAGAAACAAAACAAAATCCTTGAATGAAAATCTTCTCGATTTTCTCTGCTCCTCACAGGGAGAGGTGTCAGTGACCAAACTTTTGCTTTCAAACTTTTGGCTGTTGGACAAAGAATGTGACAAAGGCAAAGTCATAATTATATTTTAATGAAAAGCAACAAAGTTGGAAGACAATTTTATTGCCTGATTGTACCAAAGTTTTATCCACTTATCTTCTTCAGTAAGAGCATTGATTCATGTTCACAGTCACTCAAAAAGCAGAATGCTGAATTAGAGCTATCTGTAATTTTTGTTTTTATTTCCAGTTCTTCCTAACACTGAGTTATTACATTCACAAACAGTAAGTAGAAATGGATCTTTTAACATGATTAATTTAAGGATTGACTTATTAACTAAGATCTTCTCTTCTAGGGTAACCTCCCTTAGGTATTTAATTTGTACAGTATATTTCTCCAGCCTTCTTCTTAGAACATAAAATAGCAATTGAGCATTGGCTTTATGGCTGCTGGCAGAATTGGGAAAATAAGGTAAACATTCAGTCCCATCCTCTTGCTCCAAAAATCTAAAAATCCAGTAACAACCACTTTTATTTTACTGTGCTATGTTCTTGCTGTACTGTGAGAGCTCTTGCCCTTAAGACCACGTCTTCTACATTGAATTTTTAAGTACTTTCTTTTTCCTGTTTCACAATGAAACTGAAGGTAACAATACATTTTTACTAGAGAGGAAACTGTTTCCCTTGAAGGAAAGATTATTTTTAAGAATTCTTCAACATATGCTGTTTATTCTGAGGGAAGAAAAGATGCAAAAATTTTATGCAGTAATCAAAAATTGAAAAGAGCAGGGAGGCATTGCCCAGTCAATGGCTTTGAGGGCTGTGTTTGCCAGCACATTCACTCACTAACTGAGTTTGACACTGAATGCGTCACATTTCTGGTTTTAGTTCACTGCCCTGAGGTTTTAGCAAGATGTGTTACAGAAAGACATATTCTAATGCTTTGTAAAGTGACAAAATTTGCTTTCATTCTGTCAAATTATAGTGCTGTGAGCATTACTAACTGTTGTGGTATTGGGGTGGATCCATGTGCATCAGACAACTGGATTATGCCAGGATTATTAGAGGTCATGCACTCTGCTGAAACTTTGTATGACTCCCAGAGCTGTGGTTTGCAGCTTGAAACACCAATTACTGCCAGAGAGATTGGTAATCAGTGCTGATTAACAGCAGAAGGCTTTTTGAACACAGAACTGTATGGGGGAGAAACATGCCCAGCAGGTGCCCTCTCTGGTATTTAATTATGAGGAATTTGATGGAGAGAGATGTTTACAGGACTGGCTCTGCATTGCCTGCAAGGGCTTTCTCACAGAAAAGGTTTAAAAGAAAGCACAAAGTGGTGTCAGGCACAGGTTGGGACAGCAGCTCAATTAGAGCTAATTAAAGTCCTGTAAGCACTTTGCTGTTTGAGCCATGTTGTATAACATCATGTGTGATGCTGCAGTGCACAAGAGCTTTTTGCTCTGAGCTGGAGAAGTCTGATCCTTAAGTCTTAAAGAGCTCAAGGATGCTGTTATTGGAAGTCATAGTTTGTAAATGATCTTTGGGGGATTTATATATCAAGGCTATGTCCAATATTGATTTTTTTGGTGTGTGGGTGGATGCTTGAGTGCCATATAGACATGAGGTACTGCAGTTAATGGGTTGACTTGGCTGGTCACGGGTGTTTGGTGAAGTTCAGGATCAGTTGGTGTACTGTCACCTGAGGTTAGGTTAGAGTAAGCAGAAGTTAAATAAAAAATGGAAATAATGTGTTCTTTGTGTGAAGAAAGCTGAAATATTTTGAACACTTGGTCATTTGTTGAAAATCATTTTTGATCAAAGGCTCTTCAGTTTATTTTAAAATGAGTTGGTGAACTTGTATAACTCTTAATGGACCCAGGTGGAATGTTTGTCTGACTGTAGTCCCAGTGAAGCAGGTGTGTGTTCATCCCTGATTTTGCCTGGACTGAAGCTCAACCACTTCTCAGTGCCTGCTTTGGAGAAGCCTGTGTTTGGTGCCCAGATCTCAGTAAAATCTCCCTCACACCTGACAGTACTTGGTGCTTTTGTTCGCAGTGCTGGTGGATAGGCCAAGGAATAGAGATGCTGAATAGCAGCCTTGCCTCCTGCTTCTTAATTAGGAGTTGCTGTAAAGGTCGTGGGTAGGTCAGGCTGATGGGCAGTGAGCAATCACCTGCAGCTGTGCCTCAAGTCCTGTGAAGATAACAGAGCATGTCAGTCCAACACAGCAAAGATAAAGCTGACCATGATGGGCTGAGAATGTTGTACCAGAGCTTACACCTACAGCTTTCTCAAAGTGAAGTTTGCAAATTATTTTCTTCTTAAAAAAAAACAAAAAACAAACAAACAAAAAAAAAAACCCACAAAAACCACAAAAAAACACAACAACAAACAAAAAATCCCACCAACCTAGGGAAATAGGAGCATCAGTTTGAATAGATTTTCTGATTGGAACAGACTGGCTGATGAAAATATGAGAAGTAGCAGTGCCAGTACCTGCTTTCTGACAGTAAAGTAGTATGAGAGAATGGGGGCCTGTAGCCTTTCCTCAGCTCCTCCAAATAGTTCAAGCACTTTGGGGCAGGTGTATCCTTATAGTGTCTCTGCCAAGGCTTCCACACAGGAGCCTCTGTCTTGTTCGAGCATTGAGGTATTACCATGCTCTTAATAGAAATTAATTTTTTTCATCCTCTTTTTAGGTCTCCCCATTTTGAAGATCATTTAGGATGTCCTTTGATGTTACTGTGAAATCACAACAAATTTGCTTGTTGCACATATTTGACTGGAGACAGACAATGCACTCTCTTAATCTTCAAAATTATGTTTGTGATAAATACAAACGAAATATTTTTCAATATTTTGTTCTGTCACTTTTTGCAGTCTTTAACAGTTTAAACAATTTAGCATTTCCATCTTTCCCTGAGTGAGTCACCCAGAAGGATAGGACACACACATTTATGTCTTGGATTACTGAAATATTTTTGTGTGTGTGTATATGCAGTGATCTCGAGACTTGCACATTTTAAGTACAATGAGTACAGTCTTGGCAAGTTAGTAAATGATACTGAGGCTTTCCACATTCATTTTTTGTTAAAAGAGGAGTTGGTGATCTGAAACCAGAATTTATGCTCAGAAAATTGCTTTTTATCCTACAGTTTGGGTTCTTGAGCAGAGGCGGGCTCAAACAATATGTTGAAAATTATCTTTTCACAAAACTTTGATCAAAGTACAAATGTCCTTGCCTCAGGAAGCAGTTTGTTTTCCCTTGAGAAGTGATGCTGGAAAAATCAAAGAGAGCAAAGTCTGCTTGCTGGCCAAAATTCATCTATGAATAAATTACATCACAAAGCTACCAGCAACATAACATTTTCAAAGACCCTATCACAGTGTTGCTATAAGAAAAGTGATTTGTTAAACCCAGCATTGGATGGGAATTCTTGCCATAACAATATTACTAGAAACTATTATTGTTTATAATGCAATTGAGTATACTCATCTAATGATATTTCTGATTTAGTGGAATCCAGATGTAAACCAGTTTTTGCCAGTTTCATGATTTGCCTGTTAGGAAGCTTTTTTCTGGGAAATTATTTTGAAGCTTTTTGTAGGAACATACCTATGTTAGTAATCTGTTGTTTCCAGAACAACAACCAAAAAAAACCAACCAAACAAACAAACAAAAAAAAACCCCAAAAAACCCCAACTTGATTACTAGGTCTCATTTGACTCCTAAAGGATCCAAAGAATTTAGAATTGTCTAAATAATACTAAATGTCCACTGATGTATCATTTCACTTATTTTAATTTTGCTTGTTTCTTCCAAAGCTGAGATTCAAGGCTTCTTTTTTGCTCCTTAATATAAATTTTTGGAGCCCAGGAACCCTCATGTGCCAGGAGTCTCTTAATAACTGTTTGTGACATGCAATTTTGCTTTTCTTTTAGATTTTCCCTTTTACTGACTATACCTGCTTCTCATTCTTTTATATGCAGTGACAGAGTTCTAAATAGAGAAGTTCTGGTGAAAAATTATTCTGTTTACTACATCTTTTTTGGTGTCCCAATATTATTTTCATGTGTTTTCACACACTTCGGAGCATAAGAATTCTTTCTTCCATCCAGACTCTGTCTTTAAAGAGACATCTGTGCTGCCAGAAGAGTTTCAGCTCAACTTTCCTTTGTCACCTCCTGAAAAGAAGAATGAATCTGCAGCTGAGGCTTTTAATGTGATTGAGTGAAAGATAGAATTCTTTTGGTAATGGTGAATTCATCTCTAATTTCACACCAGGCTCTGGGGTTAAGTAATACTGTAGGAATCCTTTCCCTAGTAATCGGTCAATAGAATCCCTAGTGAGGCAGGGGTGGGCTCGTTAAAGGAAAACTCTTCAAATGTGTGTTAAGTTTTGCTGCTGGCATTTTTTGCTGAATGTTTCAAGTTGTGATGTCTAGCACAGGCTGGACACAGCTGCTGTCCAATGTCAGCTTGTACACACTTTTTTAGCAGCCTTGGCTGAAAGAACATCTCAAAGTGCTGTTCAGGCCACCTGTTGCTTCCATGAATTATTCCCACACCTCTGTGGAATATAAATGATTCAGCTTCAGACCTCTGTTCTATGAAAGTGAAGAGAGATGAAGAAAATGTGGAAAAACAACTTAAGAGAAAACCATGTCATGGCACTCAAAGGCCCCGTGGAGAAAATGTCTTAGCATGAGAGCTAAGGGTAGGTAAATCTATTCAGATGAAAAAGAATAATTTAGATAGGAATCTGAACCTTGATGGAAAGCCTGTACAAATACTTGCTGAGTTTCTCATTACTCCACTCACAGTGGAGGTTGATGGAACAGAGCATAGCTGGTGGTAACCCTAGATCTGATCAGGAGCAGAGTCCTGCCCATTTACATTTCTCCTCAGGCATGATTCCAAAGGCTGCAGACATTTAGCATCCTTCTGGTATTTTTCTTTAGCTGGTTTAAATGCATTAAGTGGAACTAGCCTCTTTGGAGACTAAGTGTCCCATTTATTCATGGATGTCTTTCTGCATTGTCTTCCTGCCAGTATGTTTAAACCACAAACTACAGGAAGAATTTTGGTAGCAAGAAAAGGATTTTGACTTCATGGTCTGCACAGATGCCCAGCAGAGTATTTAAAATGGCCTCACCCTGAAATGGGGAAGGAATAGCTGAAGGGTGAAAATATGAATCATCAGTCAGCAGACATCATGAAAATATGAATAGATCATCCTTGCCTATTGCAATTAGGTCTGTGTCTGTCTCACGTTCCTGCCCCTATAAGTTTTCCTTTTCTCTGTGCCTCAGCTGACCTCTTTTCACTCCAGCTACCCTGGCCCCTACATACCTTTCTGTTGACACCTTGGCTTCATTGTTGATGCATAATCCTCAAATTGACAGAATTTTTTTCTTTAGGATAAGTTTAGAGATGAGTGATTATTGAGCTCCAAATTTCATAGTTATTTGCATACAAATAGAGGGATTTTTTTATATTTAGCAGATATTTTTCAGTAGAATTTAGAGATGCTACTGAAGCAATAGTCCAGCATTGAATTTCAGTTTGTCCTCAGAGGTGATAACCTCTGAGATATCAGGGATGGTAATCTAGAGACCCGACAGTTTCAGAAGGAAGAAAAAGGAAGGAAGAAAGAAAAAGAAGGGGGCGGATAAGGCTTTGACCCTGTTGAACTCTTTGAACCTAAAAGGCTGTTTGCTTCTTACACCTTTTGATCACCATCAGCTTTTGCCTGAGTAGCATTTATGACTTGAAGTTAGGAACGTAAGACTGGGAAAAATCAGTAAGATTGTAAGAGCTGAGGCATTAGTCTGTGCCTTTCTGGTCTCTCTGCTGTAATGGAATTTTTTTCCTCTCTCTGCAAATGTGCTGAAGTTCACTAGAATCACCCATTTGTACAGAGATTGCTTATTTCAGGGGGCTCTGTCCTGTCTTTAATCTGCTATCTTCACCTTGTCCCCATTCTTCCTTCTCTTCCATTCTCATGAGTCCTCATCTTCATCTCCTCTTTTCCCACTAAATTATGTTGAAAATCACTATTAAAAGTCTTTTTAGTATTTTTTTTTTCCTCAGGCATTTTTAGATAGGCTTTCTGATTCACACCTTTAAGTTTTAGTTATATGATCTTTCTGGTATTACCAGATATTTCTGTGGGGTTTGTAAGCACCCAATTATTCAAAAAGATTATACGGAGAAAAGAGCAAGAGCTGCGGTCTTCTCTGGACTGTAATTTGTGCAGCTCAGATTAGCAACCTAGAAAAATCACTCCATTTTTTTTTTTCAGTGGCTTTCTTCCTGAAACATTTCACAGATTGCATGGTATCCTTTAGAGAATGTTGAATAGCATAGAGTGTTTCTTTGCTTTTGGCTCATGGCTGTACCCTGACATCCCAAGGGCTGAAGGAAAAGGAAAACAAAACAAGTCTGAGGCAGGAGTTTACCTAGTGAAAGAGTCAATCCATGCTGGCATTTAAGTATTTAAATACACTGGTTTGTTTGCCTTGCACTAGGCTGTTGTTTTGGAGAGTTGAACAGGAGGGTTCTAAGAGCTCCTGTTTTCCCATCTCATGTAAACCACGAACTACAACTGCAGTGGGAATGTGGTCACAGTCCCGGCTGCCTCTGGGGCATTGTGCCTGCCGGCCAAGGGAGGGGATTGTCCTGCTCTGCTCTGCACTGATGTGACCTCACCTTGAGACCTGTGAGCAGTTCTGGGCACCACAATATAAGAAAGGCATTAAACTATTACAGAGCGTCCAGAGGATGGCCACAGAGATGAAGGGCCTTGAAGGGAAGCTCTAGGAGGTCCCTCGGTCTGTTCAGCCTGGAGGAGGCTGAGGGGGGACCTCGCTCAGTTCCAACTTGCTGTGGAGGGAAGAAGAGCTGCAGACATGGATCTCTTCTCTGTGATGACCAGGGACACAACCCGAGGGAATGGCTTGGAGTTGTGTCAGGAGAGATTTGCACTGGGTATTAGGAAAAGGTTTTTCACCCAGAGGGTGGTTGGGCACTGGAGTGGGATCCCCAGGGCAGTGGTCACATCACCGAGCCTGACAGAGTTGAAGAAGCATTTGGACAATCTCAGGCACATGGTGTGACCCTTGGGCTGTTCTGTGCAAGGTCAGGAGCTGGACTCGATGGTCCTGATGGGTCCGTTCCAACTCAGCTGATTCTGTGTCAGAGATTGCAGCTGTATCCTGTAGCATATATTTTGGCTGACTTTCTCTTATCCACATGCTGTCTGTACTCTGCCTCATTCCTTGCTTTCTAGTGCTATTCTTTTCCAACTCCCCCTCTATCCTTTTTCCTGGCTCCTGCTCTTTGACTCACTTGCCAAGAGATGAGTTTTCTAGCCTGGATATGAGCTGCCCATGTTCTCTAGTGCCCTGTTTACAAAGACATGTATACATTTCAGAGTTTTGAATGTTGCCCTTTGCTAGCACAAAGTAACAAGAAGAAATAACCTTTTCTCCTTTCTTTCTTCCTGTTCTGTTTATAGAGAATTGTGACCAGAAAAAAAAAAAACAAAAACAAAAAGATAAACTAAGTACAGAGCAGGATGTCTAATAGGGTCTGAAGGGCTTCCCTCCAGGGAGCTGCTGCTTGAGACTTACTAACTTTTGCACATTTTACAGGAAAATGGTTCTTTCACTCTGAAATCTGAAATTGGTTTCAGAGGGGGAAAAGGTCTGAAATTTTGACAGAGGCTTCATTAGTAGTTCTTGATATTCTTCTTTCTAGCTCTTTGCATTTTCAAACCTTCCATCGACAGGAACAAAGCAAATGTTACTTCATTAAGCTGATAATAATATGCATTTTCTCATTCACATATCCTGTTTCAGTGCATGTTAAGTTCATTCAAGGGAAGCTTTGAGTCTATAGCTGAAAAGGAGAAATGGAAGATGTGGTCACTATTGACCCTCCGGTAGCATTGATCCAGGAGCACCAGTAATTCAGCATGCTTTATTAAAGAAATCAATAGTGAAGACGAAGATCTTCTACCTGTGCAGGATCACAGAACAGCTGAGGTTGAAGGGCACCACTGGAAATCATTTAGTCCAGCCCCTTTGCTCAAGGTAGAGGCAAACCAGGGTATTAGTACATAATGATAAGAGCCTTTTCCAGGCTAAACAATCCCAACTGTCACAACCTCTCCTTGCACATCAGCTGCTCCAGTCCACAGTGGCCATTATCTGTGCTATCCATCTAACACCCACTTAGCAAAGTATCTGGAAGTACTCCTCCTTTAGGGTTGGGAATCTTTCTACAGGCGCCATTCATGTCTGAGTTACCTGAAGTGAGATGTTAATGAAAACAGAGTTTTAGCAGAGGGGGGTTCTAGCAGAGGGGGGCCTTGCCCCATCCATCCATCCTGGAAAGAGTGTTCCTGCTCTCAGCAGCTTGCCACATTCACTGCTTTGACCTCAGGCTGCAGTTTTTGGGAGACTTTGATAAAGTCTTGTGGTGTACTCCCATGTGTTGCATCTTTGCTTCACCCCTTTCATAATAAGTGGACTTCTTGAAGCTTTATTTAGTGGTGTATTGAGAATTTCAGTATGTCTTTCCCTGACACTTTGTATTCAAGCTCAGGAGATTCCCCTGTGCAATAGTAACTCAGTGGTGTGTGGTTGAACAGAAATTCCCCAGGGAAGAATCTCTGTGTGTGCTTTTGAGCCAATTCCATTATTTTCTGTATAATCATTGCTGTCTGAAAGTTAGAGAGTTAGACACTAGATGTCTAACTAAAAAAAGTTATAAGGCAAGATCTTGAATTTACACAGTTTGCATAAGCAGGCATGAAATATAAAATATAGATTCACCATTTCTTTTGTTGCAGTGGAGTGATAATTTACATGGGACATTACCTGCTTGGAAATTAATATTTTGCAGCCTCTAAGGGCCTCAGGATATAAACTTGTCCCTGTGAAAGTAGAAGGGGAAAAGAGATGCCCGAATTTTAAAAATTTTCCCCTCCATGTAGTAGAAACTGCAAAACATATAAACAGCAGGATGGGACTGTTGGAGTTACTTGTACTTGGCATACTCTGAAAGGGGTTTATTCACATTTGCAAACCAAAACCAAAAATCTGGAAAGCTGAAACAGAAAATGACCAACTGCAACCAAAGCATTTGCTGCCTGTTTGTTCTGAATGTGCAATTGGCCTTGGTCTTTTAATTATAATCTGTGGAGATGGCTCTGTTCCCTCCCCACCCTCAGGCTTCCAGGAGCACTGAGTGCTCAGGGCTTGGGCTGCTAATACTATAATTGAAACAGCTGCTCTGCTTTCTAAGTACTTTATTCATTCACCTTCTAAAATGCTGATGGATCTGTGGCATGTTCCAGGCCTTTTCTGTAGATATGAATCTCAAACACAGCCACTTGCTAGATAGAACCACTGAAGAGCATTTGCCACAGCTTTTAGTGTGTTGTCTCATTTGCCACAGCTTTTAGTGTGCTGTCTCAGTTTCCAAAGAGGGAAGAAAATGGGAGGAGGTGACAGTAAGGCTGCTCTGAGGCCACAGTGCTCTTTGGACTGAATTCACTTTGCCTACAAGACCAGACATCCTAATTCTCTATTATTCCCAATGCCTTAACTGCAAGTGAATGTAAAATATTGCTAGGCCAAAAGGTCATTATTTTTACATTCTGCACTGATTTTTAAATTAGCTCACACAGAGAAATGCCTCTTGGAATTGTGCTGTAAATGAGCAGAGCATGGGGTGGGTCTGGCACTAATTCACCCCAGGCCAGGTGTTGCTGTGCAGCCCTTCCTTTCTCTCTTGCCTTGGGACAGCAGTGACCAGGTTAAGTTGCTGCTGAAGTCCTTGATAAAGTTTAAAAACTTAATGCAGCCAATAGAAGCTGAAGTATACCCATGGTCTTTCTCTATACATCTTCCTTTGCCCACTGTTCTTCCTTATCCCTGCATTCAGCTCAGTTCCAAATTGCATTCTAGAAAAGGAGAGTTTAGTCATTATGCCAGATGAATGTCACTTAATTAGTGGAAAGTCATCCCAGTGTGGGCTAATGGCAAAGCTGACAGTGGCTGACATGGATATATTCAGTAGGGCTGTGGTAGAAATGGAGTTATAGACTAAAACACAAACTCTTGACTGCTCTAATGGAGCTTTAGCATAATTTCATCTTCTTTCAGCCCACTGCTCAGCACATCCTATGGACTGAGGCAACTTTAACCTCCTTGTGACCAGAATTCAGTATATCCTGAGGCAATTTATCCAAGCAAAAAGGGTGTCAGGAGCATTTGGATTTGAACTCTTTAATTCCTCAAGAGCTGATTCACCCAAGAACAAGCTGAAACTGCATAAAGTCTTTGAGCTAAGCAGACATAGGGGATGTTGTAGTCCATGGTTTGGTTTTTATTGAACAATATTGATCGTTCCTGGCAGATATGGTGCTGGAGAGCTTTGTGGTTATGCCTGTTAGGGAAAATTAGAGGTCATTGTGGGACTTTGAGAGTCAATAAAACTAAATGTTGATGAAAACCACAAAACTCTACTTTGGAGTAGGCAACTCATGTAGAAAAGCAGTGAGGGAAGAAAGAAAAAGTGAAAATTTTACTATATTTCATATCAGCCTACAGAACTTGGATTATGGTGGCATTCTGCTCAGGAGAGGAAGAACAGCAAGGAAATAATTCTAGAAAAGAGTACATTGAAAAATCCTCTTGATGTAGCAGGAAGCAGATAAATAATTTTAAGAAGTGCAGTCTTGGTGTTGCTCCCTAGTTTTTGCTGCCTATAGGTGACCTGACAATATGTACCCTTGCATGTGGATATCTTGCATACCTGCAGCCTTGTTTGTCTGAAGTGGTCAAAGGTTGTTGCAGGTTCATATAGAAAAAAAATCTTCCTTGTTCAGAATATCATTTACATGTTATATTGCAAACAGGGTTAAAGTCAGAGGGTAGGAATAGAGCCTGAACTTGGCCTTTTTCATTGAGCTGGGTATTAAGTTAATCAAGCCTTACAGTACCCTCAGGTACCAAGTATATCTTTTTATACTGACGTTCATAGAAATGCCAGAGTGTTTCTAAAGTCACATTGAAATATCATGGCATGGACCTTTTTTCTCATTTTTGCCCTGTGAGGGAATTGTGGAATGGTTTTCTTCCCAGTCTTTGCCCAATGCAAGTGAGCTTGTAAGTGAGACTTGCTCTTTGAGGCTAAGCTCATATTTCTGTGCTTCTGAGCTTTCCAGGATGCTGCAGTGCATGGTCGTCTTCCGAGAAGGGTGTCTGAAGGCAAGAGCTATCTCAGAAAAGATTATTGAATTGCAATTACTGATGTTGTTAGAAACAAGGACTATTTGAATTTGAAAAACAGCTTAATGTAATACTGAGATGAGCAGCATTGTCAGGACTGCTATTTTGGGAATGCCTTTGGGAAAAGGCCTAGGTATTTTCTTTATCAGTAAATACTAAAGACAGACATGTTTTCATGTGCTTTTAGAATCAAAACCACGTTTTATTTCATTGGCAATATTAACCCAAGGAAATGAGCTTTTTGGTTTAGGAACCTTTTTATTTGATTGTGAAGAGCCAGTATATTATACTGGAACATCTTGTGGAGTCTGTTTTCTATGCATGGTTCTTGTCAAGACTTTTCTTATATGCTCAAAGGAAGTGTGTGTGCCAAATGTTGAGACTAACAGGCAAATGTATGCTGAGCTAAATAAAACATCTCTGTGCTCCAGGTTCTGGGAAGCTGAGAAACCAGACAGTGTCTTAAACTCGTATCTGCAGGCAGTGACAGACGCAGTTGGCTACTCCTGACTTCCCTTCTGGATGTTCAGTGTGGCTTGCTCGGATTCTCTTTCAGAAATACCTAATACTGAATGCAGGAGATTTAGATCAGTGGGATAGAAACAGTCTCAATATGTGTGGAAAAACTAGACTTGACTTCTGGTAGTGTTTTTGGACCTACCCAGCAGATGTTACTGGTGTATAGCTTGCAAATGTGGTGAGACGGGGCAGACATTGTTGTCAGCACTGGACATTGCTGTGATTGCTGCTGTGTTGAAAGCTGTGCAAACCTCACTTTGGTGGCATTTCTGTCTCTTTAAAGTTGACATTTCAATTGTTAAGTGGTATGATCTGTCTGACTTCTGAAGTGTCATTTGCTCTGAAAAGTAGACACCAGCCTCCCAAGTTTGTTCTCTTTGAGAACACTGAGAAAGTGACTGGTTTAGTACTCTTCTTTTTAATTTTAAATTCCTTCTCCATTCGAATTTGAATCATACAATTCAAGGGCCTCTTCCCCAGCAGGGTAGCTCTAACAATACCTGCTACATAAGCAGTAATGGATAAAACCTCACTGCATTCCAAGCCTCATCTTTCCCAATTCTCATCCTTCCTAATGAATCATTTCTTTCAAATGACTGTGTTTGAAGGAAGCAAATTAAATTGAAAGAGGAAGTTTTGCATCAATAAATGTATCTATTATTTTCATGCCTGCAATTTTTTTTCATATTACCCCTCACATTGCTTGTGCAAAGATATCCTCTGTATTGTACAGTTATATGGGAAGCATTTAACTTCTTTTGTTCTGCACCATGTTTTATTCTTATCTACTTATGTATTTTGCATCTCATATGGCGCACACTCTGCCCAGTGCAATCATATGCTACCTCTGTGCTGCAGGCAAAGACTGGAAACAGCTGAAGTTATGGGAAAGGTGGTATTTGCTGAGGATTATCTGCCAGCCTTTTTTGTTTCTGGGAATCTTTAATACCCAGTCAGGCTATTTTTTTCTTTCTAACCAGACAGCTTTTTATGGGGTTTGACCTGATGAAATGGGTTTTAGGAGCCTCTTGGAGAACTGTCTTGTAGTGGGCAGGAATGCCTGGGGTAGACGTTCTGTAAATCCTTCTGAGCCTGATGATTCAAACAGTTCTTCATCTAGTCTTTCATCTTTCTTTAGCTGTATTGAGATCTTATTTTAAAGTTTAGGTTATTACAGCTGCTAGATAATTGCAACATATTTGTAAAGGATGCACAGTAAGCACAGCTGTTCTCTTCAGTGAAATCTTCTCTCTCACTCATTCTTGAATGTAACTTTGAACCTAAAATTTTTCATGGCTTTATTTCCACCAGATAGGTGGTGAGCAGCTAGAATATTCCTACTTGCCTTTACCTGTGCCATGTACAGCCATTGCTGAGTGTGGAGGTAAAAATCCTAGTTTAATTGGTCTCCCAGACACAGATGTGGAGAACTAAATAATTTCAGACTATTTTGCTACTACTCTTTGTTTTGAAAAGACATATTGTCTTTCTGAAGCCTTGACTGTATTATAATTAGGATTAGATTGTTTTACTTTCAATAGTTAAATAAAAAATGAAAACTACTCTTTGGCACACCTGAGCAGCCTTGTACATTGTGTTGAAAGGATGGAGTTTCCTTCTGATCCTCAAAGACAATTAAGTTACTCCCTGAAGCATGAAATTTAATTACCCTCGTCAGAAGCAGCGTGATGCAGTGGATTGGGACATAGGAATAAGAATGGGAAACTTTTATCTCTGATCCTAGCCCTATTTAGCTACTGACTAAATGAATCACATAACCTTGCTGTGCCTCCTTTTCACCTGCCTGAAAAACGAGATGTTTGATTTCTTTGCTAAAGTGCTGTGAGGTCTGCATAACCACCTAAAGATATCACGTATGAATGAGTATGAATGCTCAGTGTTCCTGGGATTGCCTGAGCTTACATGTTTCCAACAGTTACTGCAACTTGGTTTCATACAATGAAATTTCATTTTTTTTGGCAGAGTTAGTTTTGTTAAAGTAGGTATAATCAAGCTCATATGCAAATAGGGAGAGGGCTACCAGAGGGGGTGACACTAAAGACCAGAAAATTCTACTGAGCTATTCTTTTCATATCAGTTTTGGTGCTACGTCTTGGATGTGATAACAAATTTTGCCATTCCCAGGAGTGCCTCCAACTGTGTACTGCTTAAGAGGTAGAAAAAGTTCCATCTTGTGTGGTTTAGCTGTGGAATGTAAAGGAAGGTTCAGTGCCAGATGGACAATTCCTCTGAGCAAGTTGTTGAGCTCTACTGTATTTGCAATTGCAGAAGTCTCTTGCTGGAGTGATTAGCCATGTCATGTCCATGGGGAGCACCCACAAAAAACAGAACTGTTTATTGGATGTGATGAAGTAGCTAATTAAGATAATTTGTTCAGTCATTTAAAAAACCAACAATGCTTTCTCATGTCTCCTCCACTCTTGTCCGATGAGTTTCTTAGCATGTCTGGGGCACTAAGTTTACATTGTGGAATGGTCAGTAACAAAAATTTTCCCATTAAAACCTGGTTTACTCATTCCACAGACTTTTTGAAAAGATTAGCTGAATTAATAATAACTCTGCCATTTATTTAGTGAGTTACCTTCAAGGGGAAAATTGATTACTCTCTTGGAAAGAGGTTTGCCCTCCACCGTACAACAGAAATTCATTGTCTGAATTTGAATCCCTCTGCAGTTCCTCTGCTCTTTGTTCCAGGGCTGAGTCAGTATTAAATCCCATTAAATGGTTCTCATTTGTAATCACAAGAATAAGACTTAATTGTGAGTGTGCAGTTCTTCAGTCAGCTACCTATTCAGTTCTTCACAGTGCTCTAAGTCTTCACATGTTCAGAGCTGGGAATTTTCTTCAAACAAGTTAGGAAGGCAAAATCTTTGTAAGAGAGTTTTCTAACAGACATTCAGGAAGGTGGTTAAAAAATAATATTTTAACTCTGTGGAAGTTAACAAGAACAGGTATTTTTTCTGATGGTTTTGTCTTCTGCCATTTGAAGAGTTTTTCCCATGTAGTGTTTTTCCATGTGTTGTGGTTGTGCAGCACAGGAGAAGAGTTTACTACCAAAGAAACTGTAGTGGCTTAATTACAAACTTCCATAGTTGGCCAGGAATAAGTAGAACATAAAAAAAATATCCTTCATGAGCAACTTGTGTTTCACTGAAGCCTAAAGCAGTTTCTTCCATATTGTGGTATCTTCCCAGCTGTACAATTCTCAGTGGAGCAGCTGTACAAAGGAGCCCAGCACTGCAATTCTAGAAAGAGGGTAGATTTAACCTCCTTTCCAGCACTCATGAGGGGGTATAATTGCATTTTGGAGTCAAAATCTCGTTGGACTCCTGTTCTAGGTAAGGTAATTACTCAGTGCCTGACTGATTGGTCAAGCCATGCACAGTTACAGCACATTTTCTTGGGGGGAGGTGGCAGTGTTTTTAATTTCATCTTAAAAGCACTAAAAGAGTAACAGGAAAGAAAATAATTGCAATTTTAAAAAAATAGGTTTTTTAATGGCAAAACTTTCATGAAAGCATCTTCTAAAGGCATTTTGAGGAAAGGGCAGGGAAGATTTCTTGAACCACTCACAAGGATGTTAAAGGTCTGGTCCAATGACACTAATAAATGTCTCAACTGTATTTAACCTACCTGTTACAGTTATGTCTTGCTTATGCAAAAGGCCAAAGAAAAGAGTAGAAAGACAGTCAGATTTAAATCAATAGAGGAAAAGGGATACCATTTTTCTTTCCCTTAAAAAGTAAAGTTTTCCTATTTTTCTTGCTCTTATAAAGTAAAATTATCAATGAGCAAAGGAATTAACATGGCAAACTTTGTATTTCACATCAAGAATATCCTTCTTTAATGTTAAATAATCTCTTGCATTATTGTACAGTATTTTTATTTGTTGCCATTTTGCAAGACTATAACATCATGCTTCACATTCTGGACCTGGTGTCATTTAAGTAATTTTTAGGTCAGTAAACTGAAATTACTTTAAAGTTGATAATTGAAAATAATTACAAGGCAATGTATTGTATTGTTTGAATTAATGAAAAAAGAGTTTACCCAGACTCCTATAGATTATTTTATTTTTAATCCTCTGTCTCTATAAATTTTATTGGCATCCTCTTGAAAACATTTCTTCATTTCCTTTTGGCTGGAGCCTGAAAAGGTCTAATCTGGTTCCTCTTTTTTGCAATGCCCATTAATTGTTGAAGCAAAGCAGTATGGAGGCAAGGTTAAAACATAGTATAAAGTTCTGCATGGTTATACATGGGCATGTGGGATGAAAAAAAGTTATTTTCTTTCCCTTATTTATCCATTAAAGAGAAAAAAAAAACTGTTTTGAACTCCTAGTGCTAATTTTAATTCCACCCTTAACATTCATTCTCAAAAAATCTAATATTTTTGCTGCTGCGGGCATATTTTGATGTGAAATACTCTGACACAGCTGCTATTATTTCTATTTAATTTTTAAATTCCCAAAAGTTTGCAGAACCTTTTACCAAAGAGAGACGATCTAAGCCCTTGACAAGATACACTGCATTTTTTCACAGCCATACCATGATAAGTGCTGGTAGCAGCAGGAGTATTTTACATGAGAGCCTCAACCTGAAGAAATAAAATCACACTGTCACTCAATTTAGCTGTGAAGAGTCTGTTAAATTCCACAATTTTTATTCTGGAGGTGAGAGAGCAGAATACAGCTTGAATTCACAGAACCTTTGTCTCAAGGAGAGGAGATAGTTGGAAATTCTTGTGTTCCCTCAACCTGCTATTAATTGATGCTGGGAGCACATGAGCTGATTCATGGCCCTTGGAGGGCCCATGCAGCTCCTTATTCCCCACCACACAGTTCAAGTGCAGTTAGCCCTGATTTACTATGATTTAAACATTGGTTCTTAGGGGCTTTTTGCTCATAATTTCCATACTTTTCTTGGAAGTTGAAGTCTTGCTTACAAATTTTCTGTGAAAGTGGGTCTGTCAAAGCTAAGACAGTATTCCGGGTGAAACTTAACTTCTGCTGTTGGGCCAGTGCAAACTGCACTTCCCTGAAGACATAGGTGGTGGCACAGGTGGCAGCACAGGTGGCAGACAGCACAGAAATTAACTCTACCTTCCAGAATTAGTTGGAAGTCTGGGGAATGATCACAAAGATGATTGCTGTACATGGGAGTAAACTGAAGTCCCAAAGCATGCTGCAATCCAGCATTTTGAAACCCCTCTTTAACAGGATGAAAAAGTATGTGAATGTTAATTGGATTCAAAATCATTTGGCCATGAAGGCAGACAAATGCAGGACTGCAAGTATTCCGGTTTGAGGCTTTACTTAAGAGTTCTAGCACTTCTTTTTTTTTTCTTTTTTTTTTTTTTAATGTACTACCTCTAAGAGATCCTCCTGACTTGAACTTGCAATTAATCAGTGCTGCCGTTACCCAGAGGAGCATGCAAAATTGCATCCAACGCATATGTGTATTGATTAGAATTAATCAGGAGAGTGTTCCTTCTGAAGATACATGCTGCATGAACAGCCAGAGCATCTAAACTACTTCTCAAGTTTCCATGACATCTGGATTGTAGCTTTTGAAACCTAGAGGCTGGCCAAGTGAGTCATGGATGGGGGCTTAAGAAGAGTTAGGTTACGGAGAAGTACTTTGGCTTGTTTGGGACCTTGCACCTCACCCTTGCAGGGCTGGGAGAGGCCAAAGGCTGTGTCCAGCACACCTTCACATTAAGGACTGAGTATGAAGAAGACATTTGAAAATTTCACCCTTGCTCTCCTGTGTAAATCTGGGCTCAGGTTCTGACAGCAGCATTTTCTGTTTTGGAGAAGAGCCTTCTGAGAGAAACTCTGGGTGTTGCCCAGGTTTTCTTAAAGCAACTAATTCTTCCCAGGTGACATATCCAGGTCTGAACTTCTCTAAAGTCTGAAAATATTTGTATCTAGGATTTTGGGTTACTCTGTCACTGAAGACCACAGTGTTATGAGTTTTTGTCTAAACTGATGTATATTGAAGATTCTAGATATCTGAGACAATTTCTTTCTTAATGCAGCTTCAGTGCATTATGATGAATCTGACTTGTAACAAGACACTGAGCAGTGGCTAAACAATACAACATAGTGTGTTGCTTTGCAGCAAAAAGGCTTAAATTAAAATGTTAAACTGAAGAATTTTGTATTGCTTGAGGCAGTATCCAGAGAGATCATCATTATGGCCACCGTTACGGTAGAAACAGGCCATGATGTTGAACGCTGTGTGATGATAGCTCTGGGTATAAGTGATGTCTTTGTCCTTGCAATTGTCAGCTTACTGGTTTGATTCATTACTCTTTAGAGTGCTTGGAGGTCATGCAGAGGATAACAGGAATAATCTATTACCTGCTGTTGTTTGCTTTTGAGTCCTATGTTTCACAAATGCAGAATGGTTGAGCTTGGAAGGAACCCTTGAGATTGAGTAGCCCAACTTCCCTCCTTGATACAAGAGGAGCTAAAGCAGGTTACCCAGACCTATATCCACTCCCATTTTAAATATCTGGAAATAGAGACTCCATAAGACTTCTAGGCAACTTGTTCCAGTGTTCAGTCACCCTTAAAGCAAGCAAGATTTCTCTTGTGTTTTAATGGAATTTCTGGTCTTTCAGTCCAAGCAAAGTGCCTTGTTCTCACCTGTTGTCTTCACTGGATATCCTTGTCCAAATTGGTTTCCTTTTCATTCACCCATAACACATCAACACTGATTAGATCCTTCCCGAGCCTCATCTTCTCCAAGCTAAGTGATTCCAGCCTCCTCTTGTATGTCAGATGCTCCAGTACCTAAATCATCTCTGTGGCTGTTTGCTGGGCTCACTTCTGTACCTCGTGTCTGTCTTGTGCTGGAAAGGGCTGCACTGGACCTGCTCCTCCAGAAGTCACTCCAGAGCTGAGTAGTGAGGAAGAATCACCCCTTTGATCTGGGAATCTATTGGCCTATCTTGTCGCTGGGGACACGTCTCTAGCTTAGGTTTGGTATTTTGTATACCAGGACTCCCAGGTTGTCTTCTGCAAAGCCACTTTCTGGCCTGTGCTGGTGCAGGATGTTGTTCCTCCGTGGAGGCAGCGCTTTGCATTTCTTTTTCCTGAACTTCATGAGGTTATTGTTGACCCAAATTTCCAGCCTTTCTCAGTGGCAGCCCAACTGTCCTGTGTATCAATTGCTTCTCTCCCAGTCTTGCTGGAAGCTTGTTAGTAGTGCAGCCTGTCCCATGATCCAGGTCAGCAATGAAGACAGAAAACACTATAAAACCAGAGGTCTACCCCCAGTGACTGGCTTCCAGCTGGATGATGATAACCCTTTTAAGCCAGTCCACCTCAGTGCCCACTCACTCTCTGTGCTTCCATCAGCCAGTGGGGATGGGATGGGAGAGTACTGGAAATCTTATCAAAGTCAAGATAAGCAACATCCACTGCCCTCCTCCTCGAGCAGGCCTATTGTCTCAGCGCTGAAACCTATCAGGTTGGTGAAGTATTTCTCCAGTATGAGGTTCCATACACAGTATTTCCCCATCTATCCCAAAAGACAACTGAAGTAGCTTTCTGTTACCTTGATAAAATGCTTTATAAACTTAGATTCATAATATGTAGGCCACTGATAGAAATTTAATAAAGCTACTACTAATTAACATCTAATATGTATTGGTTATGCTGAAGCAGATCTTGCTGATGCTGCTGTCAGGCAGCCTATATATAGTACAGGATGTGCAAAAGAGTGTGGGTCTGTGTAATACAGTGACTTGTTATATAGAAGGTCTGGAGATCAGAGTCCCAAATCTGCCACACAATGATGGCAGAACTGATTGCTATCCAAATTTGCCTCTGCTGACCCTGGAGCTATTTTTAGCATCCCTGATAAATTCACCAGTTAATGTCATCTTTGTCTCCAAAGTAAGAGGCTGATACATGGTATTTCTTTTCACGTGAATCTCTGAATCTCAGGCAACCTATTGTAGGAATTTGTACCACAAAGTATGAATATATTTTGTAATGAATCTGGGCTTGAGTGAGTCTGCCTTTTCCAGTCTTGTGTTGTGGTGATATAAAACACCTGCTTGGCAACAGCTCTGGGAGTTAATAAAGTTTCGGTGGTAAACTATGAGAGGCCTGAGAATCTCAAACTAAAGTTATTGCATCAGTAACTCAAAAAAGCAATTCCTAAAACTCCTGGCACATTTATCCAGAGGGTTAGCAGTAGCACAGAAATGGAAATCATTGTTGAGAGCCACTGCGTATTTGGAATTAAAATCCATCAGTCTTCTGAAGCTGAGGAAAACAATTTTCATGACATACAGATGCTTTTGTATTTCATAATCAAATTTAATCTAGGGTTGGTTTTGGCGCTATTTGTAGGGAAATTTGTATCCTCTAATCATTATAATATACCTAAGTTGAGATGACATCAGAAGAAATAACTCACACAGAAGCTAGGCATTTAAAATACTCTCAATGCTTTATTCTATTTAATTTCAGCAAAAGCAGATTTATCTCTGGGGAGAGTGGGACAGAAAAAGAGCGGGGACGCCAACATCCTTCTCTCAAGTAGGAGCCTAGAGCACGGAAGGTGGAAGATGAGATGTGGAAATGAAAATAACTGTAAACAAAAAATGAAATTTAGCAGTCTATTTTAACTCTTCTCAATGGAGAAAGAGGAAGGAGGACACCTAGTAAATAATTTAAAAGCTGCATTTACTTTTCTGAGTTGCACATTGAACAGCAATAGCTGCCAGCAGGGTCCTTCTGCAACCCTTGCTTAGGGCTTTTCTTTAGGTCCTTCACATACCTGTTAGCAGCTTCCTTGCCTGCTGAGAATTTTGTTTAGTTCAGTGGAACATAATGACACCACTGTGTCCCTGAGGAGACAAACAATGTGTCTGCCTCTGGAACCAAGAAAAGTCTCCTTGTTTTTGTCACAGTGTGAGGTTTGCAGTTGAGGATTGATCTATGCTGATAGCAGGCACAAATGATGGTCAATTGGTGCAAATGTCATAAGCACGTGTTGTTATATTTCCTTTCAGAAGTGTGTCTTAACTTCATAGCATCCAAATTTTGGCATTCTCCTTCCAGAGAAGGAGATTCTTGTAATGGATGCCAGATAAATTGTGTAGCTTCTTGTGCTCACATCTGTTCCAGAGGGTTCCCTTCCCCACCGCCCCCACCCCCCCCCCCAAAAAAAATAAAGTGTTCTTTTTCACAGCTCATGGATAAGCACAAACACACATACAGGAAGGTGATGGGGGCACTTGACAAGGAAATCTTTTTGTAAGATTAAAAATGTGGGGTTTTGTCAAAGGGCAATGAAAAATTTCTGACAACTAGAAATAGTTACAGTCTTTCCGTAAAATGCTTAATACTGGTGTTTAAAAACAACTTCAGGAATCACAAGTTTTTGGTCTCATCTTTCAAAAGTTGCAGCTGGAGCTGCATTTCCTACTAGGCTTTATTTTCCTGTTGGTTTGTTAGGCTCCAGCTGACCACTTACAGTATGCTACAAAGGAACTTTTTCCTTGGTGCTGAATTCTTCCTGTAACAGAAGAGAAATGTGAAAAAAATGAATTAGTAGTGGCTGTGTGACTTTACAGAATCTCTTGTCTCTGATCATGTTTTTGGTTAGTGATCAGGCCTTGATAAACTGGAGTGAAACAGGGGATGGGATCCATAAAACTGCTGAGGAAACAGTGCCTCTTGGGAAAGCAGCCCTTCACAAATGGTGTCGAGTAGTTTTATTGGCAGCCTTTGCCCAAGGATGAAAAGGGAGATGGGCCAGACCATGTTATTATACAAGTATTTAATTCCTTAACATTTTCCTCGCAGAATTCCAGAATATTGGCAAAAAGACAGATGCTTGTGTTTTTACTGTCTACCTTTAGACAGTAGGATATCCTGTGGGATACAGAATTGGAATCAGGTCTAGGAATAGTTCTTGTGCTCTCTGGCTGGAAGTTATTTTGGGTAAAGCAGCAAACCCAGCTGATCAGAGGGAGGAGGTAGACATTAAAGACAGCCAGGTACTGATGTCTTCTAGCATCTCGGTGAATAAATTAGGCTCATACAGACTTTCTGTGCTCATTTACTCTTGGCAACAAGCAGACTAAGTTGTAGCACTCTCGGAGTGTGGATGTTTATCTCCAGGGCTGCTAATTCACTTCCTTGATTTACTTGCTGGGAATTTTTGTCATTTGAGGGGGAGGTAAGCAGAAAAAGAGGGATGGGAAGTGGAGGAGGAGAAATGGCATGTGTTAGATGTGGCGCTTTGTGCACAGGTAGGCATTCCGGCCGACTGCTTCGGAAGCAAAACGTGTTGCCTCAACCAGTGATGCAGTGCTGGGAATTAGAGCTATTGTACAGCCCTGGAGACTGCCTTATTTCCTGAGTGACTAAGAGACTTTTTGGTGAGACTCAGGAATTATATTTAAAGGGGCTGTGCACGTGTGCTACAGATTTCACAGCTTGCTTTGCACAGAGAGTTAAGCTTCCTTTAAACAGCAGGCAGACATCTGGGGGCACAGAAGTGTGACAGAAGAGAGCACTAAGCTGCAGTTTAGTTGGGTTTCCACACCTTAGCTGGGTGGAAATCTTGGTGAATCTTAGAATCTTGCTTTTGCGAAATCCATGGGAAGTAAAGGCCCTGACCATGGGGCACAGTGAGGGAAGTGAGGACCGGGGTAGGAGGCACAGTGTGACCAGCCATAAGTGGAACTGCTCCTTTGGAGAATTTGGTATTTGTAAAGTAGTAGCCTTTCTTACAGCTCTTCTCCTGTGTTCTTTCCTTCTGCTCTATGACGAGACCAGATGGGTGTTGCTTCAAAGGAGAGTTGGACACCTGGAGAAACCATTTCGGATCTCACTGGAATATGTTCCTAATGGGAACAAGAGCGTGGCAGCTGTGGATTCCTTTGCTATGAAGAACTGCAGTTCAGGTAACAGAGTATTTTATTGTTTCTAACTCATAGTGCTTTGATGCCTTTTTGGAGAGAAGCACGATTTCTGACTGCTGCAGGCACTACGGAAGGAAGAGTTCTTGTCAAATGAATAATTAAAATTAAAAAAAATAAAATAGGGTCCCTCTCAGGGAAGGATCTTTTCTAATGTTGCATTAAAACTTTCCTTCAAGAAGTTAAAAACAAGTCTGTTGTTTTGGTTTGGTTTGTTGTTTTTGTTTTGGGGGTTTTTTTTTCCATTTGGGAAGAATAACTATGAAAATTTAATTTTGGGAGAAAAGAAGCAGTACTCATCCTGGCTTGCCAGATGCGTATCCTGACAACTTCACTTTTCTGCAGCAGAAAGTAGAACAGATGAGGGTTTCCTAGACAGACATCTTGCAAGCCATCTTTTTTATGTTCATGGTTACAAATTTCGGGGTTGTTTTTTAAACAACTGTGGAAAACTTGATTCTAATAAAGTATGCCTTTCTTTGGCAATGTTCCAAAGCAGTTATTGCTGAGCAGCCCCTAATAGCTTCATGTAATGTGTGGAATTTTAATAATGGACAACCTAAATGGGGGTTACTTTTTTAAATACAAGCTATGTAATCAATCCAAGTATGTAAATTCAGTGCTCTGTGCCAGAAGCAGCTGCATATTAGTTCTACCAGTTTTATGGACTCTGTGAATCATTCTGAAATCTTTAGGTGGCGTGTCAGTGAAGAATATTACTACTTATAGCTCTTAACACATTACTTTTTGTCCATTTTATTTATTTGGAGTAGTGCTGACTTGAGCTGCATGTCCTTCTTTTCAACCTCTCTAGGACAGGGAAATGTGCTGCAGAACATACATTATTTTGGTCATTTACCTTGCTCTCCACAAAGGCCAGTTGTATTAAAGGATTTATTGCACTGTTTGTACATAAAGGTGCTCTCTGAGCTCCAACAAGGAGCAGCCTGACATTGTGCTGGAAGCAAAGGCATGTTCAGACAGTAGGTGCCTGTTCTGCTGCTGGTGTAAGGACACAAGCCATCCACAGTGCTTTGGCAATCCAGGCAACAGACTGCGGTCCCAGAACTCCTCTCTTGGGAGCGCCCAGGGGCGAGCCCCAGGTGCTGGACTGGGAGTTCTGACCCACAGCAAGCACTGCTGTGCAGATGATGGATGTCAAGGACTGAGGCCATTTAGACACATTCTGAGCAAAAGAAGGAACAATTCTCCCATTTTGCCTGCAGGTTTGTAGCAAAGAGCTACTCCTCTGCACTGCTTATAGGACACAGTGTAAGAACAATGCCACCAGAGAACAAAACCACTTGTTCTCTTATTTTCAGTTGGTTTAGGCCACTAAGCCTTTTGTGTACAGCTGAAGATGTGGCAGTGTACTTTTACAAGCAAAGAGGTGGTGATGAGCAGCTGAGGGTGACACCTTAAGCTTGGAGAAAATAGGGAAAGCAATAAGAAAAGATTAATCTAAATCTAATTCTTCTGCAGCTGCTAGAAGCCTTTGGGCAGCTTAGCTACTTGGATACCTTAATGCTACTGAAGCACATAAAACATGGGTGAATCTGAGAAAGAAATACCTAAGAAATAGAAACATGCCTTCAGCCTGATTTTTCTAAGCCTTTTGAAGATCATAAACGCAATTTAAAAATAAATTGAGGTGTACATACAATCTTAGGAAGTTAGGCTACCTTTCCATTGGCACAGATACAGAAAGAATCACAGAATATGCTGAGTTGGAAGGGGCCCATGAGGATCATTGAGTGCAAATCCCAGCCCTCCACAGGACACCCCAATAGTCACATCATGTGCCTGAGAGCATTGTCCAAACCCTTCTGGAATTCTGTCAGCCTTGGCGCTGTAACCACTGCCCTGGGGAGCCTGTTCCAGTGCCCAGCCACTCTCTGGGTGAAAAACAACAAGGGCTTGAAGAAGGTCGAAGTTGGAGGTTGGAATTTGCTTTTGAATGTTGGCGATTCCATTTTTTTTTTTGAGTTCCTTAATCTTAGAAATGATTTTGCAGAGGAAAAAAATATTTCATCTGAACTGAAAAATAACTGTTTATATGGGATTGAATGGGAAGTTTAAAACTTAAGGAGATTCTGATGCTGATAAAATTCTGAATTTTTTTAAAATAAAAAAAGCCTAGTTAATTGTCACTTGAATATCCTCACATTTCCCAATTCTCATAGTAGAAGGAAAGCTCTTACAGTCTTTTCTCAACCTTAGGATTTGAATCTGATCAGAGAACCCCTACAGTCAATACAAAGACTGCTTGTACTTCTGTAGGTTTTGTTTCAGGACAACTAACAGGTAGCATTGCCTGGACTGCTACAACCAATTGACTTTCAATTACTGACTTAAATGTGAAGCAAATTGTGTTTGTCAGTGTGTAAAACCTAAGCTATTGATTGCCTAATTCTCTTTCTTACAGCTTACTATTTAAATAAGTGCAGTAGCCAAAGCAAAAAAAAAAAAAAAAAACCAAATTGCGGAGAAGTAATATATTAATTTAATAACATCAGTTAAGAAATTTGATACTTATACAAGTAAAGTAATTGGTACAGTGGCATTTTATAGTGGATGGTAATTTCTAGTAATAAAAATAGAGTTCATTTCCTAAGTAATGTATTGACTTATTTATGATATTTAATGGGTTTCTTACTGATTTTTTATTGCAGTTGTAAATTAATTAATTTGCTAACTTATTTCCAAACGTCTTAATTGAAGTACTTATTAGTAGGCACAAGTAAATGACAAGATATTGCTTTACTTAGCAATGTTCGATTTACCAATTCTAAGTAAATTTTTACCTAAGGGGCGTGGAGACCAAATGCTTCTGAAATGTCTTAAAGCTTTAATGATGCTCCAGGGATGTTAAAAGCAGTTATTTCAGACACTCAGCCTGTCCAAGAGGAAGCACTTAGCTTTCAAGTTTTCAAGCTCAGTAAGCAACATAAAAACCATTTATTTTGGAGAGGGGAGAGACCGTGTGTTGTTGATTAAGTTAATGCTTCTGTCCACTCAGCAATTGCCTTTTTTCAGTAGATGCTGCAAGTACACAGAAACACACATTACCTTTGGAGCTGGTAGGCAGTTAGTTCTGTAATGATCTGATGGCTGTAATATGTATGCAAATTCCTGAAAGTTGGAGTTAAGGTTGTACTAAAGGCAAAATCCTTGATATAAAGCACAAGACCTCTCAGGAAAAGAAGAATTTTGAAGATCAGTAGGTGATTTTACTGAAAGAAGAGAGAGCAAAGGAAGAGTAAAAATACAGACTTACAACACGTCTGAAGAAATATGATCAACCCTAGATAGAATTTTTCATGATTCTGCTTGATAAATATTCTAGCAACAGATTTATGAATCAGCTGCTGGAGATCAATAAGGGCTTTCTCCAGAAAGGATTGCTTATGCATCTGAATCATTACTAAAATGATGTTTCTGTGCATTCGGACAAAACCTGGGTATGTATCATTTCAGTATTCCCACATGCTCTCTTTTTGCAGTTTGTCTTATAAATTAATTCGATGACAGGATGTTGTGGTTAACTGAACTTAATGAAATACCAGTGAGCCCCTTTTCAAAATGAGTTCTTGATGCTTCCTATTGGAAAATTAGCTAGAAAAGCTAATCTCTTCCCAACAGAAAACTGAGATTATATCAGTGTATAAGAGAGAATCACAGACCAGGAACCTCAGAAGAGAATTTGGCACAACTTTTTGTGTGAAAGAGAGTCTGGAAGAGATTATCTATAACCTTGACCCAGCTGCATCTTGAAAACCTCCAGTGATGAAGCCTCTTCCGCATCCCTGGGGAGTTGCTCTGGCAACTGCATCTTCTTCTCACTATAAAAATAATTACACATACATTTCAAATTGAAGCCCCACATGACACACAGTTCATTTAGATGTTAATAATTAATTGAAAAAAATTGTATAACATTTAAGTAATTTTCATTTGGGTAGAATTGCAGGATATTTACAGAAGTTTTCATAAACCACTAGATTAATTGTGACAATAGTTGGTTTCATTATTTGCTTGGTTGTATTTATGGGATGGAAGAGAGAAGGTATGAACCTTCAGTAGAATCAGCTATGTCATCTTATATGATCTGGAGATCCACCTCTGTCTAGAAATTCAGGGGAACAGGTGAACAGGACAATGAGCAGTCGGTATTTTGCCATTGTTATAAAACTGAAAAATAAACATGATTTAAAGAAAAAAAGTAGTCATAATTGCAGAAATAGCTGTCTCTATCTGAGGTTTAGTGTTAACATTTACCATAATATTACTTGGCCTGTCCAGGTAATTTTTGTGTAAAAGAAGCTGGATAATTTCCTTTGGCATTCACGCCATGGTAAGAACCTTATGGAGCCAGAGAAAAGGTCCAGAGCTAATTGAAACCAGCAGGATTATTCAGTATGTTGGCATTATGTTTCTTCATTTAAAAAAATAAAATTAGGCAGGTTGGCTGCATTTTCCATCGAGTGGCCTATGCTATTTATACAGTTCAACTGGTCTGGTTTTCCTGTGGGTCTAATTCCACTAAGTAGGCATTTGGAAAAGCCTTACTATTTTAAGAATATTTGCTTCCAAATGCTTTGGCGACCACCTTCTTTCCCCATTCACCTCTGCTCCCTCATGAGCTGTGACTGATTATTCTGACTTCAGCTTGTGCGCCAAAAACTATCTCTAACCTGCTTGTGTTTTAATCCTGTAGGGATCTTGTGTCAGAGAAAATACTGCTTTGTAGATGGGGGTGGTGGCTGTAGTGAAGTTAAATCATTTTAAAGTCATTCTAAAGTGAAAGTTATTTCACTTGTGGTTTGTGCCAATTTAAGTAAAATAAATTTAATGAACTTGTTATGGGGCTTATCTTTGTTTTCACTTTCATCTTTTTAAAATGAAGTTATTGTAATGCTCGGAATAAAAAAAATTAAGCAAATTTAGTTTTAGTATTGCTTCCAGAAGAGCCACAGTAACTCAATTAGTGGTAGAGTTGCTTCTTGCAGTAATGAATTAGTGATTATGCATTTCTGTTACTGGCTGTGAACACCTACATCTTGCAGAGCCAGATTTAGACAGTGGTAGTTATGTTGAATAATTTAACCTATTTAGAACCTTCATGTGCTCATCCAAGGAGCAGCAGGGGGAAGCAAACCTGAATATCTAGAGAATTCGGGTTTCATAGGTCTGCCATGCCAGTTTGGTGATACATGAGACAAGGTGTCCTATTGTTTTATTTAGTAATCAATTGGTCGTATATTTGGTGTTTTAAGATATAGAGGAGGGAGATATAAAGAAATGTTTTATAATGCACTTAAAACTCATCTTTAAAATAGATGTTTTCATGCAAAAGGTGGAAAGGCTGGAACCTGCCACAGCAGCTCCAAATAGGTGTGCCTTACCAGAGCAAGCAGTTTTATCCTTTCGACTCAGAAAACGTTAGGTGGCTTGGGTTAAGAAACAGCATTGAGAAATCTCAGCCTTTAAAATCCGAAGCCTTAATAGTCTGAAGAGAAGGACCTGCTTATAAGAAGTACTAGGAACTGCTCAAGAGACGTTGCAAATGTTGGCACTTGTGGGTCTTAAGTACTTTTTAACACCTTGAAGAATTGGCCAATACATTATCTTTTTAATGCTGTATATGATTTTTATCCTGACCTTCTCCTTTAATTAAGGCTTATTTCAACAGGGGAGCCATTGATTCAGTGAAAGAAAATGAACTCTGTAATCTGCTTTCCCCAAATTGAACTTATTTTTATTACTATTAATTGCTGCCACTTACTTCTTGTGATGTTTTAACTGCTTGGATTTATTAAAACAATCATAGGATTTGCTATTATTGCTTGAGAAATGGGAAGGACAATGATGATTTACAGATGACCCAATGATTTTAAGCCAGTATTACTCCAGATTCAAAGATTTATGCAATCTGACTCCACTGTGTAAGTAGATGACAGTCTCACTCTACCTTTTTCTCTCCATAATAAACCCCAAAAGACTGCTAACCTGTAACAGAGGGCATGGAGATCCTGGATTTTGCCAAAGAAGGGTTGTTCTGCTCTGAGTTTTGTTTTATATCCATGAAGTTCCCTATTAGCTGTAGGGAAGTTCTGTTGGCTCAAATAGGAGGGGTGTTTGGAGTTGTTAAGACCTGCTGTGCAACTTGATTCACATTTTAGAAGAGTTGCAGTGGTCTTTGTGAAGAACTGAGAGACAGTGGGGAAGCTCAGAAAGTCAGAACAGATGAGGGATTTGATCAAGCAGAAAGGAAATGAGTCAGACTGAGTCAGCAAAAGAAGAGAAGCATAGAATCCCAGAATGGTTTGGGTTGAAAGGCACCTTAAAGATCTAATTCCAACCCCCTTGCCATGGAGAGGGACACTTCTACTAGGCCAGGTTACTCAGAGCCCCATCCAACCTGGCCTTGAGCACTTCCAGGGATGGGGAAACTGCCGCTTCTCTGGGCAACCTGTGCCAGTGCCTCACCACACTGAAGAATTTCTTCCTAATATCTGAACGTCTCTCTCAGTTTGAAGCCATTTCCTCTTGCCCTATCACTACATGCTCCTGTGAAAAGTGTCTGTCCACCTTTCTTGTAGGATCCCTTCAGAAAGAGGGAGAGATGAGGAAGGGAGCAATGCTGACAAACCGCTAACGCTGAAAACAAATGACAGGATATCAGGCAGGAGTAATTGGTCTAGATGGTGGAAATTATGAAAAAGTTTGACCCGTTAGAAAGTGATTGGAAGAAACATTTACAATCTAATTAATTAACTGGAGCAATCAAGCTTAATCAGATAGTCACTCAATCAACCAGACTGAACTAACTAATTGGATAATCTGTTGAACCGGCAAAGAAACCAAGTGAGGGAAATGCAGTGGATTGTCAAAATTTAATGAAATGCACAAGAATTAATCCATTAACATTTAAAATTATCAAAAGCAAAGATAAATATGTAGACTATTCCAATGAAAACTAGTCCTTTTTTGTGGCACATGTCACTGGAGCCTCAGAGGCATTAATGAGCAAAATAGGTTTTGGAAGATGAGGAACAAGAATGAGGAGAACATGGCACAATAAGGAAAGAAGATATTCTGTGTTTGCATGAAAATTAAATAATGCCAATAGCAAGAATCTTATTTTTTTTAAAGCCTGTTTGATTGTCACACATACAAATGGTGGCTTCTGAGGTGGTCACCACTTCTCTGTAGTAGTGCAGTACATACAAGATTGAAAAAAAGGTGTGATTCTTCTTTCTTTGCAGGGCAGAGTGCTTTAGGGTTTGGCTCAGGGCACTTCTGTACATCAGGGCTTATCCTCTGAAATGTTCAAGTCCAGCTTGGTTTCTGTGTCTGAGAGGTCTCACTGTAAATCTGCCCCAGTCATGCTATGAGACCCTGTCCAGCTCTTCCCTTTTTTTGTGCCTCAGGAGCCCTGCTTGCTTTGTCTTGCTGTTCTGTTTCTGCCAGGTCTACTGCAGTCAGCTTTTGGAGCAAACCAATTGCTAAAATCAGTCCATGGAATTTTTTTTACAATCCTGCACTGTACCCAGCATGGGAGAGGTGTGGCACCATGGTGCCAGCACTGATGGATACAGTGACAGTCTGCAGTAGAACAGCTGAAACCAAAAAGCCTCAACCTCGTAATTCCAAATCAAATCCATAACCCACAAATAGAAATGACAACTAAATAAAACTACTGCATTGGGGTTTTTGTCCTGTGAAAAGTTTAAATATCTGTAAAGAGGGACTAAGTTTTCTCAAAAGTAGTGTGTGCCCTTTTAACAAACGAAAGTCCTTTATGCTGTATTTGGAAATTCACAACCGGTGGCTGCCCATCAGAGTCTCAGGCAGTATCATTAAGCCTGTATGTTGCAATTCTTTTACTTTGAAGTTGTGAAAAATGTGGGGAGAGAGAGGAATGCTTAAAAGCTGACAAGTTACTTTAGAGCACAAATTAATGGGAATCACACTCCTTAGTCCCCTAGGAGTTCTCAAAAATGCCATCATTACTGCCTGGCACTGAGGCATGCCTTCCATCATGAGGATGAGAAGGGAGGCAGCTTTACCAAGTGCCTCCATAAATGAGGTGTACAGGGCTTTTATGAATTGAGCCTTTGAAAGCTCTGCTAGCAAGGCTTATTGATCCAGAAGTCACACATGAATGGCAAGATCTTAAATTGCAGTCAGTTTTTATTACATGAAAGAAATTTTAAGAACATATCCTTTCCCCTCCCTCCCTTTTAAAAATTACTGCCTGCTGAAGTTTTCTATAACTGGGAGGTTGCAAGCAATTAAATGAGTCAGCTGGATCCTAGGTCCAATTCCAAAAGTGTAATGTTCATGGAACATGATTGATGGAGTATCAGTGAATTTGTAAGCATAGGCAGAGGTTTGGAAGTGTTTTTTTCAGATCTACTAGGAAATATGAATCTAAATTAGTCAACACTGTAAGAAACATTTATCATATTCCAAAAATATCATCAGTGGTAGATGTTTCATTTGATGTGAATGCAGATGAGGTTGTGAGATGATGGGTTGTCCCATCTAAGCTATTTTGGTGGAATTGGGTGCACCACAATCCAAAGTAAGTGATTTCTTGGAGAATACAGAATATTCCTTGCACATAAACCCAAATTATGGACTGGAATTTTAAAACATCATTTAGAACTGTAAGTAACAACTGCATAAATCCAATGTTAGGTTATGTGGTACAAAAAAAAAAAAAAAAGAAAGAAAAAATATTTCAATATTTCTGTAATATTATCAGTGTTGCTATTGATTTCTAAAAAGACACAAAGACACTGTTGTCTTTTTAAGCACCTCGTGGAATAGCAGTGTATGTAGACATGTTCATGAACATCAGTTAATGAAACCATAACAAAAAGAAAGCAATTGCTCCAAGATCAGAAATAGTAAGTGCAAAGTTTTGGCAACAGTGTTAACTCAGCCCTCCTGTGTACTCTTATTGTACACATCACTAACAAAAATGTAGCAAAATGACTCACCTGTCTGCAAAAATTGCCAAGTGGCTTGGACAGCCAAATAAAGGAAGTATTTCTTCCATGGGAGCTATTTCCCAAAGCAAAGGAAGTGAGTAACTGTGCAGTTACTTGTGAGGAGTTTCTGCCAGTGAAATTACTAAAGCACCTTGCACGTCATCCCAATAATTGTTTGCATCAGCTTGAAGATCTGCCCATATATATTTATCAAATACTATATTTATATATTTATCCTTTTGAAAAAGGAGGAGTCTAACAAGAGATTTGACAGCAACCCTGCTGATTTGGACTTTGGTTACTTCATCATTGCTCATCTCTTCACAGCGAAGAGAAGAGTTAGGTTTAAGTTACAGGTGTTCTTTCACTGCAGATAGAGGAGGCTGAAGCTAACACAAGAGTTGCAATTATACATATTACTGTGCTGTTATATAATTTTTTAGAATTAACAACTGGTTAAGACAACTGAGAAATGGAAATAACCTTTTCTGTTCTGTGTTGGAAAAGATCTATTCCAAGAGATGTTTGCACTGCTCATGTTGGCAAGAGTGCCTTGCCATGGTCTTCCATGTTTATGGTGTTTATCTTCTGTTTTCTTCTAGCTTCATCTTTGGAGCACTTATAGCTTTCTTTGCTCCCAGGTGAAATCAGGCAATTCCTCTCATTTGGACATGCCTATTCTCTTCTTTCCTTTTAGTCATAAAATATTCCAGCCAGTCTAATCTAATCACAAAACCTTTAGGGCAAATTTTATTCAATTACAACTTTATATTGCAGTAAGGAGTCTTCATCTTAATTGTTGATTTGTAGAATGTGGACTAATTTGTGGCTTCATGTAGCTCCCCTGAAATTATAATAAATCTGCTTCTTCTTGCACCTTGTGTTCCTAGCAGTACTAGGCACCAGCAGTAATGCATTACAGTTGTCTTTCTCAGAACATTTCTCCCTGGTTGATATTACTTTTTTTTTTTTATTTATTTTCAAGTAATCGGTACCTTTCTTTCCTGGACAATTAGGGTAATTGCTTAACTGAAACTAAAGTGTCATGACAAGGCAGATGCCACCAAATGTTAATCAGTCATGCAAAATAACTCTTCCTACAGTGCAAGCCCATCATGATACTGTTCTGTAAAGACTGCAGAGAAGTTTATTACAGTTTGCATTTACTCATCTTGCTGTACCATCCAAAACAGCAGTCTCAGATGAAGTGAAGACAGTTTCTGTTCCAGTTTACAGAGCCAAGCAATGGACTTGTCCCTTTCTCCTTATTTCTTTCTCTTCATGGCATATAGGGGACCTTTTTTTAGCACCTCTACATTCTGTTGATGCTGCCTGCTTTTTTCAGTGTTTGAACAAAGGCCAGAAAATATTTTCAGTGGATAGAAAAAAAAAAAAATCCCCTAAACTCAACTTGCAAAGCTAATTCAGTTTGCAATTCTCAGTCTAGACCTCAACTGATCTGTCAGGGAATAAAATCTGTATAATAAACCAGTCATCTAATTCACAATATCACAAGATTCAATCTCCCTGGGCAAGATTTAGTTCAGACATTCAGGTATTTTGTTGTATGAAGTTAGACAAGATGGTATTCATCTTTTGTGACTTCAGCTATCTGAAAGTTAGGCATCATGTCAAAGCTTGTCTCTAGGGTCCCTCTGTAGTCAACAGAGAGAAAAAGAGGCACTTCAGAGGGCAATTCATTCCACCTTTAACATCATCACATCATCAGAGTGTCAGAAAGGGGACAATGCTTTGTTTGAAGAATTGTTGTCTGGAACTTCTAACAGCACTATCCTTTTAAAGCCAGTGGGTGCTTTAATACCTGTAATCTAGAAGGTCTGCCCACCAATTTCTCACTTGTGAATGAATAGGGTTAGGCAAGGAATTTTTAACAAACAGATTCTCTATTGAACATTCTCAACACTCACTGGTTACTATGCCAGATCAATCATTTTAGAGTAATTATTTTGCAGGAATTTATTCAGAGTCTGTTAGAATAAACCCTGAAAAAAATTAAATTACTGTTGAGTGCAAGATTAATGTTGCTATCCAGGCATACTTTACAAAACCAGCATTACCAAAACAAGCTTCATTCGTGCAGCTTTTACTGGGTGCTTCCAGTCAGACCTAGAAGCATCTCTGCACTGGGAAACCCGTGTGAATTATAAACCAGAAATCAGCCCCTTGTTTTTCAGCCTCTCTAGATATTTTATGAATGGGTCTAGAAAAGTAGGCATATTTCTAAAAAAAAAAACCAACAAACACAGTTCTTTCACAGGGAAGATCATTCAGATACAGAAGTGGTTTGTGAACAGTGAAATGGGTGTTGGTAGCAGCAGAGCTACAGCCCAGAGCCTTCTAATGCAGTCCTGTAGATTATATTTGATACCCCAAATCAAGCTTTTTGAAAAATCTACTCAAATTGAGTTGCAATTGGAGATTGGATCCCATGCTGCTTTCCAAAGAGTGGTAATAGAAGATCCACATTAATTTTTCACTTACTTCCTTACCAGAAGGTGCAATTCCTTCTATTGCATTATCTTATTTATTTTTATTACCCTTGTGAATGACTCTGTCACTTCTGTTTAAGCAGAAGGAGTAACTCAATCCCTTAATACAGCCTTAAACAACATTGCTTCTAAATGAGGTTAAGATCTGTATTATATGCAGCATTTGTCTTGAACCTTAATTCAGCCTGCTTCTGAAAGGATATCTTGTTACATTCAGGAGTAAGTAATTTCAGATCCAGTTCCTGGTGATCATTGAGTTCTAGACTAAATTTCAACTGACAGGACTGCTTAGGCATGATGCACTGTTAAGATGCATGTCAGGGAATTTCTGTTCCATTATATTAATGTAATCAATGTTTCTTCTTTACCAGAAAAATTCAAACCAAAGTTTTTTACTGAAGAGAAAATTGAACCAGGTGTGATGTTCTTTGGGGCTTTTTGTTACACGACCATTCTGTTTTAATAATATAAAATACTATTAAAAAAAAAAAAGCTTTAATAATTTCCTGTATATAACCCAATCCCTTTATTTCCATCTTTGATTTAAAGAGAGGTCCTTCTTGTGCAGTTCTAAATTGACACACAATTTCCTCAGAGACTGACCATACTTACAGTTTCTTTTTTCCCATTCCCCTTGGTTTAGAAGCAGACTTGATCTGAATATCTCAGATAAAGACCAAGCTGTATTTGAGTTTTCCCAAAGGTAAGGGGAGTTAGCAGCCTGATGTTCCACAGTATGCCCTCTTTGAAAAAGGGAAAGGGAAATACTTCCTCTTCCACAAAATGCTTTGCATTGGCTAGTAAGAATGTTATCATGAATCAGAATTACCTCTCATATTAGAATGATGGTTTTTAAAAGGGACTAGAGAATAGTCTTTCAGCGGGTCACATCAGTCTGGGAGATGCTTCAACACAGCCCAGAGAGCAGCTGTCACTTGGAAATGAGAGAGGGTCACATAAAATCCTTGAGTAGGTAAGAATTGTTGTACTGGTGTCACCTGTCTGACTTTGCCTGAAATAAATTAGGGAGTAGTTGCACATGCTGCTTGATCAGCAGCTCAGGAGGGAAAGCAGTGGTGAACAGATGGAGGCAATAACCTCTCCTGCCAATGCAGCTGGGGAAGGATGCCTACCTGCAAGCAGAGGGACTCACCTGTTCCACAGCTACAAATAACTCCAGGATCTCACCACAGTCTGCTTTAACTCATTAGTGCTGACAGCTGTGAGCTGAAGTGGTGTTGCTAAGGCTGGAGCCTTGCACTGCCAGGAATCTGTGGAGAGGGATACCCTCACCTTGTGAATTTGTGACAATGTAGTTAAAAGTAGTTGGGGTCTGTTGAGTCACAGTGAGCAACATCCAGAGAAAACCATGAGACAGACTCTGCCTTGTTGCAGTTGTTGGGCCAAATACTCAGATCTCAGGGCCCTTCTGGGGCATTTCTTGCTGCAATTTCTTCAAGAAGGAGATCTGTATTTTACCAAGTACCTGTAAGACTCAGAGATAGGTGTTTCATTCAAGCACCATTTTTGAGAAACACATTGTGTTTGAAAAGCATCTCTCTACCTCCACATGTGTGTTGACTTAAAAGATGTTTGGGTCCAGCCTTGGTGCTCTTAGGTTTCTTTGCTGTTTTCCACTACAATGAAAAGCAATTTCCACTTGGATTTTGGAAATCTGAGCAGTTCTAATAGTATCAAGTAACTTTGATCAGAAATTGAAAGTATCTTTTCATCATCTCATCCTAAAACTGTAACAGATATTCAGTGCTTCATCTACAGAAAATTTAATAACTTAGCCAGCATCAAAAATTGTTTGACACCAAATATGCATTGCTGAGTGAAGGTAGTGATTTATAACATTGCATGAGAGATGTTAGTATCTAATTTACTGCATTAATCAGTGAATGCCAGATCAGTTTGCAGATTGCATGTAGATCAGTTTAATCTGTCATCTTAATTGTCAGTGAATTTTTTAATGTTCAGTTTACTTTAACTGTTTTCCATGCTGCTTCTGACTGAGATGGAAATAGCAGTAGAATAACTCCACAGTGCCCACGTGAGACCATGCAGGCCTTGTGCTTTTGTGCTGCTTTCCACCTCCGAGGTTGGCTCAGCTGGACCCGAGTTTGGCTAACATTCCCATGGTTTGATGTGGGCCAGACAGAGAGAGCCTTGTCAGTGCTACTGTGATAAAAACTTGTGTCTTTGGTGCTCTGAGTGAGGAGATTTCAGGGGACAGGACCAGCTGCAATGACCCAGAACTCTCTCAGGCAGATGTTGCATTAGCTTGTGGCAGTGGCCCCAGCGATTTTGTCACCCTGTGCTTGTGATTAGCATTTGGTGACACACTCGGTGTCGCCTTCCACTCGAGAGTGGTGTTACATGGGGTGAGCAGCGTGTTGAGATATTATTTTTATAATATACATGTATTCTCTTGTATATATAAATTTATAATATACATGTATAAATATATTTTATAATATAATTTTATAATATATATTCTATTATTTTTATTATATTGCTTGTTTTTATTCCATCTCATTAAAAAAGCAACCTGGTGTGACAAAGCTATTCAAGGTGCAAATTTAAGATGCGTTTTGGCAAAACAAAAGAAAAAAAATTAATGGAGGAAAACAAGTTTTTTCCTTCTCCCTGGACTCTAGGAGGATTTTTTTTTTGTTGGAAAATATGTTAAAAGGCATAAAAAGAGCATGAAATATATGAACTGAAAAAAATTTTGAACAATAGCAAGTTTCCTGAAGCTAACCAATGTTTTATTTCAGGTCAAATATAATCTTTTGAAGTACTGCTGAGCAAACATTTTCCTCTACAGGAGACATTTTCATTTTAGATAGCTCTTAAAAATGAGATTTTTTTTTTCTGTGAAAAAAATTATGCTATTCTAAAAAGTAGCAAGGCCATATATTCCCCACAAAATGGTTTTTTAGGGGTTTTTTTCTGTCACAGCAAAAAAGAGACTTATCCAAGGTTTTCGTCAAGCAAAGAGGCTGATCCAAGGTCACAACAGAAGAACCATTTTGGAAATCCTGACCATCAGATTCCTGATATGATAGGCAGTATTTCTAGAGATCATTTGCTAGCAGTGTAAGGCCCCTGCACACACAAAGGGAATCTGGTTCGAAGGACCCCAAGAAAAGATCCTGGATTGCTGTGTTTGGGCTGTTTTTTGCTCAGTTCTTGATTATTTAATTTTTTCTTCATTTCACTGAGTACTGCTGAAAGGATACCAGGCTTTTTATTTCCAAGAATACCCTGGATGATCGATAACTTGGATTTGGCACCCTGTCTTTGGCAAGTCTCAGTTCCCTGAGCTGCCCCACCACTCTGCTGAGCAGAAAATGCAGCTGCTGCTGTGAGCCCAGAGGCCTCTGAGCTTTCTGACCCTGTCACCACCCATGGGACCTAGGATCATTGATTTTATCCACATTAGATGCTAGGGCAAGGCACTTTTATCATCTTTGTGATACCTCATTGACAGACTGTTTAAAATTATATTGCTCACTAAAAAGCAGCAGTAATGACCTGTGGGACAGGAAGGAAGGGCATGGTCCACGTGGAGTTGAGAGCCTTTTCTGTAAGTACAGCTGCACAAGAGTCCTACTGCTCTCTCTCAAGAGATCCTGGAAAAGGGGGCAAAGCATTTTTCCTGGGGTAAGGAGTAGGGCAGTCAATTTTGTTGCTGGTATTTCAGTAAACTTTCTGTATGAAGATTCCCTGTGTCCTACAGGTTTCCTTCCTGGCTTTGAGATACTGCAGTGATGTAAGCTAGTGGCATTCTTTATGGTGGTGAACTGCATCCACATCCCATTAAGTTAAAGCCCTGGGAGAGCTGGAAGTCAGATATTTTTACTATTCTCTTCGTAAAAAATACATAGTGGACATATAAAACCTTTGCACCTGGTATAATTTTACTGTAGCACGGAGAGTACCATGGGCAGCTTAAGGTGAATGGAAGTACAAATACAGTGGCCAGTGGGGCAGAGTAAGAAACAGGAGGAGTGTCTGTCCTCTAAGATGGCTGCCCTTGTCCAGACAACCACTGCCGGAGAGAATTCCTAATGAAATGTGTACAAAAATTAATAATAGTGATTACTTGGGCTTTTAAATTGTTACTTCACGATCAAATGTAGACACATGCAAAGTAGCTTCGAGGTCTCCCCTAGTCTATTTTATGGCCAGAAGAAAGTTTGGTGGTTCTTTTTTGATTATTCAGTGCATTTGTGCACTTTGTACTGTCAAGTGAGTCCTGTCCAGTACAGCTTGCTTACCATAACCCTCTCCTACAATGGTGGTGTTTTTTGCCAATACCTTCTTTGAAACTGCACTATGATCCAGCAGATATTTGGTGGGGTGTACACATAATTTCATTGCTTCTTGTAGCTGGTAAATTGGCTTGTATTTCTCTTTTCTTAATTCCTGGTACACCTAATTATTTTTTGCTTGCCAGTCATTTGGAATACTGTGCATGTATGGCTGGGTAGTTGAGGGTACACCACCTGCCACAATACCAGACTAGCCCCATTTACATTGCTGTGGGGCTACCATTTCATATTCTCTTTTTATCATTTGTTTTTTACCAAAATGTTTGCTAGGACTTGATGAAGAGCTGTGTTTATTCCCAATTCTTTATTTTGTATAATGAATCGTTGGGCAGTTATAAAGGATTTGCCTGCCAGGAGAGGTACATTTGCATTTTATAAATAGATTTATCTAAAGTCAACAAGGTGATATACTTTGCCGACACCTGCCTAGCTGGGAGGAGCATTTTACATAATAACAGCAGTAGCAAGTTTGTGAGAATTTAATACTACTGCTGGCAGTAATTAAGTGATTAATTAATGGCCAACTGAACAAGTTAGCAAAATGGGGGGAAAATTAGTTGGAAAAATCTTGCACTAAAGAGAAAGCTTATTGACAAAGAGGATATAAAGAATTATTTTGGGTAGATGTACACTTTAAGTAGCAAATTTAAAGATGAGAACTGCTAAGAAAATTACTCTTCTAAGTAATTGTACAAAATCTCCTGAGAGAGATTGCACAATTTATTCACTGAAGGGTAAAGGTCTTAGAGAAAACCTAGAGTCAGAGAGAGAGGGAGAAGGCACGGTCTGTCTCCTTGATCTGTCTTTAGCATAGCAACTCATAGCAACAGTTTGTTAAAATTCCTATCACTGTAGTTAAAATAAGTTCAAGAGCCGATTTAATGTTGTGTAACTACTCCACTCTCAGCCTAACTGCTCTATGCAACTGGCAGCCCACAGGCACCTCAACCTCAGGGCATGGTTATTCTCTGTGCTGATATTGGTCAACTCTTGCAATCCTCTCTGCATCTCCTTACACTTTTGGATAGTAGTCTCTCGTGGAAAGCGTTAATCAAAGAGTCTGTCAGCATGCCACAAGAGAGTAGAGAGTCTTCCTGAAACCAGGCAGGTTGGAATTGTAACGTTATAACTTTTTCCATTTTTCCCTGATACCTTCAGTCTGTACCTTGGCTTACACAGAGCTAGTCACTTTGTTATTCACTGACATCTCTTTTTTTTCAAAGTGTTCCAAATTTTCATAAGTTTCATGCACGCTCAAACATCAGTAGAGGTCCTTGGGCAGAGATGTGGACTCCAGGAAGGAGTCTTCTCCAGGCTTTTTTTGATGTTGTGGGCCAGTGACCTTCAGCAGTTTGCTCCTGGGATAATGTCATTCAGGCGTAGCAAGGCCTTGAAGCACAGCCTGGAACACAAGCACACAGAGCTGCGCTGGCCCTCTGTCCCTCTGGACTGCCTTCAGAGCACTGAGATGTTGGCAGCTCTTGGTGCATCCAGCTGGAAGAGTCACCCGTGACTCACTGCACTCATGACTTCTGCTGTTCAGCGCCGTGTGGAGGTGGGGTGACACAGAAACTTTCCTTTTCCTTCCCCAGAACTAAAAGCTGGAAGCATCCATGCACATGAAGTCCCTCCCCGTGGCAAACCTGTTGTGTGCAGCCACTGCTCTCCCTCACAGCGAGCGTTCAGGTGCAATGTCATTTTGCTCATTATTTGTGGGTTTGCGGTATCGGTGCTCACTTCTCAAACAAAGTAGAAATCAGCTGCTTGGTGATAACTTGCTGCCTTCACACAGCTGCAGAAGTTGTCACAGTGGAAGGGGGCACAACAGGAAGCTTACTTTCCCAAGCAGGCTTCTGCTTCTACCTGGAGCAACAATTGCTCTTCCACTGTGGGGCCACTGCTTTGCACAGGAAGGGACTGGCCGTGGTGGGAGAATGAGTCCCTGCACTCTGCTGAGAGAGAACACATGTGCATGCTCAGGGCTGTGCTCATTTGTGATATTCCACCCACCGCCCCCAGCAACCCATCTGTAGTAAGGCAAAAAACCTTAATACTGCTGACAGCTAAAGCAGAGAGACTGCTTAAAACAGTTGCAGAAAGAGAATTGCATTTTAGGAATGAAAAATCTCATTCCTATCTAAAATGTGGTTTGAATACAGTTAAGTCTTGTACCTTTATTTGTGTTTTTCATGACCAGGCATATGAATACCTCTGTTGTTAACTGGATTGGCAATGCTAAAAGAGAGCTTGCTGAGATGCTGCTATTGCAGGGTTGAGGGAGACGTTATGTCTCACCCATGTGGAATCAGCTCTTGATGAGCTATGAAAATATTCTCCAGTCTCTTCTTTTTCCTTGAATCTGGGCATCTTCAGTCCAGCTGGTACAGGAAGCAGCAGGAGTCAGAGAGATTGTCTGGTCTAGGCAATTTATAGGCTCATTTACATGATTGAAATTGGTTGACAAGTAACTCAGTTTCCTCATCTTTAAAATGTTATTGAGGTTCGTGGTCTTCTTCCTGTGCTGTTTGTAAGAACCAAGAATTGAAAAAAATCTGCAGTGTATAGCGTCAGTGTTGGTTGTGTTTGGAACTGCAGAACTGGAAGAGGCAAAAGTAACACTTACTTTAATAATTGAAAATGGATTTGAACTAAGCCTCCTAAGAAGCAAAAGGTGGAAAATTACATGTATTTCCTGTCTAATCAGCTCTTACAGTTTCCCCGAGAGGCACACATGAGGTTTGGAAGTGCAATTTTCATGTCTTTTCTCCAGCAGCCTTGTTTTATTCCACATTCAGTTCCACGTCTGATGCTGAGGTAGGACCTGTGCTAAATCTGCTCCTGTTGTCTGTAAATAAGCTTAGAGATCTTAACCACCTCATGAATTTGTCAGTGCCTGCCGCATGTGGCAAGCAGCATTCATCTTTCAGCGAGCCAGCAATCAGTCTGCTAGTGTTTCCCATGGAAAGATTGCTCCCTGGTAAGAGCTGTTCTCCAAGCCTATTCAAACCCAGAAAAGTCTGATGGGAATAATAGAGCTAATAATAGAAGTTGGAACATTTTATTTTCCCTCTGCAGGATATGAATTTTGAAAAATTCACAGAAGGTCACAGAAAAGGGGTTTTTAGCTTTGTTTTTGTGGGGATATTTTTGAGGTTTTTTTCTTTTAACCAGCTGCTTACTGTTACAAATATATAGTATTCACTTGTTTTAGGAGAATCATGAAACCTAGGGGAGAGGTTTTTTTGTTGGTGTTTTTTTAATCTCACAAAGATGCAGTGGTACCTAGAAAGATGCAATTGTATCTGAGAGAAAAGGAAAACAAACAGCAAATGCAGCCTGATATTGAAACAAGGGCAATGAAAAGCCACCAAAAGAAATGAGATTTGGGATTTAAATAAAATTACTCTATCCCACTGGATTATTCTAAGTCAGAATGTTCATATTTATGGATGAAAGCCTTAAAGATCTACTGTGTTAGATGAAATTTTAAAAAGGTCCAATGTCTATGTATGCACAGTATTTCATACAATAAGTATTCACCATCTCTTTTGGCCTTTTTCAATTTAGTAGATGCCACAGAATATGTAGGTATCACTGTAAGATGGAAAATCACACTTTCATTATAAAGTTCACTGCTGCTGTTCACTGTTACTGTTAATTTTTGGATGTGCAGTTGGAGCTGCTTATTGACTGGTAACAAATCACTAGAAAAATATGTATGTTACCATGAACCCTAGCAAAAAAAACCCAAAAGAAGCAACTAGATTTTGTGCAGGATTAAGTTCTAGGGGAAAACATTATCATGTCATGTACTGCACTCCATGATTTTTTTGTCATCTCAGGAACTATAAAGACTCTCAGCCAACTTTCCTAATTGAAAATTGAGAAAGTGTGAAATCCATCCAGCTTTCTCTTTCCACATTCTTATTTCATTATAGTTTTTTAAGGAAGCTATTTTTTCTCTGTAAATTCAGGGAATATACATCACACCAACACTACTGTTGGGAAGTCATTCAGTCAAAAGGTAGGAAAAGCAACTAGACTTGGTCAAAGACACTTCTGAGAGAACACAGAAGGTCTGGGTAGTCTGGATGCTGCACAACTCTGGAGAGAGCTCTTGCTACTGAAAATGTGGCAGTGAGCAAGTGCCAGCTCCTCAGGTGTGCTGAGAGGTCTCTTCTGTGTAAGCAATCCTGCTGGCATTAGGCAATGCTGAAGGAGCAGATGTTTAAAATTTCTGCACTAAACACAGCATCCCTACTTTGAAACAGCAGAGATGGAAAGCACGTTAGAACTGAGCTGGCCGAATTATTGGCATGAGTTGTTCCAAACCAGTAAGTTCCCTCTTGAGTTTCCTGCCCAACATTTTATTTTTGTCTTAATTCAAGTGTTTTCAAATTTCTGGGGTTTATGACAGCATTACTCATGTGTTGAAACCCCTAAAGTCAGTTTTCTAATCAAGAATTGATTTGAATTTTTTGTCCTGTGAGAATTTTGGGCATTTTTATTTTCTGGTTAGATACATTTTGAAATGTTGACATTTTCTTTGATATGAAAACTCTGTCTCTACATGGCTCTAATGAGCAAGTTTTCTCTTCTTGTAGTAGCTCACTGTGGGAATGCTGCACCCTTAGTCTGCAGGGCAGGGGGTGCTCTCTCAATGGGAAGTTATTTGCTGCCCTCTGTCCTGCCTTCATCAAAGGTGTTTTCATTTTCTACTGTAAACTATTCAAGCTACAGTGTGAAGACAGAGTAAATAATTTCCTTATAGGTTTTTTCATGCCTGTTATCATAGCATCTCAGTTCCTTACAAACGTTAATGAAATGAACATCACAGAGCTCTTGTGATGAGTTTATTCCCATTTATGTTTAGGAAGTGAAGAAAGAAGATTAAAGGCAGTTTATGTAACTGGAAAAAATGGGTGAGCTTTCAGGCATTTACAGTCACGGGCTGTTTTTTCTACCTGTAGCAGGCAATCTAATAAAAAAGAGAACACTTCCTCCTACAAATGCATCCTTAGGCAATGACAGTAACGGTAACAATGCTGTTACAAATATTAAAGACAGGAATTATGAAGTTTAGACCAACTTTGATTGCCTGGTGTGAGAAACATGGAATCCAGTCTTTTTTTCAAGGCATTTTTGAGGACAATATGTTTTCCAAGTATTTCTCTCAGTGGTCTCATTTGCAGCTGCAGCTACTCAGGTTCCTTGCTGGTCTGGATACAGGTGTCCTGGGGTGGGTGGCTGGAAAATGAGAGCAGTGTAGCTTGCTGTGAAAGTTGTGATTTATGTGATCTGCCCTGTATCATGTGGAGTTCAATGGTCATTTGCCAAGGATGGCTTCATTCCCCTCAAACATGAGCTTACCTTTCACTTCTCTCGCTTTCTTTCCTCCTTTATTTCATAGCTTCCAACTTCTCTAATGGTGAAAGCGTGAGTATTAGTGACTTGTATCAGTAGCAATTTACTTTGTCCTTTAATATGGCTATCTTCAGCACGAAGTGAGCCAGCAGCCTTTGAATGTCTGTGCTGCTGGAGGAGTGGAGATAAAGAGTGAGGAAATATGCAGCCATCAGAAATGGCAAGTCATGGAAAAATCAATAATCAGAAACTCCCCCAAATTCTCACTATCCTTTTATAGCTAGACAGAAGTTTTTCTGTTTTCACACAACTCTTCCATCCCCCAAGTAACGTTTTTGTAAATATTCGAGTGAAAGCTTTGTACTCAAGCCAAAGGAGTGACAGGAGAAATTGAGAAGTTAATGACAAATACTTGTGACAGACACATCATCAACAAGGTTGTACAATCCCAGATTTTTAGTGACATTGCGGGGAGGAACTAAGCTGCAGCACTAGCCCATTGGAAAACATTTTTTAAGAGATGTAATCAAATAGTAGGAAACTTTGTGTCTTGAGAATAATGCATACAGTTAGATAAACATGATGGACTTCCATGGGTAGGTATTTTTTGCTACATATATCCAATTAAAAATGGAAATTTTTCACATTGTGGGCATACAGGGCCTTGCCTTGAGAACCACTGAAATAAACTCAACTCTGTGCAACAGGGCTCCTCAAGGATAGCCCAGAGAGAAGCTGCTTGTTGGTAAAATGTGACAAGGCTGTACATTTATCCCAGGTCTTTGGAAATTTTGCACAGTACAAATGAGACAATTTTTAAACAGCAACCAAGTACTGTTCTATTAAGCTCTTCTGTTTTAATGTGTGCTCAGCAGGAGGACTTTACCTGACTGTGTTTGTCCCAAAAACACTGGTAGAATTAAAAATTATGGTCTAAGAAGTTGAATGTAGCATGTGAAAATATAATTATGTTCAGCTTCATTAAACCCTGCATGATAATTAGCAGCATAGCCAGTTTGCCAGATAAGAGATATTTTTGTGGATGCCTGCAAGAATTTCTTCGTCATTCCACCTGGCCAAATGCGGTGGCAGGAAGGCAAAGTTTTCCCTTTTGAAGTGATCAAACACCACGATCTTTCTGGCCAGGTTCCCCAGAGACAGACTCACTAGAGCCTGCCAGCACACTGTGATTTCTCTGCTGGTCAAGGGATGGGGAAGGAGAGAAGAGGAAACCCAAGTCAGAGAAAATCTGTTGAGAATTGAAATATATTCCCTTGGGTTCCACGGTGTGAGCAGAAAGTTGCTGATCCTGCATAAGCTAAGCCACGTGATTTTCCTTTTTCCATCCTGATAGAGGAAATAGAAAGCAAGTCCAAAAGCATGGGCAGTAAAGATCCCAGGCTGTCATTTGTGTTCAGGGTCTGGTACTGGATTTGAACACTGCCAGGGCTGGACCATGTTGAGAAGCAGGGCCTGTGAGGTACAAAGTCAGCTCTTGTTCCCCACAGAGTTGTTTCTACTTTCAATTTAGAGCCTGAAATGCCATTTATTTAATGCTGCTGTTTAAATAATGATTTATAAGGCCTCAAGCCAGCCGTGGTAAAGCTTAATTACTGCTGTAATTTATGGATGCCACTGGCTACATAAACACTGCTGTAAATATAAAGGATGTCTCCCACCAATTTTACTCTGATACTTATTTGATACCATTAATTTTCCTTTCCTAACACTTCTTCTGTGTGTGAGTTGAGGCCACTTCAGCAATCCAGGTCGTTCTGGTTCACTTTGCCAGGAGTAATTTGGTCTGGGAACTGAAAAGATCAAACGTCTGTTTTTCTTGCAAAGTATTTTAATTAAAATTTGAGCTTCCTTGAGCTTGGGTGCAAACATCTGCATTAAGTGGCCCATTAAAAGGATTATTTGTATTTGGGCTTTTTTTGGTTATCTATTTGTTTTACTAGTTAATCATCTCCTTTCCCCAATTCATTTTGCCTTTGTGCTCACAGTAAGCAAGCAAACAAGATGGGAATAAATCATGCACTGTAATGGAGCCCAGCCATTCCCGGGGCTGCAGCTTTGCTATTTGTGTTCTCTAACCTATACAAGGAGCATGTATATATTGGTCTAATGCAAATCTGAGCTAATTCAAGCCCCGTCTCCACAGAGATGAATGAGCATGTAAATCTGCTGCTTTGTTTTGGAGGAATAGCTCCTGGAATTGCCTGATTCCCAGTTGCAACTGACATATTTCAAATACTACAGTCAGTTGGCTTCAGGAGATTTGTGCCCCTAGGCTGCCACAAAAAACACCTGGGAAGACAAGTAGGTTCTCTTGAATGCCTTCGTTCCATTATAATTAGTGTTCATGCAGTTGTGTGCTTGGAAAAGTGAGCGCCTTTAAAAAGTTATAATTAATTGAGTAAACAGAACAACCCCATTGCCTACAATTACCTCTCCTCTGAATCTCTGTGTGTCTCTGCAGCTGCTGGAGTAAAACATGGACATTGCTGAAAAGACTGCAGATGAACTGAGTGGGACATGAAAGCTGGTACTAAACATGGGATTCAAAACCATCTGTGGGGTAATTCAGAGAGACAAGAGTAATTCCGATTCTCAGTAGAACTTGAGGATCTTTTAAGAGTGTCATGATGTTGCTGACTCATAGAAGTGCTCTGTCTCCTAACTTTTCTTTGGTGGTACTTCCAACAATAGGGTGCTATTCAGGCTCATTGCATGTCCCTAGGAGAAGTGGTCACCTACTGAGTTACCAGAGTCCCTTCTCACAGCTTTGTATTGCCCATTTGCACATGACCTGAGCCCCAAGTGTCTGGCTGGTGGCACGTGAAGAGCTTTGCACCTCAGGTAAGGCTCTCAGCAGAGTCTCTGAGGGTGCATTTTTTGTAGGAAGTTCAACAAAGCCAAGGAAGATGCCATCTCACTGCCTTGAACCCTCACCAAGGAGTCCACAGAAATTGTCAGCTGCCAGCTCCAAGTTACTTGATCTATTTTTCCTGCAAAGCTTCTCCTCTGTAGTCATGCTTTGACCCAGCCTGGAATACAAGGGCATTGTGCAGCCTGTATGTGGCAAGCCAGAATTGCTCTAAGGAAGGGGGAAAATCGACCTGACAATAACACAGAGCACCCTTTTCAGGAGCTCTCGTACTTTATTAACAAAGTTTGGCATGTATTCCCCCCACTCCTGAATTATTTGCACCATAAAATAAGCTGGAAGAGAAATAGTGGTTGTTTTCCTACATGCTTCATTAATTTCTCGTTTTGGCAGGCAATATAAATAAAAATATCAAGTGCATATCTAATTGAATCACCAGTGATTTCCAACTCCCTGTAGTACCAGGGAACATGATGTAGCTGCACTGTTTAGTGAGCGTGGATGAGTTAGGCAAACAATGGTTCACTCTGCCCAGAGGCTTTGGTTTAATCTGGAGCATTTATCCATTTAATATGAGACAGGGCAGTTATTGCTGCAGTGGGGAATTCACAGCACAGATCTCTTTGTTCTTCCAGCCTTGTCTTCCAACAGTGACTGGAAGCATGTCTCACCAAATTCAGGAAGGAGTCAGTGAACTGCACCCACACTCAGATTTTTGTGGAAGGAACTCTGGCATTTCTCAAGCTTAAACTTCTCCATACATACTGACTTCAGGATGTTACTGAACTAGTTCCTGCCTCCTTCAGGTGTCTGATCTAGATCATGGGCCTCTTAAAAAAAAGATTAAAAAAAAGAAGGCCTTGTCCTAAGTATCATCTCAAAGGACTTGGGATGAGATAATTCCTACAGTAAGGAAAATTATATCTGACTTCTCAACTGTCAAGGAAATCAAGTGTCTCTGGAAAAGAATGGTTCGTAGAGAAAATTGCTCAGAGTGGATGCTACTGACCTCTAATTGTAATGTTTGATGACCTCATTTCATAAGAGGTGTCTCCTTTGCACATTGCCGGATGTCTTTTGATGCCTAGCACAGATAAAATAAACTGGTGGCTTCTGTCTCTTGGTAGATGTAATCTGCTGTGGCTCCCTGACTCAAGGGAGTGCAGGAGCAGGAGAAGGCATAGAATAGAAAGAAAATTGCAAGTAGAGGTTGAACTATTTTCTCTCCTGCAGAGAATATGATAACACAGTACACCCAAAGCAAAGGTAATGCATGGTTCCAGGAGAGCATGATGAAAGCTTGTGCACTTTCTAGATCCTGTAGCCATGTTACTCCTGAGCTAGACAGAGAGGCTATCATCCTTCAGGACTGTCAGTTCAGCAGTAAATTCACACACAATTAAAAACCTATCACGTGTATTTTGTTGTTCTTGAGAAGTACCAGAGCAGGGTGCAGGATTTTAGCCCTCCAGAGGTCAAAGCTGCCTTCCACATTATAGCACCAAAAAGACCTGGGGAATTGAAATTCTCTATTAGGTGGACTATTACACATTTGACAAGATTAAATAGGTCAAAAAACTATCAAGTAAGTATTGAATTGAGAAGATTTCATGAGGTGTTCATCCCTTCAGTGTTGTGCCAGATGCTATGACCTGTTGGTTGAAAGGAAGGCAATTTGTTATCTGAAGTGTTTTTGTTGGTTTTTTTCTTTTTCTCTAGGATCTGCCTCTCTCTCAAAAATGGCTCTGGAGGGTTCTTTCAGCTGCTGGAATGGAACAATGATCAAGCTGGGGCAGGCATGTGACTTCATCCAGGACTGTGCTGAGGGAGAAGATGAGGGAGATATGTGCAGTGAGTAAATCCTAACCCCCAGGTTGTACCATCCTTTTACAGAAGCATTGATTGGTTTGAACTTTAATGTCTGAGACTTCAGCACTAACAGACTCATTCGATGCTATCAAAAGACCTGCATCCCCCATAGCAGATGCCATTTCCTGGATGTCTGCCTGGAGTGCACCATTTGATATTTCTGGTCTCACCTACATCAGTTCTGCAGCAGCTTCTTAACATGCTCTTGGTGCTTCATCCCTTCCAGTGTCCTGATCAAAAATGCAAAGGAAGTATAGCCTGAATAGCTAGATGCCTCACAGAATTACCAAATGTGCAGTTGGTTAGAGCCTTTAATCAAAATGTAGTGCAGCATGTGGCAGGAGGGGAGAGGAAGGAGAAAATTTCTAAGATGAAAAATGAGTAGAGCCCGTAGCTCGTCTTTGACCAGCTCCTGTATCTTTGTAATTCCTCTGGTTTTCTACCCTCTCTTCAATAGTCAATAACATACAGCAGAAGATAGATAGCAGCCTGAGTTTTCTAAGAACTTGCTGTGCCTGAGTACTTTCAAAAATGTGCTGTGGAACTCATATACTTTAGGACCTTCCTTAGACTATCTTGAAGGTGCCTTATCACTTTTTCTATACCTCTGTACATTCTACCTGCAGCATCCTCCCATCTGCCAGCCTACAAATAGTTAGGTAGGTTGTCAGCTGTATGGCTGTCTACAGGGCAAATATATCAAGAAAAATAAATATTGAGAGTTTATTATTCAAAGTATATGTGCCACAGCTGATCTGGCCTGTGGGCTATTGCAATAGAACTGTGTTGATTTGGTATGTAAAAAACATGTTTGCAGTTTCTAGCAAGAACTTAACATGAGTGATATGCAACTTCTAGCAGATTTCACTTCTACTAATAAAGAAATATTATTTACAGTTACACACTTTATTGGTGTGGAGAACATTTGTTTGACCTGGGATCATCTAGGAAACTAGTTAAAAGCTTGAAATTGCAAGCTTCTCCATCATTTTAGACATTGTTACAATTTGAAATTATATTCTTTAATGACACACTCAGCGGACATTAAATTCACAGGAACAGTGTCAGCACTGTCGACTTGCAGATTCTTAGAACCAATAATGCTTCATATTAGTAATATTGAAACGTTATTTCCATCTAGGACATTTAAAATAGAATTCTAAAGCATCATAATGGCATTTCTGTTGTGTTCTACTCTATAATTTTAAAAAGGTTGAGTGCATTTTCATTTCATTGGAAGTAGAGAAACATCATTTACCCTCAACTGTATGCCCAGACAAACTTTGGTTCCCGTGTGCCGTAAGTGGCTCTGCCTTGTGGGAGTGATCCCAGGGGGAAGAGAGAGGTCACAAGGTGGAGTTGTACTGATCATAGATCAGTACAAACTAAATACCACCATCGGATGGGGCAGGCCTGGAGGAATGTGCTTGCCTGATATTTTCAGACTCTGGGTGCACTTGTGGTAGGTCTGTTGTTCATATCTACATATCAGGAGGGTGGCTCTGCTTTTGCCCCTTGCTGCCACCCTGTACCCCATGATGAGACCAGTGGAAAAACACCCTCTTTGGCATATGCTATCCACAGGGCTTTGGTTTGGTTGTCTTTTCTCCCTCCATTCATCTGTAGCAGTTTCCACAAGGCAATATGGCACTTGCAGTTGTGTTGGCAAAGAAATGTACTGAGAATGTCGGTGAGAAAATATAAAAAGCAGAAAATATTTAGCCAGCTCTTTAGCAAAGTATCACTCCCAGCTTGAGGGGACCACATGGCTTGCATTCACCCATAGGTACTGGAAATGGGAATTCTTACTTCCAGCCAAAAGGTCCAAAAAGCACTATCTTCCACTCAAGGAACAAAAAAGCATGGTTTGCCTGAGCAAGAGCCCAGGCTGTGTATATGCCTGCTTATCCACCTACAAAGCTGCTCAGTTCTACGGCTGATCCTTCTGCTTCTGCTTCTTTACAGTGCTGAATATTGTTGGCATATGATTTCTGACACAAAACAGAAAAGTGATCTAATGTTTGAGGTGTCAGATATATCTGAGTGGCAGCCTAACACAAAACATATGTCATCTTTCAGCATTTTAGTTGTCATTTTACTCCTGAGCAACACGGATATTTTCATCAGCTTTTTGCAAGTGTGGTAAAAAGTGATTCAGATTTATCAAGCAGAGAAAAAGGTTTCCCAAATGGTTCTGCTTAGACAAAAGAGCTGTCAGAAAAAGATGAGCTATGCTCAAAACTGAGGCAAGAGGTTTTAATAATGCCATTATCAAAGGCTTCTATCTTTGAGCTTCAAGGAGGTGTTGGAGTTTTTTGCTTTTCACAGTCTTTTAGCTTTACAGGTACTGATTGGTTTTATTATGATTTAAATTTTTTTTCTAATAATTTGAATTTTGTTCCTGTCTTAGCTGAAGAGATCTCTCTACAGCCTGCTGTTTGCTAACATCTCTTTACTTATTAACAGCCAATGAAACATCCTGGTGCTTGTTCTGCTCTGCAACCAATTAGTCCATGTAGAAATTGTACAACCAGAGAAGGATGACCCCTAGAGAAAAGCGTGTTTGAGTCATAATCAGATATCCTTGCAGGAGTAAAAGACAGCTTCAAAGAGGCAGATGAGGGATGAGAGGCTGAGCTGCACATGTTTGTTGACTCAGGATCAGACATACAGATTCACCAGCTTGATAGAAGTGCCACACTAGAAATTACTTTGCAGAGCATACACTGCAGACACACATTAATACTTCAGATAGCACTGGTGGTGTGTCTCTGCTAGTAAATTCATGCCTTTCCAGATACAGAAACTACACATGGCAGCCACCATGGCAGGTTTTGACTCAAGGTTTCTGCTGAATTCATAAATTGAAAGATAGATCCCTCTATAAAAGTACTTTTTTTAATGGTGTAATAGCTGGAGCTGGGTGCCTCTGAAGAGCAACCTTGAACAAGGCCCTGGTTGATTATACTCAGGCAATCTGAATTCCCCAGTCTTTGTGTGACTGTTTGGACCAGTTGTCCCCCATGTGAGGCTCTGGGAGCTCTTCCCATTCTTCATTGTGTCCCTTGCTTACCTCTAGGTAGGATGTGTCTTTTTTCCAAGGTTGCCGCTTCTGTTAATGAATTCCTTATCTTCTGTCTTGAGCCAGCTCTAGGGTTTTCTCATATTTGACTGAGTGGAAAGTTCAGCATATCTGGTGAAAGCTCACAGCTTGTGCCTTAAGCTTCAACAAATTTATCTATTAATTCTAAGCAACAAATTCTATATAAGTAGTTTACCAAATCACTCAATATATGGATAGAACTTACGGCAAGAAACCCCAACGTACTTTGTCTTACTGTAATAATCACATGTAATATATTTTGTGTGGTACAAGACAGACATGGAAACTCAAATCATTTATTAACACAAATGGGCAGGGCTCTGTTTTACAGAAAGGGTGAATTTTTAGCACTTTTGCACTTCTCTTTTTAGTTAACAGTATCTGGGATTTTGGTTAAATAATCTTTCATTGCAGGGCAGCAAGTAAGGGCAAAAGTTAAAACTTTACTGAAAAGGGATGCATATGATTCTGGCTAGTCCAAAACTATTTTACTTTCCGTGACAAATTCAGGAAAAGATTCATCCTTGGAAAATATTGGCTAATCAGTCCAAGCATGTTAGGCAAGTAATGGATATATTCTAAAAAGAGTAACATTTTAAATAATGGAGGTGTTAGTAGTATATTTATTATCTAGAAACTCAGAATTTCTAGGATTCACTCAGGATACAATTAACCCAGGACTGGTTCTTATGTGAACTTGAACCCATATTTTCTGTTTCCATAAGGAGTTTCCAAGTTTGTGGTTTGGAGTTCTGGTCTAGTTGAGAAGAAAATGGTTACCCGAGTCTTTCCTGAGGTTGCACTTCCACATTTTATGAATTTTAGCTGCAACAGGAAGTAATGTCCTCTTTATCTTTCAAATAAATCTCATAATCACTTGGTTATATGGTAATTTTCACTCTGCTTCATTGAATCTTTAAGGATGTTAAACACTTTAGCAGGTGAGATAAGGAAGTGTCTGGTTCCTGAAAGGAGCGACTCGGGCTGTGCTGGAGGACTGCATGCACACATCAGTCAAAAGGCAGCTAGGACAGGAACCTGTAAAGTTTGATTTTCTGATAATGTGGTTGAGTGACCAAAAAAGCATTGACAATCAATTCTAAAGGGGGCACTTTGCTTTCCAGGCAAAATTTTGTGAGGAAATAGTGGGATGTTTTTTATCCAGATACAGCCCAGCAGAGTCTTCCTGCAAGCAAAATGTTGAAGCAGCAACCTGTTGCCAGGCCCTGCTATGCTCTTAAGGTTTCTGTCTTGCATGCACTAATCCTTCTGCTTCTTTCTTTATCAAAATCTATACTTACAGAAATGAATTCTAACCTTTGGCAGTTTTGAGCTCAGCAAAGCCATCTGCCATTAAAGGATAACTCTGCTGACTGTTGAAAAGTATTTTCACTTTTTATGCTTCATTTCTGGTAGAATTTGGCTGGCCAACTTTCCTAGCATAGACGCAATCATTGAAACAAACTCATGTTTAAGATTCCTGTAATTCTTTAAATTGAGTAGCTGATCTGTTTGGCTTCTGAGATTTCCTCCTAAACTTGGTAAAGGTCCATACATACAGAGTAGTCTTTAATGCTTTTGTTCTTTATAATACCAGTTTGTAATTTCACCTAGAAGCTTAAATTGTAGTATCTCGTGGATTTACACCTAATTTGGAAGAAAGAGATGACTCCATCTGCTGAATAAATTATATCAGTTATTAATTCTCTTGCTATTAATGGATTAAAAATCTGAGTTAAAAATAACTTATTTAGATTTTTCTTGAAAGGTATTTAATTCTGAAGGCTGGAAAATATTTGGTTAAGGACAAGTTTAGCATCCAACAGCTTTTCCCTGCTTGCCCACCTACATAAAAGGAGAGACTCTTACATTCTCAGAGTGCTTCATTTTCACTGGACTACGCCGTTCTCCCTCTCTGCTCTGGGTGCCTCTGAAGAGCAACCTTGAAAATGTCCTTGGTTGATTATACTCAAACAATCTGAATTCCCCAGCCTTCATGTGACTGTTTAAACCAGTTGTGCCCCATATGAGGCAGGGAGAGGGGGTGCCACAAACCAAATAAAACCGACCTTATTAACATAAGTTAACAACATAAGTACGACACAAGTTGTATCTTAATCTTACAAAAGCCTAAATCTTCTGAGGTTTTTGTCTCTGGGATTAATATCCAAAATTGCAGGTTTCAGTAGAAGTAACCCCTGCCCTCTAATTTCCATGATTTTCCAATAAAGTCAGAGCAGCTTCCCCTCATCAGTGAAGTGTCTGCGCTAACATGAGTTTCAGCCACAAACACATGAAATTGAGAAGTACAGGTTGGAGAGAAGTGGTACTCAAAGAGGTCTCTGTGGAGTACCAAGACGTGGAATCACAGGTGCTGTACATATTCAAGGTAAGAAAGAGCAGCAAAGAAAATGCATCCAGGGCATGAGACATCTGAAAACTCATAAAACATTAATTTGGGAAAAGGGAATGAAATATTCTGTGAAAGTAATAGGTTTTTATTTATGCCCTTACTTGTTCATCAACAGTGAGCTTTTCCTGGCCTTCAGGCAGGGATTACTGCTTAGATGACTCCTCCTGCTTCTCTGACTTGTTTACATCATCCTAGATAGCAAATGGCCATGACATGAATTCAGCTGGACACCGAGCCAAGCTGTTTCTGTGGGAATTCAGGGCACATTATAATTTGTCATTTTCTTTGTATCCCAGCCTCAGGCTGCGCAATGAAATATAATCAAGTTCTGCAGAGGGGTGAAACACAGGGAAGTAACTCTCTGCTTAACAGCTTCACATTTAAAGTCTAGGCTGAATGAATTTAGAGATTTTTAAAAGGAAAAACTTGAAAAAGCCTGAACTTCAGTACAGGTTTTGATTTTTTTCATAACAGGTTTAGATGCTTGCACAAAATACCACTAGAATGTGGCTCTTGCCTCAGTGTCAGGTTCCAAGTCCAAAACTAGCCCTACTAAAAAGCTACAGCTAGAGGATTTGTTTCACTTTCCTCTGACAAGTGAGTTGTGATTCAGAAAATCAAATGTTTGTGGTCTAGATGCTGCAGTTATGGTGTTCCACAGTTGTTTTCTCTGGGTACACCAAGGAACACATGCATGTGCCAATGACAGTCAAAGGCCTTTTGAGGTGTGTGAGTCAAAGCTGGGGGCCTGTGAGCAGGTATTTTATTGATCTGAAATCTCAGCCAGGGGATCGGCAGGTACTTAAACATTTTGAATGATTTGGAGCTTGAACACTGGTGCCTCATTGTCTGACAGTCTCTTTATAAATATATAATTTCAGGGGGAGAAGAAATTAATAATCACAACAGATTATATGTTCAAGAGCCTCTTCTTCTCATAGAGGAGCTAATGAAATTAGTGGTATCACTTGACCAAAGATAGAAGTTTCTGGTCTATCCTACTGTTTGTAAATGAAGAAGTTTTTATTCTGATTTTATCAAACAGTTAAAAGTAAAGAAAAAAAAAATCCTGGATATGTGTTTGCACATAAAATTTCATTTTTATCTTTCAAATTTTAACAGATTTCATGTATAATTCTCCTTTCTTGGAGCAAAAAGAGCAATACTTTACACCCTCTGTAAGCAGAGCTTGCAGTTGTAGGTAGAGAAGTAAAAGGAAGGCATGAGATAACCTGCTTTGAATGGGACTACTGCTTTAAAACTGGCAAATTTCAAGGCAAAAAGCTAATAGAGCTCTATTGTTTGGAGCAGGAAACTGAAATCCTAAGCTAGTGACAGAATGAGTGGTCTTCAAAGCCTGGAAGTCTGGATTAAAATAAACTATCCTCTTTCATCTCATGGAAGAGACTCACGGGTGAAAAAAGTGAGGCACAAAAGGAATCAGTGCTTTACCTGAGGCCACATCAGTGCTCATAGAGAGAAGAGATCATGTTGCTGAGCTGGGCTGAGTAGAAATCTGAACTGTAAGGGAGGGAATCTTGTAGAGAAATTATCCGTCTCCAAGATTTCCCCCTGTGGGGCTGCAGAAGCAGTGCTTAGGAAAATCATCTCCAAGATGTGACCTTGAACGAGCTGTCACCTGCAAAGCTGAGAGCCCAGGCATTTAGGAGACCCCATGGTGTGTAGTGCGAGGTGTCCTCTCACTGGGGTTTGTCAGGGTGTGTGGGGAGTCACTCAGCCACACTCTGGGGGTTGTTTCCCTCTGCTCTTCCCTCCCCATGGTCAGGCACGTGCGCGATTCCACGCGACAGGACTGAGGAGCTGGGAATGCCCTGGCCAAACCAGGTTGAAGCAGTCTCTGCAGCTTCTGTGTGAGCCCAGGAGCCTCCTCCCCAGCTCACTGGTTTCTTCTGTCTGTGTGCCTTTCCTTCTTGCAGGAAAGCTTCCCTCTGGCTTTTACTGCTCGTTCGAAGAAGGGGACTGTGGCTGGATGCCAGGCTCCTCCGCGTCCCATCCTTCTCCGTGGCGGATCGGAAGTGCGGAACACAAGCGTTTCCCTTCCATAGAAGGTGTGTGAGAGCAAACAGTAAGTGTGGAGCACAGAGAGCAGAAATGATACACACACGGCGAGGAGAGGGAATGAAACACAAGGCAAGCTTTCCTGTGTACTTACATTTTCAGCCTCCAGTGAAACTGATCCCAGCTTTCTACTCTCCAATGCCATCTTTTCACTCTGAGTGCTTTGAGCAAAACTGTCCTGCTCCCTTTTTGTCCTGAGGGTACAAAGGGGTACCTCAGTCTCCACCACTGACATGAGATACATATCTTGACCCCTTCTAAAAAACTTCATACCAAATGTTCATCTGCCTGATCCTCTACCATACTGATCTGGTTTTTTCTTCCTGATTTTCCTATTTATTTTTTCTATTTTTCTGTACTGGTGTTTTTTCCCCCTGCTCACATCCTATTTTTTCTTCTCTTTTCTTCATGATCCCTTGGGCTGCACTTTTATGTACAATTACTATGTACTTGGTTCTCCTACCTAAATGCCAGTTTCTAATCCTTCCCATACAACCAGTTGAAGGCTTAAGCTGCTGAGACAAAACCCAATACTGCCCTTGTTCCTCCTGTTAACAGAAATTATTCAAGTAGCAGAGAGCTGTAGCTGTATTTGGTTTTGGTCAAGATAAATTTTTTTCTTTCAAGTTACTTTTCGTTCATAAAGGATACACTTTATTATTTGTCTTGCAAGGAGGATGAATTTGAAGTCATGGAGCAACAGAAGGTAGCAGTGGGGGGAAGGTGGACAGACTCATGTGGTTACCAAGTATGTTTGTTAGCTAAGTGAAGCTGCATCCATAAGAAATGGAAAAAGGCTTCTGCTTCCTGGAATTCCACTGTGGCAGGAGCCAGCTAACATAGGCTTGGGGCAGGTTTCACAAATCCTGAAACCCCAAGGTGAGTGCTGCAGTTTGACCTTCTTCCTTCTCTTTCATCCAGGTTGTGCACTCCTCCTTAACACCAGCAAGGCACCAGCAGTAGCAAAGACTGTCATGACCAGCGCAGCATTTCCAGCTCCTTTGAGGAACTCCCCCTGTGAGGCAAGTCATAATGTTTTCTTTTCTTGTGCAATTTACTGAGCTTTTTTTGTGTGTTTGACTCAGGTTTTCAAATATAGGCACTAGGTCAGTAGCAAGGCAACCATTGTCTCTGGTTTTATTTTCTATAAAACATACTTATTTATGCCCACTGTATAAGGGAAAGATATGGTTATCTGCTTGAATGCCACAAAATGTGCTTTGAAAAAACTATCAGATCCTGTCCTCATTACATCACATTATATATTACAATCTTCATAATTAGGTGTGTATGCTGTGAGGGTAGGGCAGCCAGCATTACATAAACAAGAGAGGAAGAATCTTACTGCATGAACAAGCATTATATTTGCAATATCCAAGACAGAGTATGCTTCAGGACTGCCCCTGAGCCATTCAGAAAAAGCAGTACATGCTTTCTCTAGCACAACTGGGATTTGGGCTGGCAGCTCTTTATGCTGCTGCACTTCAAACCTACCAATCCTCATTCATAGGAGTGCTGAAGTTAGCAGCAGCAGAGAGAAATTCATCCAGAATGGAGCCAGGTTCATATTCAAGCAGAAAAACTATAGACAGTCACAAGACATCAGCTAAAGCTGACATCAAGGCTTGCCAGACAACCTTACTTATGGTTGTAATTTCTGAGTCAATTGTATTTAACCCTAAAAGTGCAGCTTCAGAAAGATGACTTGTCTGCATCTTCTTATTCTGTAGCTTCACAGATTGTAGAATCACTGATAAGATTTATTTCTGACTTATGGCTTTGAACCATGCCTAGTGAGTTAAAGCATTTCACATCTTCACAGTCACTTAGAAATCTCCCATAAGCTTCTGGATCCTGGAGCAGAGGGATTTAGGAAAACTGATACTAATGCAGTGCAGCTGTTTGTTGGTTGAGCACTGAATAGACAAAAGAATCTGTTCCAGCAATCTCAAAATGCAGAAAGGACAAGAAGGGATGTGTTAGAAAGTTCTCTGGAATGAAACTATACAGAAGAAGGTGTTCTTTGCCTTAAGGTTTGGTTTAGGTTCACTTCTGTTGGATATCTCAGTTCATACAGCAAAGCGCCTCTGGTTTTGCTCTCTTGATATATTCATGTTCTCTGTCTTTGAAATATATTCTACCTTGTTTTTCCTCCCATCTGTGACAAAGGCAGGTTCTGAATATTTTAAGGCCTTGTTCTGCCATGGACCAGCAAGAACAAGTGTTTTTCATAATCCACCCGACAGGAATCACAGTGAATGATTTCCCCAATATCTGTGTATTTTTTTTCTTGTGTATACAACACTGCAAATAATTAAACTTGCCGTCGGGGGAGAAGCTGCCATGTATTTCATCTGCTCACATGCCATCCCACCTTCGTCACTCCCCTTGGCACCTAAAAGGCATCCGGACGCATCCAGCGTTGCAGCTGTCGCTAATAAAGAGTGAAGGAGTTTTGGCAAGGGTTTTGTCTCTTGCTTTTCATATAGTGTAAAAGCTTCCCTTCTCAGTGGATCCCTGGTGGCTTCAAATTCTATTTTACTGGAACAATCTGTCTGTGCAGAGAATAATTTAATTCCGCTTCTCAACACAACAGAAGACGAGAAAAGAGATATGCCTCCCTATGCACTTATTCCTCCAATAGGTGCCAACAAACTTCCTAATAGTGAAATTATAGTCAGAAAAGAGGTTGTGAAAATACTGTAATGCTGTCCTGTATTTATTCACCCTCAACCACTTTGTGATTGAACTGGCTTAAGTTCAGGCACTAAAAGATGAGTTTCCTTTTACCTGTCACTGCTGACAGCTTTACCTGGCATGTCACAGCTGGGACAGATTTGCTGGCAGCTGAAATCCCACAGAAAATACTCAAAATTCATGTTGCAAAGGGATATCAGCAAGTGTGTGTGTGAATTAGACCCATTTATTCTTCCAACATCAGATAAGGCCATAAATATGCCCTTCCTTTTGTATTTGATCCAGCTCTCATGATCCTTTAGATATCTTCTTGCTCTCCTGAGAGCAACAAGGAGGTCAGCAAACATCCCCAATTTGATAATTTTGACTCTCCTCTCTTCTCCCCTGATGCATGGAAGCTCTGGAGCACCTGCTTTTCAGTGCAGTTATTACTTTTTCCCCTTATCCCCTAATTTTCTTTTATCCAGTCATGTTAGACCAATCACACCCACCACAGCAAAAGCTGATACCCTGCTTTTTAGCCTGAGGTGTTCATAGGAATTAATTACTTCAGCCTCAGCATGAGGAAACTTACCTGCCACAGTGCTGTTTACCAGGCTGGAGGATTCTGGGGTTTGGCCAGGGTTTTCATGAAAGCAGGACTCAAAGCTGATAAGGAAGCAGTCCACAGTGGGTACCAGCCGCAAAAAAGTTTCTCATGCTTCAAGCTTGTTTTTCCTCCCTGAGCCTGGCTGTTTAATCTTACATTGTGGCAGACTGGAAAAGGAGGTGAGTGACCAGCCTGGTCAAAAGACCTTCCCTGCTGAGGTTCTGGGCAGTTGTATGCAGTGGTGTTGGTGTTAGCACTTGGAGACACCACAGCATGGATGAGCTTGGCATATGAGGTGTCACTGAGTGCAGGACTGGTGTGACACCCCATCTTTATGCTCCCTGCAGCCTGAGCTCAGTCCCCAGGAGCACAGGGCTGTCTGTCCTTCCCATGCCCTGCGGGAGGCTCCTTGTTAGCTCAGGAAGGGAAACGTCAGCCTCACCCACTCTGCACTGCCCCACGTGCATCAAAAGATGGGAAAAGGATAAAAATGCACACAGGAGATACTGTGATAAACACAACCTGTACTTTCCCACACTTGGGATTGGCCCTAATGTGCCTTGCACTTTGTGTATAGCTTTGTATTGCACTTCACTCCTGTTTGTTTTGAGCAGCCTTATATTTTCATTTTCTTTGTTCTTTAGTGCTTTTGACAGGTCAGAGCAGTCAGTTTGTGATGCTGCCCTTTATTCTTGGTTCAGTTAGTTTTTCTCTTTCCTTTTGTTGTTTTATTAAATCTTGGCTGGAGTATCCTGGCTTCAAAGAATCTCTCTTGCTTGCAGTCCAGACAGCTTTTGTTATCTTTTTCATGTTGCACTTTCAGTAGAGCCCTTTGCTTGTTGACCCCTTTAAGTCTGTGTTTAAAATCCACTCTGTATGGAAGAGGGAGACTGTAACACTTCTCCTAAATCTTGGGTGAATGCAGGAAGTGGTTCACATAGTCCATGAAGTGATGCTCTATTACCCTGAAGTAGCCAGAGAGGGGAGATGCAACAAAAAGCTCAGGAAATACTTCTGGAACCAGTCACAGTAATCAAGAGTGAAAACCTTTTAACCCACATGTAAAAGTTCACTGGAAGCAAAGCACGTGTAATTGAGCATAGGAATGCATGTGAAGTGCAAAGAATTAAGCCAAACAATAGCCTGATTGAAAGGCAGAGTTTTTAGAGCTGGAGCGGTAAAGCACAGCATCATTTGCATCTTTTGCCACACTGAGATTCCCCTCCTCTGAGTGGGAATCAGCTGGCATGTACAAGGCTGACAGGGCAAAGAGGAGCATGGGATGGATAGGCATTTCCTCATTTTAAAGAAGAAATCCACGTGCATGTCATTAGAAGCTGTACTGGTGTTGGGGAACCTAGGAAACCACATTGCAATTAAATCCAAGGGAAGCGCTGCCATCTCAGACACCACCCATGGCAAAACTAATTTCTCTGCCACAGTTGATACCTCCTAGGTGTGCACAGTATCCAAGCTATAATGGCCACCAACTCCTCAGTACTTCACAAAGAAGTCAGAGAGCTGGCAGAAGTATTGCAGGTGCCCAGGGATTACTCACCTTTGTGTGGAAGCTGGAGACTCAGTTCTGGCCCTCCATGTCTGGGACAGCAAGGCAATCCCATCTTCCTCAGTCCAGCATTTTTGCTGTACAGGTGCAGTCATGTGTGCTGATTTGCTTTTCCTTCCATTTTTTAGAGATGTTTCTTGATGTCTTCATCCTCAGGCCTTGAAAGATGTTGTGGTACCTGTAGATCATAGGAAACATGCCTGTTTCTTCCCAGAGTGTGTGGCTTTCTCTCATAAAGACATGCAAGAGGCTGGTACAGTTGTACCTGCCTAGGCTGTAGTCTTGCATCTGTCCTGCAAGATTTCATTTTGTGGTGGGTTGTTACTACTCCTTCTGCTTGAAAGTCACTCCAGAAACATGAGCAGTCTGGAGAACGATTTTGAGAAAGGCTGTGCTTTGCTCAGCTCGAGGGAATCTGTGACAGGATCTCAGTGGCACGCCTGATAAGTAAAAGCTGAGCTGCAGCTTTGGGGTGGGCTGTCAGAGAGAAGGAGAGGAACAGCAGAGCTGCTGTTCCTGCGTGGCAGTGAATTTGAAATTAGCCTTAAATGGTATTGCATGCACCTCCATAGAGGAAGGTGACTGCAAGAGGGACTGCTTTGTGATTAGGAACCAGATTGTTTCATTTTCCTGGTAGGCCCTGGGTCAAATATTTTAAAGGGTATAGTTGTGCTGGAGAACAATACAAACAGATTCCTGTGGTAGTAAATGTGCTTTGTGCTTTTGGCTGTGTTTAAAATAATGAAAATATTTTTCTGATGCTATTTGGACATTTCAAATACCTGTTTCTTGAAAGCCACCATTATGTTATGTAAGGTAGTACTAAACTGGGCCAGATTTCCTTAACACCTGAAATTATTTTTTGAATGTAAATGTACTCTCTCTCAAAAATAAATATAACATGTTGATGTAGAACAGTATAGTTGAAGTTTGACTTCTCACTCAGGTTTACAGATATAAAGATGTTTTCATCCTCTCTGTTTATTAATTCAGTTCTCTTTTCTATGCAGAAGTGCTGCAATTTTTTCAAGGCATGTAAGTCAATAATATAAATCATTCTTTGAGTGCATTCTGAGCCCCATGCTTACACCTGCAGAGTGTGTCTCTTTTTCTTCTCTGCTCCTTGAGCTTTAAATAACTTAGAAGCGTACATGGTAATAACATTGACACTGAAAATTTATGAGCATGAAAAATGCAACATAGATATGCCTCTAGCTCAGCTTTTCATGTGCTTTATTTGGCAGAATATTCTTATCATACTTTTTATTTTAAAATGTTGGTTTTTAAATCTGTACAGCTTATTTACTGTTTTCTGTCTTCTCTTGCTCCCTTTCCCACCTGGCTTTTGTATAATTGGAGCAGAGGGTCTATAGCATCTGAAATCTCTTGAATGATGGTCATTCCACAGTCCTCTGACAGTAAAATTTTAAACACTTTCTCTTTTGTTGTTGCTTTTACTTTTCTCTTTGTCTGATTCTGAAATAAAGCAAGAAATAATGTGAGAATAAATAGTGGGAGAATCTGTAGATATAATACTTGAGATTCTCTTGCCTGGCTGGGTATTTTAAAGCTACGTAATCAGATCAGTTAATTATAATTCTATCATTTACAAAAGGTTTTTGCTTTCACACTTGAGTCCTCATCTAAAGCAGAAGTGTAGACTTCTGCAGACTACAAGAGAGTTTTATCATGCATTGTTGTAGATCTGGCCAAAGACCAGGAACAAGACCTTTTGATCCTCTTTATTATTCATAAGAGTCCAAGCGTGAATTGCTGAACAGTGGTAATAGATGTCTTTGCTTGTACTGTTGTGTGCAACCATTTCTCATTTCTAGAAGAAAAAAAAATATCATCAGTATGATAAACTTCACATGTCAAAGGTAGCTCATATTCATGTACAAAGCTTGCTGAGACTTGGCAAAGGTGTCTGCAGCTATTGCCTAATTCTGTGTAAATCATATTCCAATTGCCTCTTTGGTTTCTCCTCAACAAGGAGGTGTTTTCCAAGCTTCTTTAATGCCTGAGTTACATTTACTGGGTCAGTGCATTCACAGCTGAAAACAATTTCTACTGTTTCCCTTCCAGTGAAGAAGACCCAAGGAAGCGGTAATGTTTTTTAGGAGAATATAAATGTCTACATTTCATGAATCCACTGTTCTTTGTTAGGCAAATTTTGAGCAATTCCTTTGAACGAGCATCATGGAGGGGGGGAGGAAGGACTTGGGGGCATCATCTGGCCAGCAACATGAGGTGTTGCTGGCCAGAGAGACACCAGTGAGGTCCAGCTACTGCAGTTCCTTGGGAGCAAAATGCCTGTAGACTCTTCTCTGTCTTCTTAAAAATACTTGACTCCAACCGCTGTTTGAAGTATGTTTTTCTTTTTCACTTGTATTAAAGATGGCCAAGTATGTATTCCTGCCAGGTAGGACCATAATGCTAATAGTCAGCATCACTGTCATGCAGAAAGAGAGGAAAAAGAAACAGCAGCTCTCCAGAGTGTCACTGCAGAATGTTTTATTTATGCTGCTGCGAGTGTCTCTCATTGGTCCTTGGTCAGGCATCTCAGAGATAGTTTATGCTGGAATTTTTCTGGCCATTAAAGTAGATTCATAGGTGTCAGCAAGTTCAAACTTCACCCAGAAAGTTCTTGGTATTTTGTTTCTCTTTTTTTTTGCATAAGGAAGTAAAATGGAAGTCTCAGTTCTTAAGTGGTCTTGAAATTACGCACCTTGTGCTGGAAAATCTACCTTCTTTGTTTTTCTTCACCTGCCAAGCCCTGTTGATATTGATAAGGATTAGTTTTTTGGGTTTTTTTCATTCTGGCATGAATTGACTCTCCTGTTTGTCAGTTCAGAAATTCCACCAACTCAGAGGCTAAGGGGACTCTCAGAAGGCATCCTTCCAGATGGTGTTTGCAGTATAGTACATGTAGCCATCTGACCTGAGTTTTGCCTCAATATGCTGTGTATTTACCACGGGTTCTCCCTCCTGTTCATTTTCCCCAGATCAGTTTAGACTGTTTCATTTACTGAGTCAGTGGGTTTGCATATGAACAGCTGATCATCAGCTCTGGTGGGTTCTAAAGCTAGAAAACAAGGTGCCATTGAGCCACTGCCTACCTTCTATGCTTAATTAATTTCGCAGTGATGATTCTAGCTTCTGAATATTTTGCTGCTAGTTTAACACAGAGAGAGATGTTTGATGCATAATGTTGGGGTATTCCACCGACAGCCCAGATTTAGATTTTTCCAAATGTGCCACTGCTCTGCTTGCAGGGCACGCTGTGGATGTAATGCCATCTGCCATCATTGATGCTGTATTCTGCAGAATGAATGCCAGCCCCATTCAGAAGTCTTTACTATGGTATCCAGCTCATCATCTGCTGTGGTTCACTTCAGCAGGTGTGAAAAGACCTGGACTGCCCTGCTGTGAAGCTTAGAAACCATGGAAATCACAGCCAAAAATGCCCATTTGGACACAGTGCCAGTCGATTCACTCAGAGCCAGTTCATTAGAGTTTGCATATTGCACTTTGCCAATGAGCTGATCTCCCACATCTACTGCCAGCTACTTCTTTCCTTCAAACAGCTGACATGTGTGCAAAGGCATTCATTCCAATTCATCAATAGCTTCAGCTTTTGCTCTAGTGTTACGCTAACAGCTATCAAAGGCTCGCTCTTCCCTCACTCCTGACCATGTAGATGTTGCCTCTTACCTTCTGGCAGGTCTCCAGAACAGACAGAGGTCTGAAAGCTTCTGCCTGGTGGGAGCTTTACCTCTCAAATTTTAAACTGCCAAAATGGCACAGTGAAGTTGCTCCAACTCACCTGTAGTAAAAATGTTACGTAGTGTGTTGCACAGGGAGTTGGCACTTGGGTCCTGAAAGTGGACATGTGGACTCTCAATAAGTATTGCTTTCTCTGGCATAAGTGTAGAGTTTTAAATATCCACTGGCATTCCAAACTTATTAAAACAAATAGTTAAGTCCTGATCAGTTTCCTCAAGGCAAATTACTTTACTGGGTCTGAAACATATAAATTTTCACTTTAAATTCACACTAAAAAATGCCTCACTTTGTCAGCATTTGAAAAGATAGAATACCCAGCAAGCTATTTCTTCTTGATTGTCAGCTGTCAGGAGTAGCCATGCAGACACCAAGTTTGAAGGCATTAGCCTCCTGTACCATGAATATTTGTCAGCAGCCTCTGTCACCAGTGTTGCTTTTGGTTGCTGGGTATCAGCTCAGCCCTCCTCCATGGCCGTCATGCTGTGAATCTGAAATAGTTCCTGGCATCCTACCCGACTCTGCTTTTTCTCTCTGGTGTCTTGGAGGTGAAAATCCTCACACTTGATGCTGTGGTTTCCACTGCCTGACACTGTGGAAATAGCCGTGGAACTCCATGAATCCTTTCCCAGAACTGTGGTGGGAGTGAGCTGGAAGTTAGACTTGACCACTCTCCAGACTTGACCAGCTGGTCCCCAGAAGTGCTGTGGGTACCTGTGATGGTTTGCTGGAACACTCAAAATCTTACACATCAGTTTGGGATGTATGGCCAAAATAATGTAACAAAATGCTTTCACAGACACAAACTGGCATATCTGTTTGTACATTTATCAGTCCTTGGGTCATACGGTACAGTGGATTCCAGGCAAGTCCAGTGATTTTTGGATTGGAGAGAGAGAAGAGCCCCATCTAAATTATTCAGTCTCTGTCACAGTTTTGCAGTATAAACTCACTTCTTTCTTTGTAGCTTTGGAGACAGGCAGACAAACTGTAGTGTTTACCCAGATTCAGAACTGATAATTAATACAATGGATATCCAGAATTTTGTTCCACCCACTCCAAAATTCTGATCATAAACTAGGACTAATAACAACACTTCTGTCATTTTGATGCCTATATCTGATTTGGCTTCCAGAATAAACTTACACCATGACATAGGAACAGCAAGCAAAATTTAGCAGTTTTGTTTTATGCTGAGAAATGGATATGGATGTTATGTGCTATCAAAGCAAGGAAGTAATGTTATCAGGTGTTCCTTTGTAAAATACAAACTGAATTCCGAGCCTCCTGGCTTTGGTGGTGGCTTTGAAGTGCAAAAAAAAAATAGAGTGCTTTATTTAATATGTATGGATACAAGACACTGTGCTGAACACTTTCTTGTGTCCAAAACATCCATTGTTAATGTAGCTTTAATAAACTCATTCCTTCAGCATTCTCACCTTTACTGGTTATTGAGATGAAACCCAGCTCCTGAATACAAGATATATGGGTATTTTACTTGTGCTCTTTATCAACAAAGGGCTAGCTCCTCTTCTTTTTTGCAAGAAAATAAGAAGACTATGTTCATATACTGTAGATTGTGAAGCTAGCCTGATGTGAAAAATTGTTTTTCTTTTTCCACAATGAGAGAGAGAAAGTCATAAAATGAGAAAACTACATGAAATAATTTTACGTATGGGGATAAATGCATAGAAATGGATTAAATTACATTATCATAACAAAAATGTTAGAAAAATGGTTCCCTGAAGTATTTTAATTAATAAAAAACCCACCAAATTATTACTAAACTTTAATTGAAAAATCTACAGAAACTTGGATGGAAAGTAAAAACTGATTTTTGAAAAGAGTATCTGGGGGATGAGGATGTGATTACTAGTGATGCCTGCTTATTGCAGGCTTCTCCTTGTGTTTTTTGCTGCTACTGATGCTGGAATATAAAAATTTATTACTGAATATGTTGTTAATCTTAACTTGGATCTCTTAGATGGCATCTTAGGGGAGTGTAGTCCTTGTACTGCTCACAACAGAGGTATTATCTTATCCCTGTAAAATTAGCCACATATGTGAAAATTAAAAAGGACTGTTTAGACTCAACTTTATAAAGAGAAAACAAAAAGGGCCAGTAGTTTCAATTTTTAATAGCATATACTGAGTATCACAGGCTTCCACATCTGTGGAATTTCCTAAAGGGATTATATAAGGATGGGAAAATCAACTTTTTTGGTGACTGGAAAGCAAGGAAAGAACAATTAAGAACTTTGTTAACTTCTGAATAAAGTTTGTGATGTTTAATCTCATATGTTCCATTTATTCTAGCTACGAATGTCATGGCTCATCCAGGGTGTCTTGCTGGGAAATGTATCCCTGGTGCTGGTCGAGAACAAGACAGGAAAGGAGCAGAGCTGGACGTTCTGGCACTCCGAGAACAGCGCGGGTTTGGGAATATGGCAGTGGATGATCTTACCTCTCCCAGAGATACTGGATAGGTATGAGTCTTCTCATTATCCTGCATGATGATCAGTCCTGTCAGCACTAAGTACCCAGTGATGAAAATGGCCAGCATTGCTCCTGGAAGCTGTTCTCTCAAGCAGAAATGCTTTGTCCTCTGTGAGGACAATCTTCTGTTGGAAGCAGACAATGACTGCAGAATAACTGACTATTTTGGCCAAAACACACACTTTTGCAACTCCCAAGTCAAAGTCTTGGTTCAAAAACTGATTCCATGGGTAGTCTATAGCAAGGTGCTTGAACTTCTGTGTCTCCATTTCATTGACTGGGAACCACTGTCTTGCATGCTGTGTTCTGTTGCACGTGTGGTGCTCTCTTGTGGTTTGCTAGAGTTGGATGTGAGCTCCATAGCTGATATTTTTGCTGGGTAGCAAAGCCCCTGGTGGTCAATGTGTCTTGCTCTGAGGATGAAGAGGTGGGAAAAGGGCCTGCTGCAGAATCAGACAAGAATCCATCTGATGGATCATCCATTGTGTTAGCTGTAGCAGAAGCTCACCCTGATAAAGGGCTGTGCCAGTCATGGCTCTATTCTGGCTTTAAGCATAGAAGGTTTCTCCAGTAGCAGATGTTTATTTAGAGTATTGTTTTAGCTGTTTCTTGCCAGTTGTCTTTAAGAGAATACTCTCTTCCAGTGTTTACTTTTAATGTGTGATGTTTCTAGAGAAGGCACAGACATACTTCACCTCCTGCTGCCCTGCCCCTTAGGCTGCAAGATGCATCTACCATCTGTGTCATGAGCACTGGTGTCCCTTGTCTTTTTGGAAACCTGTGCCCTAGAAATAATGGATTTCATTAAGGGGTAGTTTGCCTTCTCAGAACTTTGAACAAACATTATATGAAAACGTCTTTTATCTTTCTGGTACTTGGGGATGCACATAGGCTGCAAATACAGCAAGGACACTGCCAATGCTTTGGTCCTGAATGTATAATTAATATGTGTGCATCGAAGATTTAAAAAATGCCAGCATTAACCTTATTTTGCAGCCACTGGTAAAGCACCATTTGTAAAAATACCTGGTTGCTTCATTCCCTTCAGCTCTGTTTCCTTTGAAGAATGGTTTATTTTGCTATTATTATTTATGTGATTTATTTCCTAGTGTTGCCAGGGGAATGTTTTGTACCTGAATTATTCTGTACCCTTGTACTATTGCTTTCCTTTAAATTCTCTCTGCTTGCACAGTCAGGCAGAGAACACTTTGATCTTAGGAGTCAGGCTAGTGGTGCTTCATGAGAAATCATGGATTCAGCTGATAACACAGTGCTGACTGTTATGTACAAGGTGCTGACACGTTTACTTCCCCATTGCTTACAGAGAAAGACAGATGGGTTCCCTGAAGGAAGGGAGTTTGTTGGAGGTTAAGACATAAGCAAGGAAAGCTTTGAAGTTTTGGTGTCTCTTGAAAAGTTCTTGGCCTTATTTATTCACAGAAACTGCTCTATGTTAATGAATTTTTCTTCTAAGATTGATTTAATTGAAACCAATCCTTCCTGTGAAGAAAGAAGAGACTTGGAAATACTGCAAGTATCTTTCTTACCGTCTCAAAATCTGTTTCTTAGGAAATCTGGACTGCTTTACAGATTAGGAAGGAATTCTATGGAAGTATGCACCAAAATGGTACTGGTGAGACTCCAGTATATAAATGAAGATAAATTATAGTTTTATTGAACTGTAAGATGTAGTTAATTGAACACAGTGCTGGTGCTGCTGAAAGTTTGCTGTGTCTGTCTTTTTCTAAGTAGTTCCTATGTCAGAAGCTGTGAGAGTCTATGTTACAACCACGATGTTGCAGATATTCATACAGGAGGAGCTGAAAGTTTAAATCACCTCAGAAGTAAAGCTCTCGAGTAAAGCACACCAGAGTGCCAGTTTCACACAAAATTTAAGCACATTCTATTGTGACTGGGAAACTGAATGGAAAGTGTTATTAATAACAAGATAACACACTCTAAAACTGCTCAAAAGCATGCTTGTTTTAAAGCTGCTTAGCCATAATTTCCATGTTTGGCTTACAGCACTTCAAAGAGTCATTAGGAAGACTTCCAAGAAATTAGATCAGCTCTATCTTTAGAAACAGACATTTCTTAAATGTTTGATATCCCTCAGGCTGTTGGGAGAAATTATACTTTGGCAGAAAATCATAGCTAGAACATTTCAGGTGAATTGGCAATAAGAGAAAAGAGGGAGGAGTAAGACAAAGAAGTAAAATTGTGACTGAGGGATGGTAGATTTCCAGCTCTGTGTTAGCCTGGGCAACCTCGGACACATGCAATCATAATTTCACCCTGTGTGAGGTCTTACCTCTTCTGCATGGACTTGAAAGAAGCTGAGGTGCTGGCACTTTACATCTTCCTGAAGCTACCTACCTGCTTTTGCTCTGGCAGATGTTAGCAGAACAATCCTGAGAGCTCATGCGTCGTGTTGATCAACAGAGTTGATGAAGAGAGTTGTAACCCAATTCCAAATGCACGGTGCATGGGGGAGGAAGGGCCAAGGGCCTGGTCAAGGATGTGCCATCAAAGCAGCTACAACTAAAGAAGACAGCCATCCAACTCCTTACATTGTTGGACTAACAGGTTTTGTCTACCAGAGGTGAAAGGCAGCACCTCCAGCGGGGCTGCATTTTAAGTTGCCAGTGAGATATACTCAACATGAATGAACAATCCTTGCTGTGATTTGTTATCCCCTGTAGAGCCACTTACCTCTCTCTAAAGAGATTATCTGCAAATCAAATAATCTGCATAAATTAGTGAAAGCTAGAGAAATGGTTATTTGTACTTACTGGAATTTACACATTAGTGCAATACTACAACATTTGGATTGAGGGTAGAGTAGAGAAGCATCTTATTGTAAGATTGTTTTACTTGATGGAAAATTACTATTTGTTTTCCAGTGAAAAGTGATGAACCTGTCAAGGATTGTTCTTTTTTAACTTCACAGAAATGCAAGTAGGAAACAGTCTTGAAAACTATGTTGTAGCTGGTAGTTTGGGCTTGCTTTTTGAATATATTTGCTTTTAGTTAATACATGTGAATTTAAATTTTAGTAATGATAATATTGTGGGAATGTGACAGCAAGAGCAAACAGAAGCCTGATGTAATTGAAGATGAGTGATTTGTGTAGCTAATAATTAGACATTCTGTTAGTTAAACAGTGTGGTCGAGGTACAGCACACAGATAAAATACAATCACATGTAACTAAGTGATTCTCTGGAGCTTGCTCTAGGCTGGTGCTCATTATCACCAACACTTAGAAACTGTTTGCTACGCAGCATGAGAGGTGGAAAAGGATTAACTCTAATAGGCTGAAGCCTGACTGGAAAATTAATGCTTTTAGAAACAAGTTCTAAATCTCTTGATTTTTGCTCCCTTGATGAAGCTGAGGCCAGCCATGTGCAGCAGCATGTAGACTAAAAGTTCTCGGAGATCTTCCACCACCTGGCTGAAGTTGCCTGGAAGTCGATTCCATGTGAGCCAACCCAGCCCAGCCTAGCTCTGGACTTTTAAGGCCTCTATTCTCTTACTAACCCTGTCCTTTTCTTTAAAAAGATTTCACTGTAACCTCTGTAAGGGGAATCTGGTAAATTCAGTATCTAATATTAATAGTAAGCTGTCCCACCTCAGTGCAGTCTCATGACAGAAGAAGACTGTGTGGAAATATAAAAAGAATTTAAATGTGTTTACTAGCTAGAAAGGTTTCTTTGGTTTCCTTTCTTCTTGAGTTCAATTTTTTTTGGCATTACAACATCTAAATTTTTATCCAGTCTTTATTAGTAGTGGCCAGATGGAGGAAGGAATAAGAGGAGGTTTGTAGAAATTAAATTTTCAGTCATGAATAGCAGCGCCATTTGCCTTGTCACTGATAGCAAGCCCAGGTCATGTCCTTCTAGCAGGGAAGCATGTTCAGAAAGTGAAAAACCAATTTTCTTTTGGTCCCATAGTGCTCAGAGAACTTCAAAATTATTTTCTTGCTTATGACCTTCTCCTGAACACAGAATTTTATTATGTTGGAAGGGATCAGTAAGGTGACTTACCTGGAAGGCTGGGTAAGGATGAGAGCTTCCTGAAGAAGAAAGCAGAAAGGCCTACAGACAGCAGTTACCTCAGAGAGTAATATTCTCTTGCAAACAAGTCAGAATTCATGTCCCAACTACTGCACTTTCTATTTTGGTTTAACTAGCTTCGTTACCTATTCCAATTTTGCTGACTTGCTGGGTTTTTACAAACTGCACTGGTTCTCGTTAGGTTTTGGTTTCCATATCCATGTGGGATTCCCTTTCAGTCCATGGGAGTGAGATTGTCTGCTCTGTCTGGCTGCCTCAGCAGCTCTGCTCTCAATGGCAGCTACAGCACCAGGGGAGCCTCTCTCTCATTGCAGCAGTAAAAAGAAATGGTCTCATCCCATACCCGTCTATCTCCACCAGCTGAGGCTAAGCACTCTTCTTGTCCAGTAATTTTTCTTGAAAGACAGAGCAATTCTGTCTTTCCCTCTCACTCCTTTCAGAATTTATTTATAAATTTCCGAGTGCCATTTTTTCCATTTGGAAATAAAGGAAAAGGAAGGTTCTAGGCAATATTTTTGACCCAGGGGCCTGTTTATCTCATGTTATTCCTGAATTTTCTTCCCTTTCTCTAAGAAGAAACGGGGACCCTGCACACAAGCTAGTCATGTGTCTGCCTATACATTTACCGTGTATATATTAATTCACAGAATATTCTGTGGATGTATATTAATTGGTCACATCTGCACACAGATCTCTTCAGCCTGTCTAACATCCACCCTACAAGCCCAGGCTGTGTTGCCCTGAAGTGGCCACACATTACTTTGTTAAAAGCCGTGAGACCAGATCACTGCTCTCCTGCCCTCTAGCATTAATTATGTCTGTCTGTGGCTGTCCTCCTTCTGAAAGAGTTATTCTGAAAATGTTGTCCTGTGCATCTGAAAAGGAGGTTTTGGTGACAGTGTGTGCAGAGTACCTGAGACAGATTTTGTACATGCATAGTTGTCTTTAATAACACCTTTGAATCTCAATCTGTATTACTGCCTATTAAGTAACTTCCTGCATGGCAATTCTGTCACTGTAACTGAGTTTGGCTAACATGCTTGTATTTCTCCAAATAATCTTATTTCCTCTAAATGTGTCTTTTATCCCAAATAGTGAGTATTCCTTTGTGAAGTGAGCTAACAATGCATCATTTGTAACAGAGAAGTTAATGGGAACCCGAATGTAATAAGGGTTAGTGACCCGAAATTTCTCCATTCTGTGAAAACCTTGGTCTCAAGCAGGTTCAGCTGTAATTATTTTAGCTAGGTAGGGAGAGAAATCATCTCCATCAGAGGCAAAACATTAGCAGTTATAAAATGAGGTTTGTACATACAGACACGCTGTGTTCGTGTCGCTGCATGGGGGACTGAGTACAGAGGAGATTAACGTTCAATCTTGGTTAATAATCCCTGTCTTTTATGATCAAAAGAAAAAAAAAATAATGATTATGAGGCTTTCTAAAATAATGGCATGAAGGCAGCTGCCTGCATCTGGATAATGAAAACCTGAACAGTCTGTATGATCCAGTGACAATATTTAGGTGAAATTCAGAGTAGTTACTGAAGGGAGGGAGCTGCAGAATTTGCACAAAATCAGCTTGCAGAGATCTTCAATGCAATGAGAATGGGTTTGTCATTTCCCTTTCATCAGAAGAAGATAGAATACATGCAAAACCTAATATTTCTATGTAATGAAGATGTAGGGATAGATGATGTGAGCAAAAGGGTTTGTCCTCATGGAGGCTATACCAACATAGCTGTAAATACATTCTCACGCTTTTAATTCTGCATTTCCCTCTCTAATAAGCCCCAAGTATCTTGGGGAGAACCAGTCTTCTGTTAGAATCAAGGAAAAAAAGTAATCAAAAAGAAAAAGCTGAACAGAAAACCCAGGGTGATGTGACAAAGCTCAAATACTGACCACACTGAAATAAAATCCAAGATTCAAAAAACCTGAGGAGCAGCAAAGATTACAGACCAGAATCTTTGATGTTGCCCTGTTTTGGTTAGGTTTAACTGAGTTAAATTATGCTTTCAGAGAACTGTTCATCTGGATTGATATTTCACAGATGGGACCAAAGATACAAACCAAAAAAAGCTCATTTTGTGTCATTTCTTATCTATGACTGAAATATTTGAGCAGCGGTCACCCTTGAGTGGTTTTTGAATGCATGTAAAATTTGTATCCTTCAAACAGAGGAGCTGATGTTCCCCAGAGAGGAGATTGAAAGGAGGAGAGGGAGGGTGTCTCCCTGGTACAGCATTTGCCTCAAACAGAATTTCTTTTAAAAAGGCCTTTGTATGTTTTTGCTTTCGCAGCTCAGCTAACACTCAGCTCTGCAGGGTGTAACTTGTACTTCCCAATTGTCATACATCTAAGGAATCCTCTTTCTTTCTGTGCTCCAGGTTGAGCAGGGCAAAAGGAGACAGTTAAGAAGTCATTTCCACCAGTCCTCAAGTCGTAATTTTTCTAATATCCAAGTCCTTAAAGTGTTTCATAGCTGCCATACTTTCATTCCTGTGAAGAAATCTCGCTTACAAAAACAGACTTATCTGATGAGGCTCTGGCTTCCCTGTGAAGAAGTTGCAGGGATTTATTAAGCCACAAAGACATGACAAACTTGCCAGCAGTAATGTGGCTGCTCCTGTATAATTGCCTTCAGGAATATTCTTTCCTGGCCATTCACTGCAGCATCTGTGTTTGCAGTGGGTGTGTCTGTGCATGGCTGTGGACCAGTCTCAGTGCTGTGCTGGGGCCAGTGCGGATGCAGGGTGTGCAGGCAGCGTTGCCCCTCTCTGATCTGTGCACAAGCAGCAGTTTGTGCTGATTGTCACCTCAGCATTGTCCTGAGCCACTGCAGTAATGGCTGCTGCTGCTGCTGCTCCAGTGTCAGCTCCCACCAAAGTCAGAGCGAGTTATTTCATTGATTTCAGCGATCAAACAGAAAAAAAAAAAAAAAAAAAAAAGAGAGAGAGAGGGAGCAAGGGAATGAGATTGTCTGTGGGGTTTTTTCCATCTCACTGATGTGTGACATTTCCATCTTGAGTTTTGATTAAATTTCCCTTAATTAGCCCATTAAGCTAAAGCCACCAAAGCTAATGATTGAAATGTTGGTTAACTGATGATGTTTTTTCAATGGAATTTGAAAGACATAGTATTTCTAAATTAATAGTGGCATTAAACAAGGGGAGATAAAATGATGAACTATTTGTTGCAGAAATGCTGGTCTCAAGAGAAGGTTTGTACTGAAATTGCTTTCGTGTTAGCAAAAAATAAGATTAATAGGCAACCCAAGCAGCGCTGATGGTCCTAATACTGTTTAGCATTCACAGAATTTTTGTATTTTGGAGGCATTCCTGTAAATTTTTTTTATCCCTGATGAACTTGTGAAAATTTCTCAAGAGTTCTGGTTCCGGTGTTCCTGCAGGTGAAATCAGCGAGGCTGTCTCTTAACTTGAACGAACTGTAAATAAAAGTAAAAAGCGCCCTGTTACGTTCTGATATGGGCATATTACAAGGCACTCCCTTCAACAACTGAAATACTGGTTTGTATCATGCCTTCAAGGTCTTAGGAGCTGAACATTTGATAATTCTCATAAGAACAACCCTTTATTGATTGAAGAGGCACGACATGGAAAGTGCATCAGTGCGTAACACCTTGGGGCATGAACCTTAGGAAATTGCCTGAAGATATTTTTAGAAGTGCTTCATTGCCTGGAGGCAGAAAGAAGGTGCATTGTGGTCTTTCATGAAGTATCTGTCTCTTATGCTTCCTGAACTAAAGTCTGCAGCACGGGAGGGAAAAGCTGAAAGAGAGCAATTGCTTCTTTGTCTGTGTAATTAATTTTGCTGCCTCAGTTTAACACCTTACAAAAATAAATTCACATCAGTGTCCCTGTGTGCAAGTGGCATTCAGTGTGCACCCTGAGGAAATAGGCTGAGGCTTGAATGCACCAGAGTTGATCCCTTCAATGCAGCACCAATGGTCACTGTGTGCAGGGCACTGATTTTCACACGGGTGTGCAGCTGAGCCAGGTTCCACCCTACCTCTTCCTTGGCGTTTCAGCAGCACACAACAGGGAAGGAGAAGCTTCTGCTGAGCTACAGTCTGTGTTTTCCAGCCTGAGGTAGGTGCTGGTGCTCTATAACACACCAGAATGTGACCTGTGGCACTTTAGGACCTGTTTCACACACAGTTCAATCACCTCTGCTGCTGCCACTGAGACTTGTAGGAAAAAGTAGATTCAGAGCCCACTGTATGTGTCCAACAGCTTTTGTTCAAGTCTTGTATGGCATGTCTCAAACTGAACAGCTAATGTTTATGCTAGAGCCTGTAATTTCATTTGAAGTGTTGTGGGATATCAGCTGTAGAGTAAATGAGGGAGGGAGGCAGGGGGAAGGCAGCCAATTCAGTCAGAAGCCAATTTAATATCCAAGGATTTTATGTTCCCTTCTGTTCTCCTCCTAGACATACCCACAAGGGGTTTCAGGTATCCCAACTAAGAACTGTGAGACTGCTAGCAGCATCAGGCTGCAGTTGCACTTTTTATGGATTTGGGAAGATTAAAAATATGCCTTTGTGGTATTCAGACTTGTATGGATGGAGCTGCTGCTTTTTGAGCTGATAAAGATTTAGCAAGGAAAATTGTGTCTTGCAATTTGGAGTTGCCTTTGATGCTAGGGATACTTTTCCATCACCATATCCACTATTATTTGTGTCAGTCACCTGCTCTTTCATGGCAGCTGCTCATGTCTTTAGAACATAAAAAGCCAGTGTTAGAGAATTCTCTCCATATGTGCAAGGCATCTTTCCAAGGAGTGAGAAATTTCAGTGTTGGAACATCATTGCTTTTCTTTACCAGAAATAAAGAAGGAGGAACATCATAACTATAGAAATCTTTTCTGTTGTGACTGAACAGTGGTGTGTTCTAAACCCTTTGCACCTTTTGGAGGCTGACAGGAGTTTTCCTGGTTTAAGTTTTTGCTTTGGTTGTGTCAGCTTTTCTGACTCTGTGCCCAGCTGTAGCTTAGCAAGAATACCAGTTGCAGAAGACGATGGCACTCCAATCTACATATCCTCAAAATATCCTCACAAATACCCCTGGGGTCTGTTTTAGCTTTTGCCAAACCTCATTGTCCCCTCTGGAAAGCTGTCCTGCGTTGGAGAACAGTGTGGAAGTTGGGTGCATTTGCTGACAGAGTCAGGAGTCTCAGTCAAAATCCACATTGAAAACACAGGAATATTCTGTCCCACAGTAAATATGCACATGACCAGGGCAGCTTCACTGGAATTTTGGTTTTGAGGTTGACTTGCTGGTAAAGGACAGAGGTAGTACTTAAAAACAGTAGGAATCACCAAGACTAATATAACAATGCTAATAACCTACACAAAGGTGAGAGAAAATATTTTAGACCCAATGCCTTGCAGAAAGGACTAGAATCTGTGAGAAGAAAAAAAAATCTGCCAGTGTTTGGATCCTTGCTGCAAGGAAGGGACAGGATTTCTAAAGCCTTTTGAAATAAATAGGGGTGCCCCTCAAAAATACCTTGTTCTGTCATCATTTTCTCGTCTGAACTAAAACACCTGCAAGAATTCACATTCTGACTGAGCATTTATCTCTAAAACATAGAACAGGAAGCACCAGCAATAGATCTATATTAAAGAGACCCACAAATGGTTTAACTTCTGCTGGTATAAAATATCAAGATACAACAGAGAATGAAGTTTAAATAATATTTCATATTCACTTGCAGCTTGTTCTACATCATGTGATCATTTCATGTTTTTATAGTCCTGATGCAACCTCTGAGCATTTTATCTGACTGCTGAGCTATGGTTGGCTGCTTTCAGAATTTTTCTCTTTCCTAAGCAGAGTATTATGATTTTATGTGGCAGATATGCATTGAGAGAACGTGAACTTGCTAAGCAAGCTAAGAGAAAACCAAAATCCATGAGTACACAAAATTAATATGTGGTCAATGTACTGTCAGATTTGAAGTATTTGGTTGTGGGTAATTTTTGCTCTTCCTGTTGACTTGTAATATCACTGGGGGTGAATTTGCAGTGATCTGTCTTCAGGTAATGTAAGAGTGGCATAACTTCCCAGCAAAAGCCAGCTTTCCTTAAATCGGGAAGTGATTTAAAGAAAACCTCCTCAGCTTCTCTAAGGAGATAATGAGTTCTGCTCTTCCTGTGGACTACCCAGTGTCAGTTCCTCTCTTGTGGCTGCCAGGGCTGTTAGACACCCTTTGCTCCCTACTGAGCGCGTCAACCCAAATACTTTCTAAAATTGGTTCAGCCTTTGATTGTCAGTTCCTTTTAGGAACTCCAAATTACTTCAGGAGCCCTGCCTACTTATTTTTCTTAACACTTTAGGGTGTAAATCACTTGTGAGAATAAAACCTCTTAGGGGTCTGTTTGTTTGGTTGATTTTTTTATTTGTGCCAGAATCCAGGGGACTTTGTTTTCTGACAACATGCATGCACACACTTCTGGTTCCTTCAGGTTGTTTGCTGGAGGGAAGAGGGGCAATATTCTCTGATTCTATCCACCTATATTATTGTATAGCTCCCCTCCTCAGATCATCTTTCCTTGTTAGGAGTGAGGATGCTTTCTCAATCAATTTAATATTTTTATATGTGAAAAGCTTTTCTTCATTCAAAAGCTGCTTTAATTGTGAAGAGCTCTGAATCTCATGTTCTTCAGCAGAATTTAATCCCATTTTTTCCAATTTGTGCAGGTTTTGGTTTCAGATCACCGCTTCATGGGAAGAAGGCTCTGATGCCATTATTGCTTTTGACAATGTCTCCCTTAGTCTGGACTGTTATTTAACAAGTAAGTTTTCCTTTTATGTGCAAGCGACTTGTCTTTTATTTGACATGTAATAGAAATTTGGAAACTGTGGGGAATGGGCTGGGTGCCATTATCTTCAAAAAACTCTTGAAAGGTAAAGGTCTGTGTCAGAAATCACTGTGCTTAGGCAGAGGACCCCATTCAGGTGCACCCCTTACTGCTGGAGCCAAGCGGGGAGTGGCTTCCCAGTTTGGCATAAGTGTGTAGTGAGACACAGGGTGTGGGAGACCAGCTTCCAGCTGAGGCAGAGCCATCACCTGTCCAGCCAGGCTGATGCAGAAGCCAGTCTGTGATTATGGATTTCCACATGACCTGGTTTGCTGTGTGACAGTTCTCAGAATGAATGACAGCTGGACACTGGCTGGGAAAAGACAGGCATCCTGTGATTGACACTAACTTTGCAATAACATTGGGCACAATACTCCAGTTAAATTAGAACGAGGCTATTTTATTTAGACTGACGTGCATTTTAGTCTGAATCAGAAACTAGGATCTTCACACTCTACTGCTCTGGGGACAAATTTGGCTTCTGATCCTGGCTTTGTGATTGACTGGCCTCTAGAATACACCCCGTTTATACTGCTGATGGCACATGTAGATTTTTATTAAATATTTGTGTCTGACTCATCTTTTATAATCTCATGCATTCTGAATTGCTTAATTTGTAAATGTATTCAATGATCTGTCACTCTGTACCTCAGACCAACAACTTACATGAGGGCTGGAGAATTGCTGCTCTGAACAAATTAAACTTCTGCCTTGGGCTGAACAACAGAACTTAAGTGCATCCTTTCTTCTCCTACGCTTGAAGCTGCAACCTCTGTAGCCCTGTTTGAACTGAACACCTCTAAACCACTTCTGCAGTCAGAATGTTTCATCTGCTTTGTGTTAATTTGCATTGCCTGGGGCATGAGTCTCTCCATTTATGCAGTAATACCTCTTGGGTTCTGTGCAATATACCTCAAGTTACAGTATTCAAAGAGATCTTAAAATTAGGATAGAATTAAAGAAAATTCCTCCTGCTTTTACTGGCTAAAAAAAAAATTATAACAGTTGCTAAAGATTGTATTCTGTATTTCTGCTTTGTGTCTTCTTTCACTTAATGTTTTGCCTACCACTCATTCCTGTTTATTTTCCTTTTGTCTCAGTTCTGTAATAAGAATGGAAAGTAAATCTGCCCATTTCTTTTAATAATGTTATATCCTGTGACTGCAGGCTCTTATTCTCAGCACGGAAGTCTGCAGCCCTTATTTTAGCTTCAATTTTGGATTACATAGTGACTCAGTCGCCCTCAGCCATAAACCAATCTGTGATTTCTTGTTTTCTAGTCAGTGGAGAGAAGACACCTCGAGGTACCACTCCAGACTCAAACAATTTGCTCACCAGTAGAGGTGGCCAGAAGAAGTTTGGATGGGAACAAAAGCTCCTGGGAAATCTCCAGCTCAGCAGTCCCCCCTTTTCTGATCCAGCAGGTAACTGTCTGAGAAGCATCATCATATAGGAGAGATTTCCAACTAGCACAGATTTCATTTAGATGTGGCTAAATGCATTTTTTTCCCCCAAAGCCTTTGTTTAGAGCTTTTCCCAAGACCCTTACAAAGAAAACAACACATGCTCTAGAAAGAAATTACCTTTAGTTGCTAACTGTAACTTGGTTTTAACTGTAACAGACTGCAAGCTGGTGAAAGAACCAGAGGGGGCCACTTGAAGTAAAATGTGAGTTTAAACTGTAAGATAAATGTGTTTGGTGTCACGGTCATCTAAATATTGGCAGAAATCAAAGTGAAGTGTCCAAATTTACTGAGTTTAGCATTTATTATCCTGAACACCCAACTCTAGCTGATATAGAATTGGTTTGAACTAACACAGCCTCACATTTTCAGTAAATATTCATTGTCCATTTGAAACAGTACAGTATTGGACTTAGGAATGTCAGTTTTGTATGTTCATGTTACCTTATTCTCCCCTACCCTTCAGCTCCTTTTTCCAACCTAACTGTAATGGTGTGGGCCAAATAGATGCGAGAGTTCCCATCCCTGCCTTCACCCTCCCATCTGTCCTCTCCCAGGCTTTCCCACATACTCACAATATCTGTTTTGGGCCTTAAAGACCCATTTCCATTTGAATCTGCTTCCTTCCCTCCTCCTTGCCAGCCTCTCTTCCTAAGTGGTTCAAGCAGCCACAGCCTCAGCCTACCTGGGCCAGCAGGGCTGACGATGGAAGTGAGGGGTGGCTGCAGGAGAGACAAGTGCTTGTCACAACTGCAACCCTCAGCACCGTGTGCAGCTGTTTCTCCTCACTTAGGGCAGCTACTTACCTGCCAGTTTGAAATACCACCCCTCTTAAGTTAGAGAGCAGGGTTGATAAATGCCTCCTTTGCTCTGTCAAGTAAGCATAAGGATTTGTTCCTGCTGCCTCCTCCTCTCCCACTCTTCTGCCTAAGAAGAGTTCTTTGCATCTGTTTATTTTCTTGGCTGTATTTCACTTTGCTGCTGCAGTGTTCTGTTGAGGTGCATGGACTAATGGTGTTAGCTCTGATGCTGGCAGCAGTCTGGTCAGTGTGGCCAAAAGCCCCACAGAGCCTTCAAAGCCTCTCTGAAAAGCTGGATCCATGAGCCCATTCCATGGTGCCACAGCAGGGCAGCTGCTGCTGCCTGAGCTCTCTTGTGAAGCCAGCTGTGGCAGCAGAGGCTGAGGGGACAGCCTGCAGGGTCAGCTGAGTTGCCATCACATGGAGTTTACTGATATATTATGCCCTGAGCATCACACAGCAAGAAAAGTGCAGAAGCACTGTCAGGAGCCTCAAGGGAGTGAGACAGAGGCAATGAGCCTGTATGAGAGGGTGCTGGGCTGGGTGAAGCTGCACTTCAGCTGTAAAGGTTCTGTTTAGCTCTATTACAGATGCTCTGTGTGAGCTTGGGCTGTCACAAAGGTGTAATTTACAAAAGTATCTTTATATGTTCTCTTTGAAAATCCTTTGAAGTCCTTCCTCCCTTCAATATCTGTATCTCTGTTTCCTGCCTGTAAGTGGAGTTTTCTTTTAAGTGCTCTCAGTATTGCCCTTGGGCCGGTGATCTCATGGTAGGATCTATAGGCAGGGGTAGATTATGGATTTCTGGCTGACTTTCTGTAGGTGGTGATGTAGTTTCCTGAGGCAGCTATACATTTTCTTCCAGGGTACTTACTGTTTTAGCAACAGAAAAAAACATTAGATTTTAGATGCAAAGTTAATGTAAAGTGTGTGTGGGCTAGGAATCGTGTGGCTGTAATTTTTGGTGGGAATTTTGTTATTTCCTACTTGTCACTAGACTTGACATCATCTAGCTCTTCTGCTCCCTGTCCTATCTGAGGAATTCAATTTAGAGAAAGGCTTGGATGGTAGAAATAAAGGGAATCAGATTTCATGAGGGTAGAAGAGAAGGTCACTGAGGTACTTCAAGCAATTAAAATAATTTGTGATGACCTTGGGGTGAAAATTCAAGGCAATTCCAGTCTAAAACAGCTTGCCTATTTTCTGGGCTTTACCCTTGGTCTTGTTCATATTCTGTCTAAAATTGTCTCTAGCCCTTGGGGTTTGAAATTACTCCTACAGCAATTTTCTCCCCTTGTGCCCTCCGAGTAGACAGGGCAGAAACAGAGAAGCTGAGGGCAGCTTCTTGAAGTGAAAGCCATTGCATTTCTGAGGGTCTCTGCAGCACCAAATTCTCTTTTTCCTTTGTGTTGCTGAGCCCTGCTTGCTGTCAGGAAACACTGCAGATGCTTGTTTGGTCCCTGGGCTATGTATTTTACCCGGCTTTAATCTTGTTTCTTTCTGCATCCCGTAATGCATTTAAGAAACCTCGGGCTGAGTCTGAGAAGGCCTTTCCTTTGATGGGCACATATTTACTGTCGTGTGAGTGAGCCAACAGCATCAGCACCACCCTGAAGTCCCAAAGACTGCACTGACCAATATGAGCTCAGCTAAAAGTAATTACAGTTAATAGGATCCTTGACTTGTGTGATGGATCACATACTATAATATTTCCTTCTTAAGAAATCTTACTAAAACAAAGAACTGTGTTCCTAAAGCTGAGGAGACAACAGGATAATAAAACGCCCTCCCTAAGTCCCCAGGCCAGCTCAGCCTTCGCCGCAGGAGCTACAGTCTGAAAGACAGGTAGCACTTTGTTTACACAACATTAAATCCAACAAGCTCAGTTGTTTCCAAGGGCAGGGGCTCTCCACTTGCTCCTTTGTATCTGAGCACAGCCTTTATATACACACCTGCTGCTTTTACTGCATTTTCAGCAGAAGTGGAGGTTGGCACCAGCAGCCCCCTGTGCTCTCTGTTCTCAGGCCCTGTACCTGCTGACTTGCTTCTTCAGCCTTGCTGCTGTTGGTCGTGGCTCAGAGTGCTCCAGGTCGTGCACACTGGAGACTCAAAACACACCATCCAGCCACGCTGTCAAACACCCTAAAGCTTCCAGAAATGTGTTACCCACTGCAGTGTCTTACCTGGGATAATGAACACACTGGGTAGAATAAGACCTGAAATTTCTACAACTAATGTGTTGTTGTTACTCTCTCAAGCTCCTTGACGACCAGGACCAGCACAGAAAAATTCCTGTGGTTTTCAAATCACACAGCTACTTGCAGTGCCAGGTGGACATTGGATAGATGCTCACAGGGCAGTGCAAATGCTCTCCTTTTCAATTAACTACTGATGTGTTTTTTGCTGGAATACCATCTTCTTGCTGAAAGGTTGCAGGTGAAACTTGATTCTAGAAGCAGCCTGGAAAAACAGTTGTAACAAGGTCTGCATGTGCCAGAAGATTGAATCAGCTTTAATGGAACCAGGATTTTTCATCTAGATGGTTAAATCTGTACAAAAGGCTGAGTGCTGTTTATTCTGTTGTAAACCCAGGCTTACTTTGGCTTTGGTTTTAAATTGGTTAGGTATTAGATTAAGTAAAACTGAAAGCTCCTCAAACCATACTATCATTCAACTACCAATTAAAAAGTCAATTTATATCAAACCAATGCAATTTCCTTTTATGCACAAGACTAGAATATGGGAAATTCGGGCACATAAAGATACAGTGAGCAATAATGAGGAACTTGAGGTAAACAAATTACTATCACAGAAGCTGAAGGAGACAAAATAGGATTCTCAGTAGGCAAAAGGAGATAACAAGACACAGAGCAATCAAGCTTTAATTAAAGATTTCTGGTGCTTCTGAATAGGCTTTAAATACCATGAGGATAGCCTCTCTTTTGATGTTTCAGCTTCTCTTCTGTCCCACTGACAACTTATTTGTGTCAGGGCACACAGTACAAAACTGGCATTTTGTGCAGTGTGCAAAACCCCTAACCTCTGCACATCCACCAGCCATTGTGCAGCCCTGGTTTGTTGCAAGCAAACTGCCATCAAACCATTTTCTCACCCACACTGGGTTACTGTTTTCCTCCAGTCTCTTCCCAACAGCATTTAGTGGTTGCACAGATTTTGTGTTTTCCATCAGGGAGAGTCCCGTTTTGAGTACATCCATGGCTGTTTCTCGGAAGAACTCTCAGTCAAATTAGTTAATCAGATGAAGGAGCTGAAAGGGACAGTGGAGCAAGTATTAAGTAAAAGAAAATTACATTTGGTTGCTCTTTGTATGCAATTATACTAACTGAACTGTTGGTATAATGCAATAAAGGTATCTGCAGAATTGTATTTTTGTATTATGCATCAATTAACACAGTAAATAACAGCCCAGTGCCACCCTCTCCAACATAAGTTACATTCTGAACAGTGATGGAAATGTTCAGACACAACAGTGGGATCTCACAATATGTAGGTATGAATTTCTTTATTGCAGTGTTTACACTTGCTTTCTCTGTAGGATTGAAAATAGCAACAGTGCAATGCTGAAAATCAGCATGCAACCAGATACAACCTAGCAAAGTTGAATTGGCATAATTGCTCTCTAGAGTTAATCATGCACTTGAAATAAACAGGGCAATTCACAGGTTTCAGACCTATATTTCAAAGCCACTCACTCTTAAGAATGGCAGTTTAAATTGTACACAAACTGCTGTAAATCTCAGAAAATGTTTTTAAATAATTTTTCCACCTCCACCCAACTTAGTCTTTGTTATTTAACATGCATTACTACCATCCTTTGTAATTATGAGCAAAAAAAAGTTTCAAAAAAAGGTTGGTAGCATGTATCAGTTAACACCCTTTATGGAAGACTCTTTGTGAATCATAAAAGGGAAAAGAAATTAGTTTTTGTTCATGCTGCTTTGTTAGTGCCTGGTTTCAGAAGGTGGCAAGAAACAAGGTGTTCTCATTGCTGTCCAAAGCCACTAGTGCTCTTACCCTCTTACACTGACCACAGTTTCCTACAAGAATGCCCTGATGGTGTTCCTTATTTATAAACACTTTAAAAAAATCTAAAGCATGACTCAAGCTTTTGAGTATTTCTTTGAAATGATACTCAGGGTCGATCAAACATGTTTGTCATCACTGCAGATGCTCCTCCTGTTGAACTGAAAGACATATCCAAGTCTTCCACTGCTGCCCTCATTTAGAAAATAAATATAGAAATAGTAACACTAGAAAGAGTGGAAAAGCCAACCTCTCTTAGTCTAGCCATACCTCAATAACTGGCTCTCATATTGCTGACAAGACTCACTAATTTCTATGATCATTTTATATCCCCTTAATACCATTTTGTAGGCACACTTAACAGATATGGGACTGTGATTGTGAGCACAACCTAGTTCTGCCATTTACCATCATCTTTCAACCCCTGCCCCATTAATCTCTAGCAAATTCAATCCTGGGAAAGGTAATATTCTCCAATTACTGCTGATAGAACACTGTTAAAGAGCAGAACCCAAAGCAAAATTGAAATCCTTACCTCACTGAGCATGTTTCTTATATATGCTTGTAGTGTATTTTGCCTACAGGCTTCCAGCATGGACCAACCCTGGACTTATTGGTAATGCATAACTGAGATTGCTCATACACTGAGTAAAATCTACAGCTCTCCACACAACCCATGGTGCCAGTGGCAGCCAAATGTTAGTGAAGATTATGGTGGGCAGTTTCCTGTAAACCTCTGATTTGGCCAAATATTGCCAGGCAAGGGAAGCTTGTGGAAGTTTTTACAAGTTGATGAAGCAAACATTCCACTTGGTCATAGTCTCAAGCTTGATATCTGCCTGAGAAGAAGAGGTAAAATGGACTCTGTGAGGAAGAATTAATAGCATCCAAAAGTTTAGCCACTGGGATTCGTATGCCTCTGAAACATGAGCATTTATAGCACTTAATAATGTGGATTTTTACTCTGTTGGAAGTAGAAATAGCCTTTTGGTCTGAATAGAGGCTGTCACAGCAAGTTACGCAAACTGTCTACACATTGTTTTAAAGCACTGATGCATTTCACTATCACGTTGCTCTAGGTTCCAAAATAAGCCAAGTACCATGGTGCTTGGTTGGCAATTTGCTCAAATCACTGAAGTTTTGCTTGGCAGTGGGTTTAAACTAGGTTCAAACCAGCTTGATTTGACAAATGCCAGTTAATACATTTAGAACCTTGAGGTATAGCCAGAATGCCTCTGTCTGTTTTGTGGCATGGAATTTGTGCGCTGTACATGGGCCAATGAAATTGCTTTCTACGTTAGAAGTACAAATGTGCCTTAGGCTTTGCTCCACGGTTTTCTCTTCAGTGATGCTGGTTGTTATTTGCAACAGTGCCTGCAGCATCATTGCCTAGGGCTGCAAGTAGTATCAGAGCTTTAAAAAAATCAGTCATTTTAAGTCTTGTGGGGTTTTGTTCATTTTGTTTTCCAAGAGCAGGACATCACTCCCCTTTTGCTGTGGCTGAAATCCAGCACATTGATTGATGTGCATTTCATGACAAACTGTGTGAAACCTAGAATTTCTGCTGTGCAAAAGGATGAGCAACTGTGTGTGTAGATATAACAATCAGTGAATTAATTGCAGAAAGAAAAGTTATGAAGGAAGAATTTATTTTTCAATTGCTTTAATAGAGCTGAAAAGACTTTTTTATTTTGCAAAATGTTGTTCCTTGACAATGTGTTGGGGAGCTTGCCAAGGAGCAGGAGGGCAGGTGAGTGGGTGAACAGGCAGAAACTTAAAGTTTTTTCTGCCATGTTTATTTTAAATGTTTATTTTAAATTGAAATATAGTGTTCCAGTCTGAATCTCACTCTGATCTCCACTTTTCCCTGCACCCCCCACCCCCAACCTCAAACAGAGATTTCCATTTTTTAAACCTGGGTAGTATCTTGCAGCTACCACTTGCAGAATATACAGGGACATGACATGAAACTACTTGTTTTTTGTCATGGGAATGCTCAGCTGTTTCTGGACACTGGGTATATGCAACTTGGGTGAAGTTGGGCAGAATTCCACAATGTGCTAGTTTTTGGAGGAGGTTTAGCCTGGAGAGTCCTGCTCTTCTTCCCCTGGTGAGTGAGGTGCTGGCAGTGTTATCCTGCCACACACTGCAGAAGAAAGGAGGGATGTGTTGTGCACTATGCAACAGACCACAGTTATTCACAGATGGAAAAATCTATGCTCCTCACCAAGCTACTTAAGGATTTTCGATTCAGTGCTGCTGCTTTAGTCTTTGGAGATCAAAATAATGCTTCAAACTGAATTACTGTAAACTGCTGTGGCATGCAGCAACCTGTAGAAATGCTCTCTCCAAGCTCATAAGACATGCTGCAGTCATTTCTAGAATCAAGAGAAAATCAATACTTTGCAGGGAGTGAAATCTTACTTTTAAAATGTAGGAGTGGATTATTAAGGCAGGCAGTGCTCTGTTTTGCTGCTGGGTTAGTGGTTTCAGATTTTGGGCTGTTGTTATATCTGCACACTGAGAACTGGCTTTGTAAAATGTGTAAGGGGTGGGGTGGGGAAGTGTGGGGGTTTTAGTCTGTATCCAGAATTGCAACTAAGATCCATCTGTCCTAATTATCTTGAAATGAGGGGCAACTTCTTCCTGTGTGGTATGATGTTGCATTTAATTCAGTGACAAAGCTGTTCCATGTTGGACTGGCTTCCAGTGTTTATAAACAGGAGTAGGGCTGTTTGCACACCAGTGCAGCAATGACAAATGAGGAGATGGTGCAACACCTGGCTGTAGGTTTTACTAAAATCCCAGTTGATTTAAATCAGGTGCAGTCTCTCCATGGACTTCGCTTGGGCCAGACTTCTTCCTGCAACGTTTTGGGCAAAGATCACTTCCTAGCTCTGCTAGTTCTGAAACACATATTTTCCTGGTTTTGTCTCCCTTCTACCTGAATAAAGTAAATAAATATTCTTGCTAGCACTGGCTGCAGCACCTGCAGAACCTGGGAGGCTTTACAGACAATCTTGTATACACCACTGTATCCATTACAATAGGACCACTTCAGAAATCCAAAATACCACCTCCTGTGTTTGGTCACCTCCAGGTTCCTTGCACTGTACTCCCTGGCATAACGTATCTGTGATTTTTCATTGCCATTCTCACAAGCTCTGAAAAACCAGATTCTAAAATCTTAGTGTAGATTGACTAATCTCAAATTGCCAGCAATGTTTGCCTTTACTCTGATATTGCCTCTGCACTGGAAGTGAGCCCCTAGTCTGCCCTAAAGGCAGAAAATACAAAAGCTGTTCTGGTTGCTTCAGTTCAGAGTCTGAAGGCAAAAGGTCTACAGAAGAAGGACGTTCTCCTTCTGTTCAGCCAGGGCTTTTAAGCAACCAGATGGCCATTTCAAAGCATTTTGGAATAAGATGTAGTTCACTGATCCCCAGTCCCTGGAACCCAGTGGGAGCCAAGAGCAGCCAGTTTCAGGTCCAGCTGTGCTGTGTATTACATGTGGAATTGTCTAGAGATAAGTTTGCCAAGGTCAGCTAGGCAGATACCTAAGGAACGTGTATTATTTCAAGGGACTAAATCAGAAATGTAAAGCTTCACCATAGGAGCAGTCTGCACATACTGTGGTCTGTCTTAGGTTTTATCACTTCCAGTTTTCCATTTTGAGTCTCATGTTTTGGGCTTATTGTCCCCTTGAAGGTCACCTGCATCTACCTTTGGGAACATGTTTGATATTTTACTGGAGGCATCCAAGTGGCTTCTTATTGTTCCACTTACCTGCCTGCTTTACTAAACATATGTTTCAGTGCAGGTGGCTAAGCCCGCTGGGGTATTGCAATGTTAAATCACTGTGATAGCTGACAGAATGAGTCTCTCATCTTCCAGTTAGTGTGAGATTTTCCTTTGGGTTTGGGGTGGGTTTTGCAAGAATAAACACAAGTAACTTCTGGTGCCAGACTGTTCAGAGCTACTGAAGCATTTTGCTTTAGTAACTTCTAGACCTCACTTCCTTAGGCGCCTTTACCCTCTTATCTGTTGTTTTGGGGGCTTTTGGGGGTACATCAGAAGCAAAGAAGCAGAATAAAATTCTTCCATTTGCTGTTCAATAATTTTAAGATTTCATACTGCCACCTACTGCAAAAGGATTGGAGAAATAAGTGAAATTAGTATGTAAATGAAACAAGTAACAGTGACAAAATCTGTAGAGGACCATTGAGAAGGGGTGGTGTTGATTTTTCAGAAAGATGGGATTATTCTCACAGCAGTACTTAGAAGTTTTCTTACAGAATGGTAATTTTGCACAACACTGTATTACCAACATTTTTCAGAAATACCAATTGCTTTATTTCTTAAAGTTCTGTCAAAATCTTTGATCCATTTCCTACACTGAACTCTTTTTGTAAGAAGGAATTTAGCTGATCTTCAGGATTATTTTGTGAAAATGTAATTCAGACTTTTTTTCTGGTTAAGCTAATGTGTATTTTTGGAGGCTGAGCCTCTCAAGTAACAGCAATGGTAGAACTTTTGGCCTTGCTCATCCAGACACGTGCTGACTACCATTTCTAGACCACGTCAGCTTAGATAATGGCTCTGAATTCTAAGAAGCAGGTCAAGCTAACCATAGAACATCCTAAATTGGAAGGGATCTGCAAGGATCATTGAGTCCAACTCCTGGACATTGAGTGCAATTAATGCCCTGTCTGAACTATTTAGTATCACCACTGAAGGAAGCTGCATATGTGGCATTGCTTTTGTGGAAGCTGGTGGAGAAATGGTGCCCTTGAGAAGGCCTTGGGGAAGGCTGACTAGACCAACATAACTGTAGAAAAAACTTCAGATTTTAAATCTTTTATCTTTAGTGGCAGTAGAACTACCTAATGGAGTTTATTGGATTGTGTATATTAGATTATTAGTAAGTATGTTTGATAAATCATGTCATGTTCACAAAAAAATGCTTTGTTTGCTTATTTGCCATCTTAATTTTGATTATAAATGAAGTATTTCCTGATATACTAGAAAATAGGACAAGGTGGGTTTCACAAAAGTATTGTGGTCTTGCGACTGAAATGCTCCTAAAATAATCTCTAAGGAAAAGGACATAATTGCCACCGTCATGTATTCAAATTTTTAAAATGAGATATTTTTGAAACACAAATTAGCAAAGTCTTGTTCTAGAAATCTATTTGTACAGGATCAGTATTTCTAATTGATGAAAATGGCTGTAATAGGGAGGTGTTGATTTACACCCACAGATCTGGCCTAGAAAATGCAGAGCTAGGTGCTCGTTTTACAGGCCTCAGTCAGATGTTTTGCTTTCTGAAGCTTAATTTGAGTGTCCTGTGAGCAAATAATTATGCAAAATTCAATTAATCTATTGTTATGTTTTAATCACTGTGATGGTGTTGTACTTACAGGTTTTTATCCAATTAACAGTTACTTTCCCATTTAAAATAAATTCAATAACCAAATGTCTCTAGAAACTGAAAGGGCTAGAATGCACCAGCCTTGAGATTATGAATGAGCACTTAACTGCCAGAGAGCAGAACCTGAAACTGGGAGGACTCTGTTGATATTTCTCTTCTCTGTACTCTTTGCCTTTTTGAGCCTTAGGAAAAATAAAACTATGTTTATTTTTGCAATAGATTTCTGGAGATGTTGATGAAAAGTTGTCAAATACCAAGATACACAGAACTATGAGACTTTTTAAATAATCTGAGGGCATTTGTTTGGGTTAAAAGCTCAGGGCCAGGCTCTGCTCTTGGTGCAGGGAGAGAGCAGAACAACTGCTTGGTCCTTGGGTGTTGGGGTCATGCTTTGCACATGTCCTCCTTTCAGATCAGTGGCTGTTCACAACCTGTGGTGCCAGCGGACCCTATGGCCCCACGCAGAGCCAGTGCAATGATGCCTACAGGAACTCCAAGCTCAGAGTGGTGGTGGGAGCTGAAGGGATTCTCCAAGGCATTCAGATCTGGAGAGTACCAGCAACCAACACATACAGGTAAGGGAACTGTCTCTGACTGTCGTGATATATCTGTGTTCAAAACTAGCCAAGCTGCAGATACACACAGGGCATTTCTGAAGTATTACATTCAGACGTTTGGTCACATCTGCTGGGGTTTTTACTTATCACTGAGCCTGTGATTTCCAGTCTCTCCCATCTCAGCTTTGCTCCCTGGAAGATGCAACTTTTTTGGTGAAAGAGAAGAAACATTCTGAGGCACACAAATCTTTAGCCTAAATAGTTACAGGTTGGGAGAACTCTATCGGTAGCTGAAAATGAAGCATTTTCACCTCCCCAGACCAAGAGGAATGCATTTCCCATTTGTCATTCATGGAGCCCTGGGATCAGAATTAGTTTTTCCCACCCTTCACTTGGCATGGAAGGCACAATCATGTGTCAGCATTTCTTTCTGGACAGCTCGCATCAACCTCTGCTCAGCATCTTCACTTTTGTGAATCCAGACACAGCACACTGAGCTTATAAACCTGGCTTACCACAGTAGAATTGATTTTGGAAGCCAGACACCTAAATGGTAGGCTCTCTAATACTGAGGGTTCTAACACTTAAATCCCCCTGTGGAGTTGTTTTCAAAGAGAGGTGATCAGATATGGTTCAATGCTACTTAATCAGATTTTTACCAATCGTTTGCTCTTGCTGGGCAAAGAAGTACAATCAAAGTGTAGTTCACTGTATCTGAATGGTAACGTGAAACCATTACATGCATTATTTTGTAAGCAGAACTGTCAGTTTCAACCAGTGACTGTCTACTGGTGGTTTTTAT